>NC_090254.1:32198037-32213037 GCF_037325665.1 Littorina saxatilis
TCTCTCTCTCTCTCTCTCTCTCTGTCTCTCTCTCTCTCTCTCTCTCTCTCTCTCTCTTGTTCGTTTGTTTGGTGTGGAAATCATCAACCCGGTTTCCCTCTAACTATTATAGTCGATGCATGGAAAACGCCAATGTGAAAATATTTCCTTAAACAACAGGCCAGGCAGCCTTTGATACAGAATAGCTGGTTCCATACCACAGTGAGATTATTATTGCTTCAGAAAGAAACTCAAACTGCTAAAAATCATTTTTATTATAGAAGTGTTTATTTTCACAGCATAACACTGTTTTTTTTCTCGGATTTTCGGCACACACAAAAGTTCATTTTCACTGCGCATAATACTGTTATTTTCGGATTTTGTGCAAAGAAATTCTTATTTTCACAGCGTAATATTATTGCTTCAGATTTTCTGATTATTTTTTCCACAACGTAATACTGTTGATTTGAATTTACTGCACAAAAATGGTTTATTGTTATTAAAGCATAATACTGTTGTTTCGGAATTTTTCAAAAACCAAAGTTTATTTCTTTTATAGCTTAATACTGTTGTGACTGATCTGTTGCCATTTTTTCCGCACTTGCCTGGTTCGATGAAATGCGCCCATGCCCCTTTCGTAATTGTGTTTGCGGCAATGTGCTTCCCTTGGTGATTCTGTTTGTATTCTGTGGGCTCAAGAGGGACAAAAACCAGAGTATCAGAGAAGAAATGAATGACAGAAAGGGCCTAAGACAAATACCTTGATGATTTTGTTTTCCTTATTTTTGAGCGCGCAAGGTTTTGGCCAACTCCAAAGACACACGAAGTCAAGAAGATTACCGGAATATTGTCCACCAGCTGCACCAAAAAAACACCTTTCAAAATAATCGATGTTAGAATGGCATAAATGATGGATTTATGGCAAGAATCAACAACATGAAATACATCACAGGAGAATAAACAGCCCATGGCGAAGCAGTTGACAAGGTGACTGTGCGCAAAGCGTTTCACATAAGAACATTCTGAAACGCCAACCCTACAATCAAGAAAAACAACAACACGACCCGGACTCTAAAAACGTTGCCGTCCAAACGGATAAAAGCCACCATGTCCACACACCGGAAGTCAAAAACACGTGACACACAAGATTACGCTGCGCATGCCAGTAATCCATGTGAAAGCGGAAGCAGTGGTTCGCAGAGGGCGGCAGACCTTGCCATTGAATCACAAATCGATAGCAAGATCAAGACAAACAAGGTCCTCTTCCTCCCTCCACTGATGCCTGTCATTTGCAAGAAAAAAAAAACACAACCTTCACATCTGCTTTCTTCCTTTTCCTCGACTTTCGGATTACATTTCCATCTTCAGAGAGTGGCAGAGACACGTGTTAGGCACCTGCTGCAAAAGCGTTCATGCTGAAACAAATGGTGAATTTCTGGAGTTGCTAAATCTTGTGTTTTGAGGGAATATTTCATACTCGGATTTATAAAAGGAACACTTTGCGCGTTTGAAATCAACCTTAAACATACGCTGCTTTGGTACCTATCAACCATTCTTCTCTGCATCCGGCCTTGCTGTGAACATTTTCTTTGTATTGTACTGGGGGTGGGTGGCGGGGGCGTCACTGAGATGGAGGTGTGTGCTCTATGAGGAATGAGTTTGTGTGTGCGTGTGTATGTGTGTGTGTGTGCGTGTGTTAAGTGTGTGTGTGTGTGTGTGTGTGTGTGTGTGTGTGTTGCACTTGGTGCTGTGTATGACTAGGTTAATTAAAACCAGAAGGAACTTGCTATCATTTTCGTAAGTCGATAATAGATGGGGTAAAAAGTTCCCCCTACAACACATTTTCCGTCATGGTTAAACTCTGTCCATCACATGGAATGCACCCAGCAAATTGCTATAACATGAATAAAATCAGGCACGCCTTTCAGTAGATCGGATGTTTAGAAATGAATACCAACCTGTCTTAGACCATGTTGCCTTACACGCCTTCTTAATGTAAATATTGCCTTCCATGCATTGTTCACTTTTTACCCTGTTCGTTCTCGACTTAAGAATTTGATAGCAAGCTCCTTTTGCTTGTAATTAACCTTGCCAGAGACCCAGCACCGAGTGCCATACACACACTCACACGCACACACACTCACCCCCCCCCCACACACACACACACGCACGCACGCACACACACTCACACACGCACATGAACACCAACACACGTATGCACGCACGCACGCACGCACACACACACACTGGCACACACACACACACACACACACACACACACACACACACACACACACACACACACACACACACACACACACTGTCAATTTGACTTGCTGTTCTTTGGATTTTTATTTTGCTGTTTTGTTCATACATATCAGATTCTAAATGCATGATGCACACTTTCAAACATAAGTGTGTCGGTGTGCTTGCACTGGACATTAAGTGACGACTACAATCTAAAAAGAGTGCCTAAGGAACGCAGGTGGTGACGGTGGTGGTGTTTTGGTAATGTAGTCGTGGTAGCGAATGCGATGGTGATGGAGGCGGTATTTGACACAAGTGCACACTTCATGCCTGCCAACGCAATTCTAGACTGTTCTTATCTTGTTCTGCCTGCATGAGCACTGCAAATTGCTTTTAAATTGTTGGCTTTAGGGCGAAATGAATTTGTGTTATTGCCATTATATACATTTCCATAATACCTTGTCAGTTATTGTACACTGTTTCTAGGGGACCAGTTAGGGTTTTGTGGTATCGAAACCCATGTCACGACCTATAGCTACTTACTGAGAACAGCCTCAGTCAAGAACACGGGTTTTCTATGTGTATGCGTGTGTTTGTTGCTTTCTTCCCTATTCTTTGTTTCTTTTTGTTATATTTAGTCAAGTTTTGACTAAATATTTTAACATCGAGGGGGAATCGAAACGAGGGTCGTGGTGTATGTGCGTGTGTGTGTGCGTGTGTGCGTGTGTGTGTGTGTGTGTCTGTGTGTGTGTGTAGAGCGATTCAGACTAAACTACTGGACCGATCTTTATGAAATTTGACATGAGAGTTCCTGGGTATGAAATCCCCGAACGTTTTTTTCATTTTTTTGATAAATGTCTTTGATGACGTCATATCCGGCTTTTCGTGAAAGTTGAGGCGGCACTGTCACGCCCTCATTTTTCAACCAAATTGGTTGAAATTTTGGTCAAGTAATCTTCGACGAAGCCCGGACTTCGGTATTGCATTTCAGCTTGGTGGCTTAAAAATTAATTAATGACTTTGGTCATTAAAAATCTGAAAATTGTAAAAAAAATAAAAAAATTATAAAACGATCCAAATTTACGTTTATCTTATTCTCCATCATTTGCTGATTCCAAAAACATATAAATATGTTATATTCGGATTAAAAACAAGCTCTGAAAATTAAATATATAAAAATTATTATCAAAATTAAATTGTCCAAATCAATTTAAAAACACTTTCATCTTATTCCTTGTCGGTTCCTGATTCCAAAAACATATAGATATGATATGTTTGGATTAAAAACACGCTCAGAAAGTTAAAACAAAGAGAGGTACAGAAAAGCGTGCTATCCTTCTTAGCGCAACTACTACCCCGCTCTTCTTGTCAATTTCACTGCCTATGCCGTGAGCGGTGGACTACGAGTATACGGTCTTGCTGCGTTGCATTGCGTTCAGTTTCATTCTGTGAGTTCGACAGCTACTTGACTAAATATTGTATTTTCGCCTTACGCGACTTGTTTTTGCTTGTTCATTTCCATGATTATTTGTATTACGTGCTTTAGTTGCTCACTGTTCGTGTGCGTGTGGTGGTTCGTGCGTGCGTGCGTGCGTGCGTACGTGCGTAAGTGCGTGTGTGTGTGCGTAAGTGCGTGCGTGTGTGAGTGCGCGCGCGCGTTTGAGTATGTGTGTGCGCGTGCGTGCGTGCGTGCGTGCGTGCGTGCGTACTTGCGTGCGTGCATGCGTGCGTGCGTGTGTGTGTGTGTGTGTGTGTGTGTGCGTGCGCGCTTTAGGCCAAATTTGGTCTCTATTGTTGGCAGTATTGCACATGTACTCGTACTAATAAGTACACCTTAGAACTGTACATAGTTTCCGGGTGACCGAGGGACGGGGGGTGGTGACTGTGGTAGTTGAGGTGGTGGGGGAACCAAGTGCAGACTTCTTGGCCTCCAAGAAATGTAACACTATTCTTATCCTGGGCAGTCTCTGTGAGGAAAGCAAATTGGTTTTTTATCGCTATAGCTTTGGGGCGAATTTGGTCTCTATTGTTAGCGTTATATAAGATGTCGCAGTACCTTCCGAATTTCTACCCTGTTTCTGGGGGAACCGGTAGTAGTGGTGATGGGAGTGGAAGAAGAACGAAGTACAGACTTTTTCACTGCCAAGAAAATCAAAACCATTTGTATATCCCGTGCAGCCTCCGGAAGCGGACCAACCGGTTTTCTATTGCTTGTTTTAGAGACAATTTGGCATATATATTGTTCGCAGACTATAAAATGTCAATATTGTATCATACGTATTCATTTCTAAGTGGAACATTAGTTGTGGTGATGGTGATTGTGGTGGTGACCGTTAAAGGAAGTACAGACGATACGAATGCTAAGAAATTCGAGTCCATTCTTATTCTGTACAGCCTGCTTAAGCAGAACAAATTGGTTTTGCATTCCTGGCTTTACTAGAGCAAATTGTGTTGGCATTGTTGGCATTATATTAGATGTCCAATATCTTCCAGAGTTGTCCTTAGTTTCCCAGTGTAGGTCGCAGTGATGGTGGTTAAACCAAGTGCATGCTTTACGGTTGGCAGAACATTCCTAGTAATGCGTTCATATGTTGTACTGTTTGCCTCTGGCAGAGCAAATACGTTTTGCATCGATGGCTTTAGAAGGAATTTGGTTTTAGTATCGATACTTTTCTGTGTTGTTCATTGTTCCCAGTGCGTTAGGGACAACCTTTTCAGGGCAGAAGTCTAACATTTCATTCTAGAATAAAATAGTACCCTTCGGCCATAGCTTTTGTTTTCAATGAAACGGTACCGTTCGATACCTGTCCAAAGTTGTGAGTCCTTAGCTGTTAACCGGAGGCTGTGTGTTTGGAAGTTCCCAGTGAAGTACGTTATTGTTGAATACACTCTCTCTTATCCTTTTATTAAATTTCATATCGAAGCAGTAAAGAGGAAACACGGTAAAGTATTCCTTAGATATTATAACATGGCAATAGCTGCTGACTTAATCGTGCTATGGTCTTACAGAGGAGTTACCCATCGGTGATCGTAATGAAGCATTAGTGACAATTAAGTGATGCCAGAGGGAGTTTCATATTTTAAGCATGTATTTTATTTAAGTGAATATGTTTATTCCCAAAATAATCAGCAACATACCTTCCTTGCATCATTGTATAACCATCATAGGTCCGTCTTAGCTATAACCTGCGCAGAGGGCATCATTCCGCTTGCACATGATGTCAAAACTCAACAACCTGGTGTATGTCTGTGCTGATTGAAAAGTTATGCCGAATTAATTGTTCAGCATTGATGACCTACTCTGCAGTCGGACGGGCCAGCTCAGGTGTGTCCGAGCAGAAAGAATATTATAATTGTCCTGAGTCAAAGTGTGGACAGATCTGTCATGATTTACATCATTGTTTTAAGGGAAGGAATTAGGTACATGTATCTTCAAAATAGCCAACAATTATTTAGATATTCGATATTAGTATCTAGGGAAAACCGATGACATTTATAAGACTGAAGAAGAATATCATCGGTGCTGCCTTCGTTGAACTTTGCTCTTCTTTGACAGCTCTGTTGAAGCTGTTATTGTACAAGTAGTCATTGAACTCAAAGGTAAAAGAGAGAGACTCTACAGACGAAGTAACACAAAAACAACCATTCATTCGATTTACTTTCGCGTTGCGTGTGTGGATGTCCTTTTTGTGTTTTTTTTAGTGACTTTCGCTCTTGTTCTAGAACTAATCTTAGAACTCTATATTATGCTAAAGAACGGCAATCGACCGACGGAGTAAATTTAACGCAAATGAGACTCCAATTCAGTTGTTCTGCTTTTGTCAGTTTTTGTGCAGGTAATTATTTTGAATTTTAACTCTTGCTCTGATACTAATTGTTGTAATCAAACTGAAAAGAATCGCATTCGACCAACGACGTGACCAACGACGTGACCAACGACGTGACCAACACAAGTGAAACTTTTAGCGCAGTCTTTTTACTTCACCTCCGCGTGCATGGGTAGCTTTTTTCGTCGATGTTAACCCTTTTTTGTGTGTAATTAATTGTGAAACTCAAGTTCAAGAACGGTACTTGACCGCCGAAGTAGAGAACAGTGGATCTCCGGTAGAGTGGTTTTACTTTGCCACATCGTGTGTGGGTTAGCTTTCACTCTTATTCCACAAGTAATTGCTAAACTCTAGAGTACAAGGATGGTGCTCGACCGCCAAAGTAGACAGGAGTGGCTCTTTAATTCAATGGTTTCATTATCCCGCTGCGTGAGTATAACTCTTGTTCCTCAAGAAATTGTTTAGCTCCAGAGGAAAAGAGAGCTGGAGGTTCTTGGCTTACAAAAGGAGTAACGCTCAAACTTAAATGAAGTCTCTTCACTTTGCTTTTGTGGGTGTAGGTAATTATCTGCATTGGTTTTCACCCTTGTTCTACAACCAACGGTAAAACTCAAGACTTAAAAGAACAGAACTTAACCGCCAAAGTAGAGAGGAATGGATCTTGAGATCAGTGGTTTTATGTTGCCGCCGCGTGTGTCGGTGTTGTCAGTCTTGATTGTAGTCAGCAAGGAAGTAATTGGGAGGAAGCTTAGGGAGGTTTCTCGCTGATAGACTGTCAATCTTATCTCGGCAAGTCTCTGCTAGGCTTAGGAGGGAAATTCGACACACCCTGAGTTGACTAGGATAGGAAAGAAACGCTTGGCTAATTAGAATAGAAGACGAAGTGAAAAAAACAAAAACAAGATTGAAGAAGTGACAAGGAGATCAGTCCACCAGTCAATTTATCGCTGTTGAAAAGCCGAACCAGCAATTAGTATTGTCGAAAGCGACTTAAATAGTGAACCGCAACACGGTGGTCTAGTGGTAAGGCGTCCGCCCAGTGAGCGGGAGGTCGTGGGTTCGAACCCCGGCCGGGTCATACCTAAGACTTTAAAATTGGCAATCTAGTGGCTGTTCCGCCTGGCGTCTGGCATTATGGGGTTAGTGCTAGGACTAGTTGGTCCGGTGTCAGAACAATGTGACTGGGTGAGACATGAAGCCTGTGCTGCGACTTCTGTCTTGTGTGTGGCGCACGTTAAAATGTCAAAGCAGCACCGCCCTGATATCACCCTTCGTGGTGGACTGGGCGTTAAGCAAACAAGTTAACAAACACACTTTTTGTTTTATTTTTTTGCCAAGCACATCATTGTGGGGCTTTTAATGAATAACATGCATCCGTCCACTCACAATATATTTTCTTTCATCCTTCAACATTTACCACTCAAAAAGTCTATAGTATTAACATTCATGAAACAAATGAAAGGCATCTACGGATGTATAGATACATAATTGACCACACTCATTTGGAATACATTCTGACAATTCATTATAAAGACATCTTTCTGTACTGATAGAGCGACAGAGAGAGAGAGAGGAGAGAAAGAGAGAGAGAGAGAGAGAGAGAGAGAGAGAGAGAGAGAGAGAGAGAGAGAGTGAAAGGGGGGGGGTCAGGGGGGTAATGATGGTGGAGGTAACATTTACAATTGTTTTTATTAAAAAGAAATCTACTAAATATTTGTCTTGGAACTTTTTAATCAGAAATAAATATTTCTGATCTGCAGTTGCCTTTCCAAGATAACAAAAAGAGGCATTGAAGCCTTGGTTTTCTTATAAATACTTATGCACATTTTAGCAACCAAAATTATGCAGTTTAAGTCTTTCAACAGAGTTGCATGCATTTTTCGATTTTTAACTCCAAACATGATTTCATGCACAGTTAACTTTATCTGTTTATCCAAGTGTACCCAAATATAAAATTCAATTTGTTTCCAAAACTCAAGCACCACTGGGCAAAAGAAAAAAAAGTGTTCTATATAGTCAATGCTATTACTACAGTGTGAACAAATATTGTCTTCCACAACTTTCATTTTACATAACATAATATTTGTGGGGTAAATATTGTGAAGTAATTTCCATTGTAATACTCGTAGCCTTGTCTCTTTAACCGATTCAAAACTCATCAGCCAATCTTTCTTGTCAATTTCATAATTAAATTTCCTCCTCCAAAATCCAATTGCACACGGTTCAACAAGTTTCATGCTTACTAATTCTTTTCTGAACTGTTGTGCGTTGTGTACTTTCTTACCACGATAAGAGGGGATATCCATCAAATCAATTTCTTCCTTTCCGTGGATCATCTTATTAATAATATTTACAACAACAGCACGAACCATGTTATATTCCAAAATTCTCTTAAAACTTAAATAGTGACGCGCTGGGCGTTAAGCAAGCAAACAAACAAACAAACTACTACTACTACTACTGTTACTGCTACTACTACTACTACTACTACTACTACTACTACTGCCCCCCGCGGGTTAGGGGGTGTCCCATAATGGTTGGGACGAGAAAGAATTTAACCGATGCTCCCCAGCATGTCGTAAGAGGCGACTAACAGATTCTGTTTCTCCTTTTACCCTTGTTAAGTGTTTCTTGTATAGAATATAGTCCATTTTTGTAAAGATTTTAGTCAAGCAGTATGTAAGAAATGTTAAGTCCTTTGTACTGGAAACTTGCATTCTCCCAGTAAGGTCATATATTTTACTACGTTGCAAGCCCCTGGAGCAAATTTTTGATTAGTGCTTTTGTGAACAAGAAACAATTGACAAGTGGCTCTATCCCCTCTCCCCCCTTCCTTCCGTCGCGATATAACCTTGAATGGTTGAAAACGACGTTAAACACCAAATAAATAAAGAAAGAAACTACTACTACTACTGTTACTACTACTACTACTACTACTACTGCTGCTACTACTACTACTACTACTACTGCTACTGCTGCTACCACTACTTGTTGTTGTTCTTCTTCTTCTCTGCGTATAACTGAAGAAAAAGCACTACTACTACTGCTACTACTACTACAACTACGACTACGACTACGACTACGACTACTACTTCTTCTTCTTCTTCTTCTTTTCCTCTTCCTTATCCGGCTCCCCCTCCTCCTCCTCCTCCTCCAGTAACAGAACGAGAAACCCTCCTACCCAAGAGCCAAACCTCATCCGGCCGTCATCAGCAATAATCGACAAGCCGGTCAAATCGCTGAGGCGAAGATTCTGAGCAGGAATGTCAGACGTTTTGACCGCTGTCCTCCCCGCTCCATCGATCTGACCACACACGTGTGATAGGAACAAGACCCTCTAGCGT
Source organism: Littorina saxatilis (assembly GCF_037325665.1). Lineage (NCBI taxonomy): Eukaryota > Metazoa > Mollusca > Gastropoda > Littorinimorpha > Littorinidae > Littorina > Littorina saxatilis. Next base: position 32,207,435 of record NC_090254.1, read on the forward strand.
ACGTGTGAAGCTGTCGGCCTTGCCAGAACAGATCGTTCGGGTCAATCAAAGGAGATTACATTTGAAACAGTAGTGGTGGCGGTATCAGTATCTGTAGCAGACCTAGAAGTAAGTCTGTTAATTTTGTGTGTGTCTGTCCATGTGTCTGGTTCTTTGCTTTTATCTATCTGTGTGGTGGTTCTTTTGTTGCTTGTATCTACTCTATATCTATCGCTGTGTGTTTATTTGCTTGTATCTGCTCTACATCTATCTGTGGAGAGGGGTTCACTAGTCCGAGGGTTCACTAGTCCGAGGGTCCACTAGTCCGAGGGTTTACTAGTCCGAGGGTCCACTAGTCCGAGGGTTCAGTAGTCCGAGGGTTCACTAGTCCGAGGGTCCACTAGTCCGAGGGTTCACTAGTCCGAGGGTTCACTATAGACGCTTGAACAAAGGATATTCAATTTGATTTGTTTTTATTTTGTGTGTGTATGTGTGCGTGGATGTGCGTGTGCGTGCGTGCGTGCGTGTGTTTTTCACTGCTTTGGGAACCAAATCGAAGAATATTCTCATAAAAACACTGAGTTGTTTTCATTCAAAAAGATAATGTGGTGTTTTATATTTTGACTGAAGAAATCTCAGACTATTTCCCCCAAGAAACTTAGTTATTTATATTTTGACTGAAGAAAGGATATTAAATTTATCAGGATACCGCCCCGACTGGACAATTACGTGATCGAACTGCCTACAGTTTTTAGTCATATTATATAGCACCTCGGGTTTCCTTTTGCCCGTGACTGAGGGTCAATTAGTTATCCCACCAACCTGAATTATGGAGAGGATCGAGCCTGGGTTGTACTACAGCCTCACACATAATTTCATTGAAATCGGTTCTCAAACATCGGAGATCTATTTGCGGACAGACACACACACACACACACACACACACACACACACACACACACACACACACACACACACACGCACACGCACAGAGACAGACAGACACAGTGAAACCTATATACCGCCTTTTAAGGGGCGGTATAATAACTGGAAAAGCAAGCGTCTATAGTAAACCCTCGGACTAGTGAACCCTCGGACTAGTGAACCCTCGGACTAGTGGGACGAACTGGAAAAGAGAGCGTCTATAGTAAACCCTCGGACTAGTGAACCCTCGGACTAGTGAACCCTCGGACTAGTGAACCCTCGGACTAGTGAACCCTCGGACTAGTGGGACGTTCCCCTATCTGTGCGTGTTTCTTTGTTTTTATCTTCTCTATATCTATATCTGTTTCTTTCCTTTTATCTACTCTATATCTTTTTCTGTTTCTTTGATTTTATCTGCTCTTTATCTTGGCCCTTCATGGTCGGCTGGGCGTTAAGCAAACAAATAAACAAATCTACTCTTTATCTACCTGTGTCTGTTTCTTTGCTTGTATCTACTCAATATCTACCTGTGTCTGTTTCTTTGCTTTTATCTACTCTTTATCTAGCTGTGTCTGTTTCTTTGCTTTTATCGTCTCCATATCTGTTTTGTTTGTTTGCTGTTATCTACTCTATATCTATCTGTGTCTGTTTCTTTGCTTTTATCAGCTCTATATCGGCACGGTTGGCCTAGTGGTAAGGCGTCCGCCCCGTGATCGGGAGGTCGTGGGTTCGAACCCCGGCCGGGTCATACCTAAGACTTTAAAATTGGCAATCTAGTGGCTGCTCCGCCTGACGTCCGGCATTATGGGGTTAGAGCTAGGACTGGTTGGTCCGGTGTCAGAATAATGTGACTACCTACTTACCTATCTATCTATCTATGTATCCACCTATCTATCTATCTATCTATCTATCTTTGTTTCTATCTATCCATCCATCTGTCTTTGAGTTCCAATGTGTGCGTAGAACAAGACTGTAACGTGTGTTTATTGCGCCTGTTACACGACACTTGAGATTGACGAAGTTCTCAAATGTTGTATAGTTGTGTTCTTTTATTCTACGTGGCCCGTCTTCACAGCAGCAGACAAAAACTCGTCAAATTGAGTTCGAGGATTTATTTAGCATTCCATACATACAACTGCACATCGTAGCAGAACTCAAAGTAGAAGCCGGCATTTTAACATACAAATCGCGCTGGCCTATATAGTAAATACTCAATCTCGAGAATATTCCAGACCGAACATGATACAACTAAAATTAGATGAACTGTCCATGGACTAGAATAGTGACATTCTCTGTGACGTACATCAAAAGTGCTGACGCACTTAATCCGAGCGAACGCCACGAACCCACGACTCAAAACAACGTGGTAAACAACTTGTTTTGACAGGACTAGAAAGTTCACCTGCATTCTCGTCCAAACATTCTTCTTCTTCTTCGTCGTTCGCTCAGACAGCAACTCCGGAGGCCCTGATGAAGGCTGCTGTACGCCGGAGGCTCTCCATGGGTCCATAGAGTTTGTCCCTCATCGGTGTGTCAGCAGGCCAGGTCTCTGCTCGCAAGTTTTGGTGTGTTGGACAGTCCTGCAGGAAGTGTTCCACTGTCATTGGAGATGTGCCACAGGGGCACGATGCAGAATCACCAATGTGGAATTTAAATATTGTGTTTACAAAATATAATATCGGTACTTTCCAACAAAGTATAAATAAGTCAACTACATGCAACACGCAAAACTGAAACCAAAGTTCAGCAACGGCAGCGTTTCCTAACGGCGCCCTTGACAGACAAGATCGCCAGGGTCACGCGGCTATCTATCTATCCATCTATCCATCTATCTATCCATCTATCCATCTATCTATCCATCTATCCATCTATCTATCCATCTATCTATCTATCTACTCACGGAATAAAATAACTTAACATTGTTTAAAATTTAATATCTCAAAATCGGAAAAAAGTTACAGGAGTGAGCTTGTTCAATTGCTCATTATGGGCAAAAAACCAGAATAGTCTGGCTTGTTCCGTTTGTTTGCAATTTGAGCTCAAAGACGCATGGTGTCATTTTGGAGTTTGACAGCGCTGTGCGTGCACTGATTGCCTGGTCACTCCGAATCTCCTAGCAACATCAGTATAAGTCATCCCTCCTCTCAACATCCCTATTGCGACGAGTCTATCGTTCACACACGTTCGTGGCATGGTGAAAGACAGAGTGGACAGTTTTGGGCAAAGAGAAAGAAACATTTTAGTGAGTTGTTCTCACTCACAAACAAACGGACAAACCAAAGGCAGTACTTTCATGCAATATTCGTGGATCAGCAGCAGACCTTTTGCAGGTTTCAAGTACGGGTAGACGTGCCCCGAGAGTCAAAGAGTGCAGGCCTACCTGTTTACAGCACACACAGCGTGCACTGGCTGTCGGCAAGCTTAGGCGTCAGTCTAGTAAACTCCAAAATGACACCATGCGTCTTTGAGGACCAATTGTGAAAAAACTAAACAACCGAGAACATTCCGGTGTTTTTCCTCTTCTCCGGAATTGATGGTTCTATGATCGTACCACCCCGCTCTCCTGCAACTTTTTCCGATTTTGAGATATTAAATTTTAAAACATGTTAAGTTATTTTATTCCGTGAGTATATATATCCATCCATCCATCCATCTATCTTTGAGCTCCCATGTGTACGGAGAACAAGACTGTAACGTGTGTTTGCAGGCGCCCTTGACAGACTAGATCGCTAGGGTCACGCGGTCACGGTGGTCAGTACGGTCCTGTCAATCAAAGGGGTTCAAATTGAGACATGAACACCAGCAGTAGTGATCTTGATGATTGGGGTGGTGGTAGCAGTAGCACATAATTATAGTGTACCTTGAAACGAGTCGCTTCGTCTGTGATGCATTTGGATCTATTCATCTATGATTCTGTGTACTGTACTTGGAACGTCACTGTATATGGATATCTTTCTCTCTCTATCTCTCTGTATCTATAGGCTCGCTCTCCCCCTCTCTCTCTGTCTGTCTCTCTCGTTCTCTCTGTCTCTGTCTATATCTCTCTGTCTCTGTCTCTGTCTGTCTCTCTCTGTCTATATCTCTCTGTCTCTGTCTCTGTCTATCTCTCTCTGTCTATATCTCTCTGTCTCTGTATCTGTCTGTCTGTCTCTCTCTCTCTGTTTCGTGTTGCTATAACCCACCAAACTCTGGCATTGATTATTGGAGGTTGTGGTGATGACAGTGGTCTTTGGAACAACTCCATAAGTCATACTTGTTTTTGTGTGTACCTTTGTTTTTGTCTGTCAGTCTGTCTGTCTGTCTGTCTGTCTGTCTTGTCTGTCTGTCTATGCCTCCCTCTGTTCTTTGTTCTTGTCCGTCTGTCGGTTTGTCTGTCTATGCCTCACTATATGTCTGTCTGTCTGTCTGTCTGTCTGTCTATCATTCGTTGTTTTTCTCTCTCTCTCTCTCTCTCTCTCTCTCTCTCTCTCTCTCTCTCTCTCTCTCTTTCTCTCTCTGTTGGAAGACTTCGTTCTGATTATTTTCATATTGATCATATTTGTCCATAAAGCATCAGTGTTTCATAACGCAAGAATGTATGTATAGACTACAACGTGTATATAGCCATATGAATAGTTTTTCTGCCTTTTTTTTATTTTCATTTTTCTTTAAAAAAAATGTTTTTTTAATTTTTTTATTTTTTTTACTGTCATGCTTATCTTTTGTAATTGTTTTACGTTTGTATGTATATATATATATATATGTATTTAAGATTAGAATAGTCCCTCTCTGGGCGAGGGCTGGTTGAAAAGAAGCTCGTTTATATTGCTTATGCCACAACCCTCGTAAAATTTGATTTGATTTGATTTGATTTGATTAATTTTGATCTCTCTCTCTCTCTCTCTCTCTCTCTCTCTCTCTCTCTCTCTCTCTCTCTCTCTCTCTCTCTCTCTCTCTCTCTCTCTCTCTCTCTCTCTCTCTCTCTCTCTCTCTCTTTCTTCCCTCACCCCTAACCCATCTCGCTGTCGCTCTCTGTTTGTCTCTGTGTCTGTTACTCTGTCTCTCTGTCTGTTACTCTGTCTCTCTGTCTCTCTGTCTGTCTGTCTGTCTGTCTGTCTCTCTCTCTCTCTCTTTCTCTCTCTTTCTCTATCTCTCTCTTAAAACGGTTTGATCAGGTATGCCTGCAATGTACCCATTTAATACATACTTAAAGCAGTATTGTCTTGCTTTTAGTGAATGTCGATGTACCTCAGGAGTATCGTAAACGACTGTGTAATATTTACAAAGACAAACATCTCAAGTTCTTAAGCTGATTGCTGAATTTAAGGCAAATAAATGCAGCACACAATGTTCACGATGAAAACGCCCATCAAAAAGAGATACTAAATTAGCAAAAATGGCGAACAGACAAAGGGGAAAACAATCTCGTGAACAGATCACATGACAGTATTGGAGCGATATATTTCATGGCATTTCATTGTTGACGTCATCACACTAAACCCTTGAAAGAACAATCCGAAACATAGACTATTAACGTTCATCTACACAGAGGAAATGCAACAATAATCATTGTCAATATATTCGCTTATACGTTTTTTTGGTTGTTTTTTCGATTGTTTTTCATCCAGGCACCAAAGAATCATCTTCTTATTTAGCTGACTTCATTTTCTGTTCGTTATCTCATTATAAGTTAGTTGTGTTTTTGACCAAAATATGACATT
>NC_090254.1:32223037-32233037 GCF_037325665.1 Littorina saxatilis
GTATGTCTCTCTTCGTGCTCTCTTAGATCTCCTCTTGTTTGTCTCTCTTCGTGCTCTCTTAGGCCTCCTCTTGTTTGTCTCTCTTCGTGCTCTCTTAGGCCTCTTCTTGTTTGTATGTCTCTCTTCGTGCTCTCTTAGGTCTCCTTTTGTTTGTCTCTCTTCGTGCTCTCTTAGATCTCCTCTTGTTTGTCTCTCTTCGTGCTCTCTTAGGCCTCCTCTTGTTTGTCTCTCTTCGTGCTCTCTTAGGCCTCTTCTTGTTTGTATGTCTCTCTTCGTGCTCTCTTAGGCCTCTTCTTGTTTGTCTCTCCTCGTGCTCTCTTAGGCCTCCTCTTGTATGTCTCTCTTCGTGCTCTCTTAGGCCTCTTCTTGTTTGTATGTCTCTCTTCGTGCTCTCATAGGCCTCTTCTTGTTTGTCTCTCTTCGTGCTATCTTAGGCCTCCTCTTGTTTGTCTCTCTTCGTGCTCTCTTAGGTCTCCTCTTGTATGTCTCTCTTCGTGCTCTCTTAGGCCTCTTCTTGTTTGTCTCTCTTCGTGCTCTCTTAGGTCTCCTCTTGTATGTCTCTCTTCGTGCTCTCTTAGGTCTCCTCTTGTATGTCTCTCTTCGTGCTCTCTTAGGCCTCTTCTTGTTTGTCTCTCTTCGTGCTCTCTTAGGCCTCTTCTTGTATGTCTCTCTCCGTGCTCTCTTAGGCCTCTTCTTGTATGTCTCTCTTCGTGCTCTCTTAGGTCTCCTCTTGTATGTCTCTCTTCGTGCTCTCTTAGGTCTCCTCTTGTATGTCTCTCTTCGTGCTCTCTTAGGCCTCTTCTTGTTTGTCTCTCTTCGTGCTCTCTTAGGTCTCCTCTTGTATGTCTCTCTTCGTGCTCTCTTAGGCCTCCTCTTGTATGTCTCTCTTCGTGCTCTCTTAGCTAGGTCTCCTCTTGTATGTCTCTCTTCGTGCTCTCTTAGGCCTCCTCTTGTATGTCTCTCTTCGTGCTCTCTTAGGTCTCCTCTTGTATGTCTCTCTTCGTGCTCTCTTAGGCCTCTTCTTGTATGTCTCTCTTCGTGCTCTCTTAGGCCTCTTCTTGTTTGTCTCTCTTCGTGCTCTCTTAGGCCTCTTCTTGTATGTCTCTCTCCGTGCTCTCTTAGGTCTCCCCTTGTTTGTCTCTCTTCGTGCTCTCTTAGGCCTCTTCTTGTTTGTCTCTCTTCGTGCTCTCTTAGGCCTCTTCTTGTTTGTCTCTCTTCGTGCTCTCTTAGGCCTCTTCTTGTATGTCTCTCTTCGTGCTCTCTTAGGCCTCTTCTTGTATGTCTCTCTTCGTGCTCTCTTAGGCCTCTTCTTGTATGTCTCTCTTCGTGCTCTCTTAGGCCTCCTCTTGGATGTCTCTCTTCGTGCTCTCTTAGGTCTCCTCTTGTTTGTCTCTCTTCGTGCTCTCTTAGGTCTCCTCTTGTGTGTCTCTCTTCGTGCTCTCTTAGATCTCCTTTTGGTCTTGTCCTCCTTCTCTTCCTCTCTCAATGTGGTTCTTCCAAAGCATTCAAACATTGGCATCGTGTTTCCTGTCTTATTTTTCCCTCCTTTGATATTTACCTCAAACTTGCCTTTTTTCCTGTGTGCAAGCAAATTATCCTCTGAATTTAAGTCTGTTTTTGCGTACTCTCTATACATTTCTTAGATTTGCCAATCTTTTTAAATTCCTAATTTTTTCTTTCTCCCAAGATGGCTATCTCACGGTGTTCTCAAAATTCTTTCTCCCTTTTGAGTCTCTTTCCCCTGTCTTGTTACCCTCAATTTTACGTTTTAATCGTTCTCTCCCAAACTCCCCGTCTTGTTCAGTCTTTTCTTCCTTTCTCCTTTCTTCTTACTACCAATCATGCGTTTTCAGCGTTCTCTCCAACTCCCACCTCTTTTTCAATCATCCTTTCTTCTTTTCCTCCATCTTGCTCTTCTCCGTGCTCCCTGAATCCCGCCCGCTTTTTCGGGTCTCTTTCTCATTTCTCTTGAACGAAACTTTTTCCTCACACAATTGGACGAGCCGGAATAATGACAGCGGACGTTCAACATCTTGTTTGGGTTCAGTTCACGTAGTCTCCCCGCTAAAACCGCATCCACTGCATTCATTCCTGATTCTAACTTCGGAGCCCAACCCCAATCGTTAAGCAGCATTCAAAGTCCTCTTTCAGTTCATGGCTTTCCATGTTTCGTAAGCTGTGGAGATTTGCCCTTTCCCTTGACAGAATTCGCCGTAACGTTTTCCACGTGGTTTTGCTCTCCCCGTGATTGACAAAAATCGGAACAGATTTGGAATGCCACATAGAAAGCACCAAAATAAAAATAAAAAGATTAAAGAAATAAAATTAAAAGCTGCATTTTGCTGACTTCCTTGAAAAAAGCAGGTCAAAAACATGGACCGCTTGTGATGCGCGGGCAAGAGCGGAAAGCGTTACAACTTGGGAACCATTTGAATTCTCAAGTGTCGCAGAACGACTGGACAAAGGAAAGATGTCAATAAGTCAACCCACGACCGTGTTTATTTTAGCGCAAAGCGGCCCAAGATCAAACGCCAGCGCGCAGCCCGTGTCAGGGGTTTCAGTACCCGCTTTCAACTTTTATTCCTGCCAGGCAAACAAGAATGAAAGGAGGAAAGGAAAACAAGAACAAGACGAAAAGATGGAAGGAAGAAAAAAGAGTGGAAAAAAGCAAGCCGTAAAGAGTGAAAAGAGCACGACAAAAATGGAGAAGGACAAACAAAGAGATATGAGGAGAGGGAAAACAAGTCGCGTAAGGCGAAATTACGACATTTAGTCAAGCTGTCGAACTCACAGAATGAAACTGAACGCACTGCATTTTTTCACCAAGACAAGACAGGTTCGTCAATCCCCGCGAGAAGGAAATCTCTCACTTTTCACGTGCAGAACGAAGTGAAATTGACAAGCCAGAACAGCGCAGTAGCGTATTGCGTTGAGCAGGAAAGCGCGCTTTTCTGTATTCTTTTTAACTTTCTGAGCTTGTTTTGAATACAACATATCACATCTACATGTTTGTGGAATCAGGAAATGATAAAGGATAAGATGAAATAAATTTTGGATCAATTTCTTAAATTTTAATCGTAGTACTAATGAAACTAGTTTCGTTAATAGTGATCACATTTTAAGAGTAAACATGACATATGTAATATATTTTCTATTCAGAATTTGATGAAGAATACGATGCAAACAATTTTGAATCTATTTGCAAAAAATTTCATTTTAATGACAACTTTAATGAGCAAACTTATCAATTAATTTGTAAGCTTCCAAGCTGAAATGCAATACCAAAGTCTGGCCTTCGTCGAACATTGCTTGACCAAAATTGGTTGAGCGTGACAGAACGTGCCGCCTTTATTTTCACAAAAAGCCGGATAAGATGTCATCAAAGACATTTATCAAAAACATGAAAAAACGTGTGGGGATATCATACTCATGAACTCTCATGTAAAGTTTCATGAAGATCGGTCCGGTAGTTATCTCTGAATCGCTACACACACACACACACACACACACACACACACACACACACACACACACACACACAGACGCATACATACATACATACATACATACATACACCACGACCCTCATCTCGATGTTAAAACATTTAGTAAAAACTTGACTAAAAGTAACAAGTCGCGTAAGGCGAAAATACAACATTTAGTCAAGCTGTCGAACTCACAGAATGAAACTGAACGCAATGCAATTTTTCAGCAAGACCGTATACTCGTAGCATCGTCAGTCCACCGCTCGTGGCAAAGGCAGTGACATTGACAAAAAGAGCGGGGTAGTAGTTGCGCTGAGAAGGATAGCACGCTTTTCTGTACCTCTCTTCGTTTTAACTTTCTGAGCGTGTTTTTAATCCAAACATATCATATCTATATGTGGGAAGGTCGGGTGGAAGGAAAGGATATATAGCACAGGCAGAGGTGCATACAATTAAGACACCGAAGACAGAGGTTGCTTTAACTTATCTTAACTTATCTTTTATTGAAGGAAAATGTAACTAAGAATAACCACTCAGGTAGCTTATCTAAATCATAAATATTCCAAAACAGTTTAGCTAAATTTGGTAGCAACTAGAAACAATGCTATAAGTTATAAATTAGAAACAATAACAGAACTCTAATATAGGAAATAGCAATGCTTACATATAACCAGAAATACCAATTATGAATTCTGATATCTACCAGTACCAGAATCAGCTAGAAACAATAACAGAACCAGAAAATATGTATTTAGTGTAAAACCAGAAACAATATGTATTTCTGGTGCAAACCAGAAAGCAGTATAATTAAAAAGGCAATATTATTCTGGTAGCAACCAGAAAGCAGTATAATTAAAAAGGCAATATTATTCTGGTAGCAACCAGAAAGCAGTATAATTAAAAAGGCAATATTATTCTGGTAGCAACCAGAAAGCAGTGTAAAGAAGAAGGCAAGATTCTCCTCAGTGAGCACACGTAAAAGAAACACAAAACTGCTGCTGACGCTAGTCGCGAAACACAAGAGCACGAATTCAAAACCACAAGTCGACCGATTACAAACGTCGCGCCAAACTACACGCTAGACCGGTTCACGACAACCCAATAGGAGCACCGCACAGCTCACTATCACAAATCGCATTGTCTGTTCTACTCTATGCTCGCTCTTTTAACGACAGTGGTCACTTCCGATTCCCTGTGGCGATAGGCCAATAGGAAGGCTACCCTGTGTAAGCCAACGGGGGGTGTTCTACTTAAAATGCCTGCCCAATGAAAGGGATCGTTAAAGATGCAGAGAGCCCTGTGTCACACACCGGAAATATTACGAGCAGTTACACTAGCTAAAGGGAGAAGAGGGCCCTGTCTGCATCACACACCGGATAAGGCTCATTAGATTACAAGCAGTGTCAAAGCTGATACATAATACTAGCTAAAAGGGGCCGGGAAAGTTATGGGATCTTACCACCTAGATTAGAAATGAATCCGGTCAAGAGTCTACCCTACGATAGTAAACACACAATAAAGTACAATGCACAAAGACAACCAGGTATTATTTAGTCACTCCTTAGGCACTGATGGTTAGAGGTTACTCCGCTGCTTCTCACCATTTTAAGTTAGGGATTTCCTAGCACAAAGGGCATTATTTAAATGTAAACCCAATGTAACTAGCACACACACACAGGGAATAGCTATAGACAGGGGAGGCAACTGGGTCGGGCAGGAGATAACACACACAAAGAGACGGGGTACGCCACTTGGCTACATATATGTTTTTGGAATCAGGAACTGACAAGGAATAAGATGAAAGTGTTTTTAAATTGATTTCGAAAATTTAATTTTGATAATAATTTTTATATTTTTAATTTTAAGAGCTTGTTTTAATCCAAATATAACATATTTATATGTTTTTGGAATCAAAAAATGATGATAATTTTCAGATTTTTAATGACCAAAGTCATTAATTAATTTTTAAGCCACCAAGCTGAAATGCTGAAGTCCGGCCTTCGTCGAAGATTGCTTGGCCAAAATTTCAATCAATTTGATTGAAAAATGAGGGTGTGACAGTGCCGCCTCAACTTTTACAAAAAGCCGGATATGACGTCATCAAAGGTATTTATCAAAAAAACGAAAAAAACGTCCAGGGATATCATACCCAGGAACTCTCATGTCAAATTTCATAAAGATCGGTCCAGTAGTTTGGTCTGAATCGCTCTACACACACACACGCACAGACACACACACACACACACACACACACACACACACACACACACACACACACACACATACACACACACACACACACACACACATACACCACGACCCTCGTCTCGATTTCCCCCTCTATGTTAAAATATTTAGTCAAAACTTGACTAAATGTAAAAAGGGGGGGGGGAGGGGGGGTTGTGGTTGGAGGGAGGGAGAAGAAAAGTAACAGGGAAAAAAAATGGAAAGATGAAAGAAAGAAAAAACTAAAGAAAAGAGTAACGAGACGAAAAGAGAGAGGGTGGAACAAAAAGAATAGGAAATAAGCCTATCGTCGCACAAGACAAGGATGACATCATCTTCCGGATCCTCCCTCTCAGAATGTCCTTTTTTCCCTTGCACATCAAAAGGCAGGCATGGAGCAAGCCTTGGAGGTGTAGCGGCGCACCACACGGCTTCCAAGACCCCGTAATGGCTCCCTCTTCCTTCACTGAAAAGGAAAAGAGAAGAAAAGAGAAAGATCAAGCGACGACAGGGAACATACTCCGTGGAAGATTATATTCCTACACTCTTGTCGGAAAAAAGACGACCAAAGACTCATCTCGAAGGTAGACATCTTTAGTAAGTCGCTGCACATGTCCCCATGGTTCCGGTTTCCGCGCAGAGAGAGAGAGAGTTTGAATCAAATACAGTCTTATTTTACGAGGGTTGTGGCATAAGCAATATAAACGAGCTTCTTTTCAACCCGCCCTCGCCCAGAGAGGGACTAATCTAATCTTATATACATGTATATACGCACGTAAAACATTTACAAAAGATAAACATAAAAGTAAAAAATAAAAAATAAAAAGGCAGAACAACTATTTACAGGACTATATACACGTTACAGGCTTTACTCGTATTCTTACGTTAGGCCTAAAAAAAAAATAGGTGTGGTTACGGTAACATAGCCCCCAAAAAATAGGGTAGGTAGGTAGGCAATCACTTCTTTTTTTTTAAACTTTTTTTTCTAATGTGTACAAATTAAAGGCATACTAACGCACTCCCGTGTTTACAAAGTGTAGTTTGCCCACAATCGATGTCAAACGCACCATAAGACCATATAATGACGATACGTCACCATGCGCGGACCATAATACATGCATTACAGCTTGTTCTAGCCTCTGAAAAAGTGAGGATGTCAACAAAGCCGCGGTGTTCTCTCCCTTGCATCAACGTTACATGTGTTGCCAAATCTATAAATAGGACGATCCAGATCAAAATGAAAATTCAAATATCTCAACATTTAAGGGGTCCTAGACCACAATATTTTGCAGGGAACTTAATTTAGTCTGTCTCCAGCTGTTGGTAAAGCAATTAGCGTGTATAGTCATCGAGTACATATGGCTTTAAACCTACTTGACAGGGAAATAAGTTGTGCGACTCGGGCGATTTCGCTTTCATTGCGTTTTCTGCACTGGTTTTTTTTTTTTTTTTGTTTTTTTTTTGACAAATGTAATAAAAAGTTATAGGATCGGCCCCTAAAATTAGGGTAGGTCGGGTTACCGTAACCACACCTATTTTTTTTTTAGGCCTTATGATCAAAATTGGCAATTTACAGAACATGTTTAATAAAACAAAAATGTGAATGTGTTATCAAATTGAGTTTTAATATGATGAAACACTGATGCTATATGGACAGATATGATCAATATGAAAATAATCAGAACAAAGTCTTCCATCACTGTGACTTTTCGTAATATCACATTACAGTTTTGGGAGTAATTGATATCGATAACAATTTATATAGCTATTCTGATGGACACGTGGGGGGATTCGGGGGCTGTGATTGGATGGTCTCACACATCCCTTTTCCGATCATCAAAGCATAACGCTACGAAAGTTGGCCATTTTTGCCGATATCCAAACGATATCGGCAATAACAAAGACGCATGGTTCCGGTTTCTTCCACGTGTATAAAGTACACGCATACCTCGCCAGGCTTGTGTCTGTGGCTAGTCGACAGACGATGCAATTTGCTTTGTGTGTGTTTTTGTTGTTGCTTACTGTACATGACATACATTACGTGTAAAATCCAGTTCTTTAACTGGCAGCAAACCTTGCAAATTTCCAGAAGCTGCAATCTGAAGCGACCTATCTCTGATTTTTGCAGACGATCTCTCCAATCACCAATGTTTAACACAAAATAAGCAAACTCTCCTGTCACATAGAACGTCCATTGTGTAGTGCAATGTTGAAATGAAGTTACCGGTCTGAAGCATTTCGTCGTTTCTTCTGAGACAATCCTTGTTCTCTTATCATCTACAGATTTACCGCAGTCTTCACCACGCGAATTCCCAACAGAAGTCAAACTTTCGAACATACAATCTACGTAGGCAAGCATGATACGTCATAACGTCATATGATTCCTAAGATACTGACGTAATGCTAAGCATCCGGTTATCTTGAGTTTTCTCCGTAATACATGTCCGTGGGTTTTTCAATGTTCGGTTATTTCCGTGGCTTCATGCAGAAAGGGAACCGTCGTCTGCAATCAACGACATGGACCATTCTGGTCCTTGTTGCTGACAAAAACATGATTTTAACACAGAATTTAATGTCAGAATAGCTATATAAACGCTATTGTGTTTTCATCGTAGCAATAGGGTCCGATATTTAGACTCGAACAAGTATAATGCGACTCGTCTTCGACTCGTCGGCATTATACTTGTCTCGTCTAAATATCGGGCCCTATTGCTACGCTGAAAACACAATAGCTGTTAATATTGGGCCAATCATGTTAGGTCGTTGTGTAAAACCATGTCGAGGAAAATATATCTTTTGAACAGAATAAAACACTTTCTTGATCCACTCTCAAGGTTATTATAAGCTGTTTGATGGGTTGTTGACAGACCAGCTTTTTTGTCGGTCCGAGGGGGAGCATATCGTCTTTTGCTTCATATTTATTGACCAAGGCCGAAGGCCGCGGTCAATAAATATGAAGCAAAAGACGATATGCTCCCCCTCGGACCGACAAAAAAGCTGGTCTGTCAACAACCCATCAAACATCGTTTTTGTCATCATTTTGGTAGTGAGAAAATAAATGCACAATCAACCCAGGGAGCCATGCTTTGAAACACGGGTTCCGTGCTAACCACACGAGTCCCGGTTTGATAACCACTGGCAATCAAAGCTGGCGTGTGAAAGCAACTTTCTGTGTTTTTGAGTTCATTAAATGTTGGGATGAATATGTCAGGTTTGAGGATGCACAGTTCTGTAGGTTCATCTCGGTATTCCATCCCCTCGGCTTTCTGTTGTAAATATTAAGCTGAGTGATCGAATGTGGAAGCTACGTTTGGTCAAAGGTCACAGAAGATTTGCGTCGTGCAGCGAAGGAAAGAATCGCGATCTTGTTTCCGACTCAGTACCTCTTTGTTTTTCATTAGACCTGTCATTCTGCTTGCTCGGCTTTGTTAGATGTTTGCATATCTATATCTTGTTGCTATTTTCTTTGCTTTTATTATTGTTTCTTATTTTGTGCTTCGTTTATCGATACAACGTCAAAATGTGTGTTTCAGGGGTCGTTTTACTTGAACTTGACGTTCGTGTTTCTCCGAACGTCCGTGTATCGAAACACAGATACACGCACTCCATGACTCTGTAAGAAGACAAAACATATCGCTAGGTTTCATTTGTTTTTGATCTTCTTCTTCTTCTTCTTGGCGTTCGCAGAGGTTATACGATCAATCCAGCACTGGTGATAAATGTTGTCGTTTTCTCCAACTCCTGTCGACTGCCGTATAGTTTGGTCTGCAAGGGAATTGGTGACGGCCACACTTCTTTTCGTTCCTCATCTAGTAAGGGACATCGCTGTAAGATGTGTTCCGCTGTTTGGTCTTCTTGAAACAAAGGCGTGCTCCTTCACAAAATCCTTTCCGGCCATGCACCACGTGAGAGAGAGAGGAGATGAGCTTGGAATGTGAAAAGTAAACGATATTGATGGGGGGAATAAACCGAAAGGATTCTTAGAGACACAAAGTCCTTCTAATCCGTCACCTGAAGTCGCAAACAAGATGACCCAGAGCGTTGAAATATGAGTCAACTAATAACAAATTACTTGTTACCTACTTATTAACACTTCTGCTCGGTTTACTTCTTTGAACTTAACAAGTACCTCTAGCACCTCTCATTGTCTGGTAGATTAACAAAATCGGCAGAAATAAAAACAGAAAGAAAGAACGACAACACAGACAAGAAAGGAAAGACTTATACCACAAACACAGAACACAAAAGAACGAAGGAAGAAAGACAGAAAGACAGAAAGAAAAAAACGAC
>NC_090254.1:32238037-32259961 GCF_037325665.1 Littorina saxatilis
GGATTTTCTGCGATAGAGAAAAAAGGGCAATTTTCTGTCCAGTAATGACCATGCAAAGAGGACATAAAGGTTTAAGGTGTGTGTTTGTGTATGTGTGTGTGTATGTGTGTGTGTGTGTGTGTGTGTGTGTGTGTGTGTGTTTGGAGAGGGGGGTGTTGAGATGCGCTGTCTGTACGAATGAGATCATTTAACGTCGTAAGATTTTCTCAGATTCGTATAAGCAGGCGTGGACATGTTTCACCGAGTCTGATCACAGGCGGAAGGTATCGTCCACTGGACTACTACTATCACAGAAAGACAACAAGGTCTGTCACTCACCTTCGAGTCTTCTGTGTTCTTGGAGTCGCTTCCTGGGGAAAAATATTGTTCAAGACGGTTTGCCTCTTCCTACAGTCTGTGTAAGGTCAAATAAATACAGTTGAATGATTGTTTGAACTATTATGTGCCTTTAGTTTTCAGATTCCGTCCGGTGCAGGTTGTTTTTAACCATCATTTGGACGAATCTTCGTTTGCGAGCCGCTAATATCCACTTTGCGTCAAATCATGCATCCGCACCGAATATGCATACCAGCGCTCATTGGTTAATAACAGGATATTCGATGATTATTTTCCCGTGGGTAGCTTCCCTTTGCTGCACAATATTTACATATGTTTTAGACCAATGAGCGCTGGTATGCATATTCGGTGCGGATGCATGATTTGACGCCAAATAAAGAAAGAAAGGACTTGCGGGGGGGGGGGGGGGGGGGGGGGACTTGGGAAGATTCTGAGTGACGTCAAAAATATTCCTCATAAACTCATAACTCATAACTCATAACATTTTATTGATCCAACAAAGGAAATTAAATTGGTCATCAGCACATATAGGTCATTAATTAATAATTATAAAAGAAGAAGAGAAGAAAATTTATAAAACCCATGATAACAAAAAAATATCTAAAGTAATATATGTACAACTACAATACCCTTTTTACTTGCACACTTGACACACCGACACACCAACACACATGCATACATACCTACATACATACCTACGTACATACATACATACATACATACATACATACATACATACATACATACATACATACATACATACATACATACATACATACGTTCCATGTTAAAGTGTAGTTAAGAACATCACAGTAATTATATCATTGTTTGGATTAACAGATAAGTTTTTATGTAAATGATGATAACAACAATCCATAATTAACGCTATTGCACTACCAAAAGAAGAGACCAACCAAACACATAAAACCAATCACAGTAATCATCATCAGTTATCACAGGTATCACAGTAGATTAGCCATCAGGTAGTTAGACTCAATTGGGCAAGTATAGTGTCAACACCATCACAACAGTGCTAAAGCTCATTATCACAGCACTAGTTATGATCAAAGGTCAAACAGTCATCAAATCATATTAAATCTATCACTAAGAGGTACATTTAAAAGGCATCACCGATAGTCTGTGGCCAGGACAATGGCTCGGTTGCTGTTAAAATATCTCACAGCTGCAGGAACAAAAGAACGCCGAAAACGCTC
This sequence comes from Littorina saxatilis, assembly GCF_037325665.1. Classification (NCBI taxonomy): domain Eukaryota; kingdom Metazoa; phylum Mollusca; class Gastropoda; order Littorinimorpha; family Littorinidae; genus Littorina; species Littorina saxatilis. The sequence goes on from NC_090254.1 coordinate 32,239,588, forward strand.
CGTTCGACACCTAGGCATGAGAAACCGAGCGTTCCGTGTGATGCGGAGATCCATCAGTGCGTCGTGGAGGGGATGCCCTAGGTCGAACAGAATAGCTCTGGACTTAATGGCAAGCCTTCTTTCAACAAGGACTTCAAGGGTGTCAAGGCTCTGGCCTACAGTAGAACTCGCTTTCTTTATCAGCCTGTTCAGCCTGCCAGTGTCCCTTGCAGTGGCATTCCCTCCCCAACACACTGATGCAAACACCATCACACATACATATTGTCGGACTCTTACTTCCAGACGTTGATGTGTTTGCATACTCAACAAATCGAACAGACACACTAGGGAATATTTGATGTGTGCATTCTTGTCCAGTACCAGAAACGTGGTAGAAGGGAGATGCTTTTCAGCGACAGAGGACATGTAGGTGAAGGGAGGGCGTAGAAGGATTTGAAGCTGTTCATTTGGAACGGTAGACCATTTTCTTCCCAATAACCACCATGCAGAAAGGTCGGGAGGGGGTGTTGGTGGGTTGGGGTGGAGGAGACCCTGTGTATACAAGGGTTGAAAGAGCTCTGTTGACAGGGTTGGCTATTGTCTGTCTGGTACTCATTTTAAACGAAAGGAAATGCGGGCTGAAGTGTGTGTGTGGGGGCGGGGGCGGGGGAGGGGGGGAGGGGTGGGCGAGCTGGAGATGCTAAATAAGATCATGTGACGTCAACATTAGTCAAACCATTAGCAAAAATAGCGCTTGGTACCCGTCAGCAGACGTTGACTAGTGTTTAAACATAGCGAGACTCACAGACATAGCGGCGATGGGTTCAAGAATGGGGATTTCCAATAATGAACGTGGCCAGAAGTAGTCTTTACTTTGAGGGCGGGGGCGATGGTTTTACCCGCTCATTTGGCAAGTTAAACAGCATGCTGCCCAATGCCCAATAATCACCGCTCTGACAGGACATGGGGGGAGGAGGGAGGGGGGGCGAGGGGAGAAGGATGTGGGGGATAAAGGAAGACACTGATTGAGGTCATCGTGATGTACAACCCCTTGCATAATTATCGCTCCCTGGATACTCATCAACGGACCTTGACAAACCTTTCAATTTCCTGCAATAGATGGTGAAATAGTTGGGTTCGTGGGCGACTGGGGAAGTGTTATTTGGCAGTAAAGACCTAGGGGGTAGAGGTGGGAGGGGAGGGGAGGGGTGGGGGTACGGGTCGCGAAGTACAACGATCCACTAAGTGAGGTCACGTAACGTCGTATACGCATTCAATCTGTTGGAGACACAATTCGCCGGGTTCTTACTACTGTACCAGCACACGCTGACAGGTGTGCATGTTCACCATATCGCAGACACGTCTGAATGGGAGGATAGGGAAGGTTATGATGATTGGGGAAGGGAGGGGGGGAGCATTTCCGGCTGATCATTTGGCAGGGTAAGCTATTTTCTGCCCAATAGTCACCATATGAGGGGAGACACGGACCGCATGAATGAGTTCACGTGACGTGTTAAGCATTCAAACCAGTTGGTAAACATGATGTCGGATTCTCATTAGCATGTGCTGTGACATGCTCGCCTGCTCACGAACAGGAGGTGGGGGAGGGGGGATTCCCCGAGGTAGACGTAAGAGTGGGGAGTCTAGAGGGTGAGGAGGTGGGAAAGGGGAGGAGGGGGGTATGGGAGAGAGGAGCCGGTGAGGAAGACGAGTTTCAAATGCTCATTTGGCAGGGTAGGCCACCTTCACACTCATTATTACCATGTGAAAGGACCTGAGGGTAGGTAGGGAGGAGACGCTGCCCCATCCAACAGACTGACGAGGGGCTGAGACCAGTCAGCCAGTTCAGCCACCACGTCAATTAAACACGAGGCCTTTGGACACGGCTGACCTCTTGTGACCTTTCCGTCTGTGCACATCTGACCTCTAGTGCTTTCCTCTTCATTCCAAATCCCTGCCCTCACCCGCCCACAACTATATCACACATGCCCCTTCTCATCTTGTTTACCCCCCCCCCCCCTTTCTCCCTATATCAGGCTCTTCCTCCTCTAGTTTCTCCTGTTCTTAGTTTCGAAGCTCTGACCTAAATCTGTCTCCAATCTCACCCCTTCCCCCATCTTCACCCCCTCCACCTTCCCCTCTCATCCCACTTTGCTTCCTATAATTTCTCTTGATTTCAAATATGTACCCCAAACCGTCTCCAACCTCATCATAATCTTCTTAACTCCCTGTCGTATAATGTCACCGTGTAAAGACAGAGTGAGAACAGGGTCGTATATAGCTGGGATTTATCGTCTAATCTGACTACGCGTATTGGCATATATAAATGTCATTGGGGTTTGGTAACCTGGCAGGGTTTACATTTTCATTTCAGTCAGTAAATCTTCTTTCTGAAAACAGATCCCCAGCGCAACTCGTTATTGATTCGCTTTTATGTTTATTGTATGTTTTTTTTTTAAATGATAATATTGTTTTGTTTTTTAACGTAGATTCTGTTGCTTTTACATGACGTCTTCAAACCGAAATTCGCGGCGGCGGCGAAATGTTTACGAGGGTGAAAACAACGAATAGAATTACAGTATTAGAGTATAAGTTTCACTTGCGAACTCAGAAGCTAAAGTAAACAACTCTGAGCGATTTCATGAAGTTTGTCGCCGAAGAAAGACCCTTTAATTTGAGGATAAATGTTTCAGACATGCGTCTGGCCAGCCGGCGGATTTCTGAAGCGTCTGAAGGACAAATGCGTGCAGACGCATTCTCTTCTCCGCTAAAAGTTATCTCTTGTCTCCTACCAACCCCACCTATCGGCAGTCGAGAATTCAATCAATCAATCAAGAAAATGAGTCGGTTCTAAATCTGTCGCTCTCTGTTCAACAAGAAAAAGCGAAGCAACCGAAACGCATGTTCAACATAGTTTGTTGTGTGTCAAACGCATTTGACCTGTGAATATTTATCACGTATAGGTGTGTTACTCTGATTGGCTGACCCAGGTCACGAGAATTCTTTGACTGACAGGCATAATCAGGTAGGAGCGCTCCAGTTCCCATTACGGCTGTTCTGTCTAATTCGCGGGGTCGCTTCGAAATTTCTTTTGGTCGAATTGAACGGTAATAAAACCGTTATTTCTAATATTTTCATTTTCATTTTCATTTTCATTACTTTATTGTCCCATCGCTGGGAAATTCGGGTCGCTTCCTCCCAGTGGAAAACTAGCAGCAACGGAGTCGCGCTACCCAGGTGTCTGCGTGTTTAGGTGTATTCAGCCACCTGCACTTATGGCAGAATGACCAAGGTCTTTTACGTGCCATTGTGATGACACGGGGGTGGGACATGGCTTCCGTCTCTGGGTCTGCACATAAAGTTGACCCGTGTCCGTCCCGGCCCGAATTCGAACCTGCGACCTTTCGATCACAAGTCCAGTGCTCTACCAACTGAGCTACCGGGCCTAAAAGGCTCCTGCTTGATATCTTTTTTCTCGACATGTCTGTTATCATTTGCTAACAGTCAGAATATTAGAAATAACTCATACTGCACCTTTTACCGTTTTGACTACTTATAACTAGTATTTTTGTGTACCCTTGAAAGATGCAATTCTCAGTCATTGTTTTCTGAATTTATTAGTAGTTTTTTTCAAACTTTTTTCTCATCATTTTTGCTTCGCTTTTCGGTTTTGTCTTTGATGTCTTTGTGTAATTTGTTTTGCTTTTCTTCTGTTATTTTATTATTCTTTTTGTGGGGATTGATTAAAATCAAATGTTACCTCTCTGGGTAATGCCCGCAGCAGGTCTCAGTTACTCAAAACTTTGTATTGTTGAACTTGTTTGTTTGTTTTTTGTTTGATTCGTTTTGTCATGCTTTCCATGCGTTCCTTGTTTCCAAAGATATCTTCTCCCTGGCTGATCGGTTTCTTTATTTATGTATTTGTTTACGTGTCGTTAACCATGTTTTTGCTTGTCCATTTTAGACTTACAGACAGTTTACGGGCTCTGTCCGTTATCTGTTTCAGGATTTTCACGCGTCAACAGCAGCATTTAATTCACGTCTGGGTGGATTAACTGCCATCTTGGGAGACATTGTGCTTCAAAACCCAACCAGCTCTGTTTAAGGTATGAGGATAATTCTTAAAAAATGTTGTTTAATCCTCAAATGTGTTGTTTTTATTCCATCCAATGTGTTTGTTTAAGTGTGTGTACTGCAGTATGCGGGCATTACCTGTGTACCATAGACAAAAGTTTGTACTACGTTGCAAGCCCCGGCCCTGGAGCAATTTTTTTTATTAGTGCTTTTGTGAACAAGAAACAATTAACAAGTGGCTCTATCCCATCCCCCCCCCCCTTTTCCCCGTCGCGATATAACCTTGAACGGTTGAAAACGACGTTAAACACGAAATAAAGGAAAATAGACAAAAGTACAATATATGTACGGTAAGAGGCTATGAAGAAAGGTTTGTTTTATCTTATTTCATCGGGTGCTTTACGATCTATGTCTTTCTGGGATTTTTCCTGTGGTTTTACCTGGTTGGTTGTATGTGGATTTGCTGTACTCGTTGTTGTTGTGCCATACTGTACAGATCTCTGTGTGGTTCTGTCTTTGTCTTTCTGTTTGTATGTCGTTTATCCGTCTCTGGTTCTCTTTTGACCGTATGTGTGTGTGTGTGTGTGTGTGTGTGTGTGTGTGTGTGTGTGTGTGTGTGTGTGTGTGTGTGTATGTGTATGTGTGTGTATGTGTGCGTGTGTATATATGTGTGTGTGTGTGTGTGTGTCTGTCTGTCTGTGTGTGTCTGTGTGTGTGTGTGTGTGTGTGTGTCCCTTTTTCTTTATTTTCTTTGATTGCCTGTCTAAATTCTCCAGAGTTCTCTTTTATCCTTTGTTTTTGTTCATTTCTTGTAAACTTGCACACCTACGCCTCCCCCTCCCCCTCCCCCCTCCCCCTCCCCCTCCCCCCCTCCCCGCTTTGTCCCTCTTCTGCAACCCCCTCCCAAAACACGTAACGGTGCTTGCGTGCGTGTCTGTTTTGCCTGTCTGTAGGGCGGCTGGAATGCGTGTTTATATTAATGTTTTCTTTCACTCACTCCCATGGCTGATGAAAAGTCAACGTCGCATGTTGTTTTACTTTTTATTCTGTCTGCGCATGGGCTAAACATTCGATATTTCATAGAGGAGGCATCGGTTCTTCTTGCGTGCATTTGCAAACAGTGTTGGTGCGATTTCGCCGTCCGCTTAGAGTCTGCACTGAACGGGGAACTCTCGGAAATATATAAACTTAGCAAAGAAATTATGGCAACATTGTTCGTAACCCAGCTAAACTATGTTGGGGGTCAATCGCTGTCGTAGGTTATTAAGATAGTAGTGGAAGTCAGCCTGGTTGTGTCGTGGGTGCTGTCTGTACCTTCCACTGTATCCGTGCTATGGTCTTGGTGATGTTTTTTAATTCTATTTCGGTAGGATACCAGTTTGTTTGGCTGTTTTAAGAGACTTCCTTCCTTGGCAAGTCCGTCAGCTGTCAAATTGAAAGGTCAAACTATCAAGTACCCGATCTTTTGCGTGTGTTCAAGTAGAAGGATCCCTATTTCACAAATCTGAGATGATTTACAAAGATGGTTTACCGGGTAAAAAGTCTTATTTGGGAGTGTATCTATAGCTCTGTTACAACAATACGCTACCGCTCGTCTTAACCAAAGTACCTGCCAAGAATGTCTGAACCCAATGCAAGGAAACCTCTTTTTAAATGGCCTCAGTACCCCTGCTGTCTGCTTTGCACAAAACACGCACACACACAAAACCCGGAACATTCTGCAATAGTTTATCTATTTCTTTTTCATGGCGCAAAAGGCAATATACCTCACACCCGCCTCTTCCATCTTTCTCTCCCTTTCCCCTCTAAAACATAAAAAGCATGATTTGAATAATGAAGTAATGAAGTGTGATGAGAATAAGAATCGATCGTTTCTGGCCAGCTGAGAAAATAATCATTTCCTGGCAACAGTTTGGCTGGGTTCGGATAGCTTTTTCTTCACTAAATTCCCCCTTGTATAATTACAGCTATCTGACTCGCATTTCTTCTGCACTACATCTTCTAAATCAGTAAAAGCAACAAAAATCTGTCGGATAAAAACTTGATGTCCTCGTTACTTGATGAAATGTTTCTATAATCTGATAGCTATTTCAGAACAGAATGCACATTGCGGATTTTTTGTTGTTCTGAAAACGTCTGACTGTATGCATAGTTTGTAATACAAATAATATACATATTCTAGATCTGCTTCTGTAATCCTATGGGAATCACATCTATCAAACAGTAACTTGGCTCAATAGTTTTGTTTGTACAGGCGTTTAATTGAGGATAGTAATTGTATGTAATTCGAAATTGCAAAGTTCAGCATTTGGTAGATCTTCCTCTTTTTCAGCTGTCGACTGGTCATTCATCCCAATTGATGACCATGGGCATAACATCCCGCCCCCTTTGGGTTCCTGCCGGAGTGGCCCTCTTATATTACAATATACACCCTTCAAAAAAGTTGAGGACCAATCTGGAAAATATAGCAGGTATCGTCGTTGGCGCCGCATGTTGCTACAGTGGATTATCTCGCCAGTGTCACGTGCCAGCTTTAAAATACAAGCTAGTGAGCACCGCTCATTACGTGGAACCTGTTGTAGCACATGCATCAAAAGTTCATGCTCCAGCATTTTTTGCGACGTTTTTATAGAACTCTGTAAAGGAGATTATTTTTCCAACGTGTTTAGCTTGGCGCAATTACAATTGCCTGCCAACAATGTTTCTAGAGCAACACTGACAGTCTTTTTGTGAATTCTTAAAAAAAGGGCAAGGTTGAATGAAATCATCGGACACTTCATTTGTGGAAATGTTGTATAATTTTCCCTTGACCGATTATTTATTTTTGTGTATGAAGAGAATGTGTATGCTAGCTGAGTGGATTAGGCTGTCCCGGAGAAGGTAGAGCGGAATGCAATAGCTGTCCGTACTCGCTGAAAGTTGGTAGTTCAAAAATGCCAACCGCCTTCACGGGCTTTACCTGGATTAAAGCTGAAGTGTACCAATGAAAAATACTTGATTGGGATTTGAAAGAAAGAGGGTATACAGTGGAGCTCCGATCCATCTTTGACTACCCTGCATACTGTCCCTCGATGTGCGTGTGTGCGTCACACCTTTTCCACCACAACTCTCCCACGTGTGCCCCTATCAAACGCACGAAATGTTCAGCGAGGTATCAATATATACAAAGTCTAGTCCTTATAAGAGGCGTCGCCACTTTGCCTGTAGGAAGGGAATCTTTCTTCATCTTCCTTCACCGCGAGGTACCAAACTCACTTCAGTCATTGTGGTGCACAGCGCACGAAGACATCTTTCACCGTCAACGTTGCTAGCTTTCGACAGAAGTGACATGTTCAAGGTAGGGGTCAGTCTGAACACTTGTGACAACCGCTCGGGTGTTTGTCTAATGGGCAGAATATACCTGCGCAGTGTCAGCAGCAAAGACGACGCACTGCCTATTATTTATGCAGCGATAGGGATTATGACGAGTACTTGGCCTGTTTTCCTGTCATGCAACGTGTAGCCGGCTGGGATAATCTGCAGTGCGTCGTCGGTCCTGGTGAAGTTACATAATTATGTGAGCGGAGCCCCTAAGGGAGACCAGATGGGACACGCACACGTATATCAGGGGCCAGCATATCCAGGGTAGTAAAAGAGTGATTGGAGAAGCGTTGTGCCCTCTCTTTCTTTCAAGAGTCCATTGATTAGTTTTATCTGTACTCTTCAGCTTTAAGTGCCTTCAAACGAGAAGCAGCAGCAACAGTTGTAGCAGAAGTAGTAAAGGAAGCAGGCCAACATCTTCTGAAATGTTACAACTTGTACTTTTACAGCAAGTTAAGCATCGTTTTAGAGATTCACGGCGGCCTTTTCCCGTCGTCGTTAAAATCTTGGTTTTAGCAAAACTGTAATTCAATTGCAAAGTCGTGACGTGTGTACAAATTAATGCGATATTAATACTCAAGCATGTGCTTATATAAGGGGATACTATACAACTCGACAAAGAGGAAGAAAACCGTCACTCGGTTAAATGTTCTGCTTTATGTAAACATCCCCGGAGACACGCGGGGAAAAAAGAAAAGAGAAGAAAAGCGTTGTTTCTTGGAAGCTGGGAAGACGTGGGTGTATTTGCTATGACGCGGATTAATGGAGCGCACGGCTCGCGCGTTCTGCTCATTAGAGTCCGTGGTGTGGAAATAGATAGCGTCCAAGGGGACATTACTCGCTTACTTGATCGATTGCGTCCCCTGAGACCTTGCGCCTCGACGCGAGACTAAAGTGTTTTGCGGACGCTGGCGGATTGTGTGTTTGAGCCACTGATTGTGCATTTTAGTCACGCACTGTTGTGTATTTTTGGCCTTTAGAGTGTACTTTTACAGCTGCATGCTTTGTTATTAAGGTTATAGGCCTAACATCGTCATCTTTGTTAAATAGCATACGAGTTTGGACTCTTCGACATCGTGTGTTTGAGCCAGGCATTGTTCACTTTAGTCATAGAGAATGCACACATATGACATGATATACACACGTTTATGGTTTATTAATCACATGGATGGTCTCACTCACGTATGTACGATATATATTTAGTTTTGGGCCTTTAGAGTGCATCTAAAGCTACATGGTTTGTACTTTAGGCTCTGCGTCGTGTGGTTTAATTCAGTTGACAAGCTTGGGTTGGGGTCTTCAGAGATTAACTGTTTAAGCTACGGATTGCGCGCTTTTAGAGCCGCGTGCATATTACGCTCTACGAGTTCTTTTGTTACTTAGCTATTAGTATGACTTTGCCTATCGTGTATTTACGTCCCGTATATTGCATTGCTAGTCACGCGCTACTGTTTGTGTTGAGCCTTTAGAGTGCATGTAAAGCTGCATGCTCTGTGGTTTAGGGCGCTGTTTTGACGAACATGTTTCTAAGTCCCCAACAGACGCGTGTTTAATCCCCCTATTGTGCATTTTACTAACGAGCTGCTGTTTGTTTTGTGCTTTTGGAGTGAATTTAGATCTGCACGCTTTGTGCTTAAGGATACGCGTTGTGGGGTTTCTTGTGATAAACCTTTAGAGGTTATGTGTTTTTGCCACGAATTGTGTATTTCAGTCTCGCGTTGCAGTGTGTTTTAGTCACAAGTCTGTTTGGTTAAAGTCACAAAGTGCACATGTTTTGTCAATAACTGACCATTTTTTAGGCTCCATCTTTTGCTACGCTGTCAATGTTTCTATCTGCTAAACTTCACGGTAAATTGATTTTGACCACAGACATTCATCGTAGCTACATAATTTCCCTTCAGTTTTTGTTTGCGATGTTTTGAGTTCTTAAAACGATCGAATCCGCACGCACGCACGCACGCATGCACGCACGCACGCACGCACGCACGCACGCACGCACACACACACACACACACACTGACACACACACACACACACACGCACACACATACACACACACACGCAACACCTCTTCCCAAGCCGCCCCTTCTCCCCCCTCTCCCCACCTCAAAAGTATCCTGCCTTCTATTTTTCTGACACCCCCCCCCCCCCCAAAAAAAAAAAAAAAAAGCCATTTAAAAAAGCAAATGTATCGATAGTTCCACTCGGGTTATCCAGACACGATCAAGAGCTCTCTGAGCAAAGAGAAGTTCCATCGTTAATTTTGGCCCATTCTGCCGGCACATTCAAGTACCGGGGTGAGCTTTTTACGTGCCGGGGACCGTGCGGCTGATCGGCATCAGGGGCTCATCGACCAATAAATGGGCAGTGGTGGAGGCTGAAAGGGTCTAGGTTGGCATGAGGCGGTTATATTCTACACAAGTTAAGGGTGCGCGATGGGGGTAGTATGGGACCGATTGATCGCACGGTATGCTGGTTTCACACAAGTTGCATAATTGTTTTTAACATAACCTCTGTGTCGGGAACCGTGCGTACGATCAGCAGCAGGGGCTCATCGACCATTTGATGAGCGTTGGCTGAGGCGCAAAGGGTCTCGGTTGGTACGATGCACTAGAGTTTGGTATAGACTTTGGTGTGGTGATATTATTCACAAGTTTCAGTGGTTTGTAACATATTGCGTAACGTGTCGGTAACCGTGGGTATGATTGCTAGCAAGGTCTCATTCAACTATTGTTGAAACAGTGGCTGAAACTTATAAGGTCTTGGTTTGCTTGATGCAATGGAGAGGGATATATTATTGCTATATAGCACGGCGTGGTGATATTATACACAAGTTGCAGTGTTTGTAATATATTACGTGTATGTCAAGCACCGTGCGGATGATCGACAGTGCTCCGCTACATATGATGGAGCAGTGACCGAGACCAAAAGGTTCCAGGTTGGTACGATACATAAGATAACAAAAAGTGAGTGAGACATATAGTGGTATATTGTTGCTGTACCACACACTGTGGTTGTTCTATACGTGCACTATTTCACCATGCGGATGATCGGCATTAGAGGTGCAATGACTTATCGATAGGCAGTGGTGGAGGCTGAGGCTGAACGGGTCTAGATTGGTACGGTAGACGGGAGAAAAGAGTGTGATCTAGTGTGGTTTATTACTACTATATCGCACGAAGAGCTGGTTTTGCTTTAGTTGTAGCTGCTCATTATATATTACCGTGGGGATATTCGGCATCGGGGATCTTCGACCTATCGATGGGCAGTGACTGAGGTTAAAAGGGAAACGTTTGGTACGATATTTCACGAGAGTGGTAAATCACTGCTGTATCACACGTTGTGTTGGTTTGACACTGATTGTAGTTGCTGGTCATGCACTGATTGATGATCGGCATCAGGGGCTCGTCGACCCATTGATACGTAGTGGCTTGCACTGAAAGGGTCTACGATGTACACCAGATTATATTTCTGCTGTATCTTTCTGTCAGCCTATATCCGCCTATTTGTCTAGCCAAACAGCTAAAGTAAAGCTTTCTCCAAGAGATTTAGCCTCACGACGCAAGGAGAGCGTCTTGCATGGCGGGGCCCATGAGTCACTAGCTCATTTTCATTTTCATTAATATAATTATTGTCCTATTGCTGGAACATTCGTGTCGCTTCCTCTCAGTAGAAAGCTAGTAGCAACGGAGTCGCGCTACCCAGGTGTGTGCGTGTTTATGTGTATTCAACCACTTGCGCTTATGGGGGAATGAGCGAGATATTTTACGTGCGACAGTCGTGACAAGGGCGTGGGACATGGACATCATCTCTGAGTTTGGATTTAAATTTGAGCCATGTCAGTCCCGGTCTGGATTCGAACCCGTGACTAACGGACGTACCGGGCCCCCACATTACAACGGTTCACTGAAAGTGCCAAGAGTTGAAATGAAATTTCGACAGAAGCGCGTCGTATCAGACTCCTTCAAGAGTAGTATAAGTGTCTGAAGGGAAGATCGTTTTACGAGGGAAAAGAGTGTCTCTTGCTTGGCTGGGTACACGAGTGGTTTATTCTTTCTATGTCATCTCCGCGGCCATGAAAAGAGTGAAATATATACGCATCGTCTCCGCTATTGGGATGGTGCTGCCTTTTTATGGCAATGGCTGATGCCCGAACGGCGTTCTTTTCATTATTTCTGCGTTATGTTGTTCACTAGAGCGGAGTGATTTTGGTCCATGGGGTTTCTGTTGCGGTTGTGTATTGCTGGCTCTGGTGGTAAAGGGTTTGAGTCTATGGTTGTGTGAGATGAAGATGTTAAGGCTATGTGGTTTAGTTTAGTATATAATCTGTTTGTTCACTATTGAAGACATTTATAAAAATAAAAATAAACCACAGAATAAAAAATACGTCTTGGTATATCATTCTCATGAACTCTCATGTACAGTTTCATGAAGATCGGTCCTGTAGTTTTCTCTGAATCGCACTACACACATATACACACACACAGACTCACAGACAGACACACACATACACCACGACCCTCGTCTCGATTCCCCGTCTATGGTAAAACATTTAGTCAAAACCTGACTAAATGTAATAAAAAAAGAAGAAGCCCATTAAATACAAAAATTCCCCCAAAGAAACTGGAAAGAGAGAGAGACAGAAAGAGAGAGATAAAGAAAGATAGACATAGCCTGAGAAGGGAAATTGTCAAAATAATGGACAAGCCAAATGTAGAAACTTGTGCAAGTAGTTCTGCACTGCAAAGTACACCGCTTCCGGACTATACAACCGACACACTGCGCTTCGTAGACCAATTGCAGCTATACAACCAACAAACTGCGCTTCGTCGGACCCATTGCAGTCACAGACCAATTGCAGCTATACAACCAACAAACTGCGCTTCGTCAGACCCATGCAGTCACAGACCAATTGCAGCTATACAACCTACAAACTGCGCTTCGTCAGACCCATTGCAGTCACAGACCAATTGCAGCTATACAACCAACAAACTGCGCTTCGTCAGACCCATGCAGTCACAGACCAATTGCAGCTATACAACCTACAAACTGCGCTTCGTCAGACCCATAGCAGTCACAGACCAATTGCAGCTATACAACCTACAAACTGCGCTTCGTCAGACCCATTTCAGTCACAGACCAATTGCAGCTATACAACCAACAAACTGCGCTTCGTCAGACCCATTGCAGTCACAGACCAATTGCAGCTATACAACCAACAAACTGCGCTTCGTCAGACCCATTGCAGTCACAGACCAATGGCAGCTATACAACCAACAAACTGCGCTTCGTCAGACCCATAGCAGTCACAGACCAATTGCAGCTATACAACCAACAAACTGCGCTTCGTCAGACCCATTGCAGTCACAGACCAATTGCAGCTATACAACCAACAAACTGCGCTTCGTCAGACCCATTGCAGTCACAGACCAATTGCAGCTATACAACCAACAAACTGCGCTTCGTCAGACCCATAGCAGTCACAGATCAATTGCAGCTATACAACCAACAAACTGCGCTTCGTCAGACCCATTGCAGTCACAGACCAATTGCAGCTATACAACCAACAAACTGCGCTTCGTCAGACCCATTGCAGTCACAGACCAATGGCAGCTATACAACCAACAAACTGCGCTTCGTCAGACCCATAGCAGTCACAGACCAATTGCAGCTATACAACCAACAAACTGCGCTTCGTCAGACCCATTGCAGTCACAGACCAATTGCAGCTATACAACCAACAAACTGCGCTTCGTCAGACCCATTGCAGTCACAGACCAATTGCAGCTATACAACCAACAAACTGCGCTTCGTCAGACCCATAGCAGTCACAGACCAATTGCAGCTATACAACCAACAAACTGCGCTTCGTCAGACCCATTGCAGTCACAGACCAATTGCAGCCATACAACCAACAAACTGCGCTTCGTCAGACCCATTGCAGTCACAGACCAATTGCAGCTATACAACCAACAAACTGCGCTTCGTCAGACCCATTGCAGTCACAGACCAATTGCAGCTATACAACCAACAAACTGCGCTTCGTCAGACCCATTGCAGTCACAGACCAATTGCAGCTATACAACCAACAAACTGCGCTTCGTCAGACCCATTGCAGTCACAGACCAATTGCAGCTATACAACCAACAAACTGCGCTTTGTCAGACCCATAGCAGGTCACAACTGGAATCTCTTGGACAAGGCAAGGACGTTAGGAAGTGCATTGAGCGGAATCGCAAAGCATAAAAGTTTAAAACTCATTTCTTTTAGCACCGGCGCAGACAAGACGACACATTTGTGTAGCGAGTTGTAAAATTAGGTGACCGCAGATAAGGGCAAAATGCCGTCTTTGCGATTTGTTTTCCGACTCTAAAAAAAAACCACAACTTGAGTAAATGTTACAAGAGATTCAAAACGAAGGGAAGGGTGGACGAAAAAGAAGTACAGAGAGAAAGATAGAGGGGCGAAATAAGCCTTGTATGCGGGTAGAAATAAGAAACGCTTCTTGACGAATTTCAACAACAGAAAAAGAGAGAACGAACGAACGAACGAACGAACGAACTTTATCACTCAAGGATGGTGATTTTAGGCTGACGCCTAGTCTTACAATCTGTCCCTGCTAAACTAAGACATAACAAGTCGCGTAAAGCGAAAATACTACATTTAGTCAAGCTGTGGAACTCACAGAATGAAACTGAACGCACTGCATTTTTTAACAATGACCGTAGTCCGCCGCTCGTGCAAAACAAAACGCAGTGAAACTGACGAGCCTGTTTAGCGCGGTGGTGGTTTCGCTGTGCTGCATAGCACGCTTTACTGCACCTCTCTTCGTTTGAACTTTCTGAGCGTGTTTTTAATCCAAACATATCATATCTATATGTTTTTGGAATCAGGAACTGACAAGGAATAAGATGGAATTGTTTTTAAATCGATTTCGGAAATTTTATTTTAATCATAATTCTTATATTTTTAATTTTCAGAGCTTGTTTTTAATCCAAATATAACATATTTATGTTTTTGGAATCAGAAAATGATTAAGAATAAGATGAACGTAATTTTGGATCGTTTTATAAAAATATAATTTTAATTACAATTTTCAGATTTTTAATGACCAAAGTCAATAATTAATTTTTAAGCTTTCAAGCTGAAATGCAATACCAAAGTCCGGCCTTTGTCGAAAATTGCTTTGCTAAAATTTCAATCAATTTGATTGAAAAATGAGGGTGTGACAGTGCCGCCTCAACTTTTACAAAAAGCCGGATATGACGTCATCAAAAGTATTTTTCGAAAAAATGCAAAAAATTATGAGGATATCATGCCCAGGAACTCTCATGTAAAATTTCATAAAGATCGGTCCAGTAGTTTACTCTGAATCGCTCTACACACACACACGCACAGACAGACAGACAGACAGACAGACAGACAGACAGACAGACAGACACACACACACACACACACACACACACACACACACACACACACACACACACACACACACATACACCACGACCCTCGTCTCGATTCCCCCTCTATGTTAAAACATTTAGTCAAAACTTGACTAAATGTAAAAATAGAGACACTAAAAGGACAATCGTCAATCGCAATTAGCTTATACAGTATTACAAACTACAACATTACCTATACGAATACATAATGCATAATAGAAAATTGAAATGTACATGTATGTCAATATAATACAAAGGAAAAGAAAAGTCGACTCACACACACGCGCGCGCCGCATGCCCGCAATCACGTTCGCACATAATCCAACACACACACACACACACACACACACACACACACACACACACACACACACACACACACACACACACACACACTCACACACACAAACATACACATATACACACACAAACATGCACGCGCACACACACCCTCACACAAACATACACGCACGCACACACTTATACACGCAGACGCAGACGCACACACACACACACACACACATACACACACACACGCACACACACACACACACACACACACAACAACAACCTCATCATCATCATCGTCAACATCATTATCATCATCATCACTTGGCAGAACAAAATGTATAGAGGTTATGATAGCGATGCATTCTTGCTTCGGGTGATTAAAATGAAATAGGAACAGCTTCAGAATGTGAGCTTCTGAGAGAAAGAAAGAGAGAGAGAGAGAGAGAGAGAGAGAGAGAGAGAGAGAGAGAGAGAGAGAGACAGAGAGAGAGACAGAGAGAGAGACAGAGACAGAGACAGAGACAAATCAAATCAAATCAAATCAAATTTTATTTTTCGAGGGTTGTGGCATAAGCAATACAACGAGCTTTTTTTCAACCAGCCCTCGCCCAGAGAGGGGACTAATCTAATCACATATTTACACGGATATTAACGTAGAAAAAAAAGATAGAAAAAACAACAACATATGAATATTTACACATTACATATTATACACAAATAAAAAGCGTCGTATATGTAACGTAGTGAAAACAATGCTAAATACACATGCATGAGTAAATGTGTTATTAAAGCTTTGAGTGTTTTTGTGTGGATATAATGAACACTGATGCTTTGGACAAATGAAAATATAACTAAACGAAGTCTTCCATCACTGTGATTTTTCGTAATTTAACATTAAATACAATGAAAGGTGTTTTTTGAAAGTATTGAGACTCATTGGGACTCTCACAAATTCCGGGAGAGAATTCCACAGGACGCTACCAGAATAGGCTAAGCTTGACTTGAAGAGATCTATCCTTGGAATTGGGACGTTAAACTTTCGGTTTGGTTTGACTTTAAAGTTTGCGACGAAAGTTCGTGGTGCACGGCCGGAAAGTATTTTGTGAAGGAGCACGCCTTCATTTAATTTAAATCTTTCTTTTAATGGGAGAATCTTAAGTTTCTTATAATCATCAAATACAAGACTGGATTGTTTCAGTAAAATTAGTTTCAGCGCTCGCCTATGTAAACTAAACAATGGTTTTAAAATATTAGCACTGGCAGAGTCCCAGATGGTTGAGCAATAATCTGTGATGGTTTGTATATATGCGTTAAAGTATAATAACCTTGAGTGCTGATCAAGAAAGTGTTTAATTCTATTTAACTGATATATTTTTCTCGACATTGTTTTACATACCGACCGAACATGATGGGCCCAAGACAAATTATTATCGATATTTACTCCCAAAACTTTATGATCTCCTACCTCCTCTATTGCGTCGTTACCAATGAATATGGAATGAGGATTGTTTCGTATGTTTTGTCTCTTTTGTCTTGTTGTTATTAACATGTATTTGGTCTTTTTAGGGTGAAGACTCATGTGGTTATACTCCGTCCAATGAATGAGATCATCTACACTGTTCTGCAACGATGAATAAACTTTGTCTAATTTGTTATCAGTAGTGTGTAGGGTCGTATCGTCAGCAAAGAGTTCGCAGTCATCATTAATACTAAGAGGAAGATCATTAATATACAGGGAAAAGAGTAGTGGTCCAAGGACAGAACCCTGGGGAACCCCGTATAACACAGGTCTTTTGCTGGATACGGTTGAATTAACGCAGACAGACTGCTCTCGCCCGGCTAAGAAAGAGGAGAGCAGGCATAAGGTTTGGGGTGACATTCTATATTCAACTAATTTTCTTAATAGTAATTCATGATTAATAACGTCGAAAGCTTTAGCAAAATCGACGAATAGGACACCACAGAGTTGATTATTATTAATGCTACTAAGCCAACTTTCAAGAAGGTTTGTTAATGCTGTGTGGCACGAATGATTTTCTCTAAAACCTGACTGGTTGGAATGTATAAGATCGTATTTCTTCAAATGAGTGGTCAAGTGTGTAAATATGTGTTTTTCAAGTGGTTTTGATAAAACAGGAAGAATTGAGATTGGTCTGTAATTGGCGGGGTCAGAAGAACTACCTGATTTAAATAGCGGGATTACTTTCGCCTCCTTTAATTTGGTGGGAAAGTAGGATTTGTCAAGGCACAAATTATAAACATATGTAAGGGATTCTGCAATAAAAGGGGCAGACAACTTCAGAATTTTCCCATCAATATTATCCAAACCCCGAGTACCTGTTTGTTTTAAGCACAACAGATAATGGAAGACTTCGCTAACAGATAGCAGAGGAATGTCTAAATTATGGGTAATATTTTTTTAATCACAAAACTTGTGTTTCAACTTATTCTGTTTCGATCTATCAGTTGTAATTATTTTGTCAACAATAGAAGTAAAATGAATGTTCAGATCATCAGCAGGTATATCAATAACGGAAGATTTTACTGTATCTTTACGAGATAATTGGTTGATCACCTTCCAGATGGCTTTTGAGTTTTGTTTTGAACTAGATGCAGCGAGCTCACGGTAATACTTTCTACGAGCTGCACGTTTCATGGACGTTACTTTGTTTCTCTGTTTTCTGTATTCTTCTTCTTTTCCCTTACGTTTAAGAAAATCGCGGTAATCAATCGCATGTTGAATGTCGCCTGTAAGCCACTTAGGTTTGGGATGTTGCTGCACACGAGAGGTTCGAAATGGTGCATGTTTATCATATACTTTTATAAACAAGTTGTACCATAAATCAAATGCTTCGTCGGGGTCAGACAGAGAGAGACAGAGAGAGACAGGGAGAGACAGAGAGAGAGAGACAGAGAGAGAGATAGAGAGAGAAAGAGAGAGAGGGGGGGGGGGAGAAAGAGACAAAAACAGAGAGAGAGATAATCAAAATATATCATTTATTTTATCTTATAACTTTTGGTTTAAGAAGCGGCAGTTTTGCTGCAGAATGTGCGCAGTAAGATTTGTTTATATTTTATTTTTATTTTTGCTGAACGATATTACCAGATGGACACAGGTGTCACTTATGCAATTAATTTGTGTTAAATCCAACTCTGCACATGGTCCAGCCCGACTGTCATGTAGAAACAGTACCAACAAAAATAAAAAAATAAAAATAAAAAAGCAGCTTTTCACGACAAAGAAATATGCTCACTTATCATGATTGCTCAGAATAAAAGAGCGTGCAGACAGATATATAGGTGAGTTGAGTTGCAATTAAAGGCTGGGGGGGGAGGGGTCACGTGTCCTTTATTGTGTGTCCTACATCGTCCCTTTCTCTCGTATTCTGCCCACTTGCCGCGCAGAGGCGTTGCATTCATTCTGCGCAGTCTGTTGGGTTTCCTGCAAGGGAGGAAAGACGCGGTAAGTTGGTCGTGTTACAAAGTTCGAGGTCACTTTGTCCATTGTGAATCTTCTTACTTTTCATTCCTGTGTGTGTGTGTGTGTGTGTGTGTGTGTGTGTGTGTGTGTGTGTGTGTGTGTGTGTGTGTACCTGGCGGTATGGCCAAAATGCTACATAAATGGATTTATGCACCAGTTTCACGTGATATTGCTACATAAAACATGATTCTGTTACATATTTGTTGATGTGCTACATGAACTCAAAATGTGATAAGGTTACATAAACATGGTGTTGTGAAATGCTACACGTTTTTGAAAATGCAACATAAGTTTTTTATCAATGCCACAGCTACATAAAATTCTAATCATTTTTATGAGAATATGCATGAGGAGAAGTGACCTTGTTTCCACTTATTTTTGTGTGTGTGGGTTTGTTATTTTCTTTAAGTAAAAGATAATTTCTGATGATGAAAAATATAGTAGTTTAAGTGATAAACGAACAAAACAAAATTTTAATAAAAAATAAAAACAAGTGTTTCTTGTGATTTCTGTCACTTATTTTTCACACACACACACACAATTTTCTTCATTATAAGTGTATGAAAGTGTGTTTGTTTTCAGCCCATACCCTAAATGACTGGATACTACATGTACTGAATTAGCTTGAGTTCTGATAAATTTTACCCTCATAGGTTCAAGTTTGTATTTTCTTTGAAAGTAGTGTATACCTATTTATAGAAGTGTCAAAAAGTGCTGTCTTTCAAGGTATTTGTCGTGTCTGAAGTAAACATTCATTTTTTCTTTGTACTACAAAGGTTAAGTGTCAATATACGGAGCAGAAATGCCCACATGCAATGACAACCACAACATTGAAAAGACATGACAACATATGTCACAACACAGAAGAAGTCAATTAAGCAACACGGTTTTCAACATATTTATTTTGTCTGAAAAAAGGATCTTTACAGTTTGAATCCTCCACAAACTGAGAAACTGGATATTCTGAATAAAACAAAATTCATATAATCTTGTTATTCATCAACATAACACATACACTATGAGGAAATAAAACCCATACACTCATTAACATCTCAAATATCAACTAAACAACAAGAAAAAGTCAACAGTGTGGTATTTCAAACTGATCAACCAAATGAGACAAAAACTTGTGTGAATCCGCAAATCTACAGAGAAAGCTTGGTATCCTTATCTTGGACTGTTGCCAACAAATCCAATCCAGAACAATCTAATCTGAATCCTGAACAATTGTTCTGAAAGGTTATTCTTTCATGGTAAGAACATAATTACATAAAACTACATTACACAGGAAATTGAAACACTATTAAAGGCACACGCCTTCCCGTGTAGACAGATCAGGTCACCGTCACAGATGTGTTCAAGCTTTTACATGCCAAACATGGGACAAGACCATCCTTCAACTTAGCCACAAAACGGCCCACACTTGAGACACAAACAAAATAAAAACACACACATGCATTCTGAAATGTAAATAGGATTAGTCATTTGCCACAGCACACATTTTGTGTAACTGCTACATAAAGTGAAGAGATATTAAAGCAACACTACCAAACACTGTCTAGCATTTGATCACAAGAAGAACACCAAATGATTATATTTATATTCATCCATCCATTAAATGCAATAGTTTCATCTTCACTAAACATGCACTTTTCATAAAACAAAGTATTAAACACAAAATGTATTTTGTCTATAGCTGCTACATAGTGTTTGAGATTCTAA
The DNA here is from genome assembly GCF_037325665.1 of Littorina saxatilis. Classification (NCBI taxonomy): domain Eukaryota; kingdom Metazoa; phylum Mollusca; class Gastropoda; order Littorinimorpha; family Littorinidae; genus Littorina; species Littorina saxatilis. The sequence continues at coordinate 32,259,940 of NC_090254.1, forward strand.
AACAATACTGGCAAGTACTGTA
>NC_090254.1:32260161-32292661 GCF_037325665.1 Littorina saxatilis
AACACATACACTATGAGGAAATAAAATCCCATGACACTCATTAACATCTTCAAACTCTCTAATCAACTAAACAACAAAAAAGTCAACAGTGTGGTATTTCAAACTGATCAACCAAATGAGACAAAAACTTGTGTGAATCCGCAAATCTACAGAGAAAGCTTGGTATCCTTATCTTGGACTGTTGCCAACAAATCCAATCCAGAACAATCTAATCTGAATCCTGAACAAATTGTTCTGAAAGGTTATTCTTTCATGGTAAGAACATAATTACATAAACTACATTACACAGGAAATTGAAACACTATTAAAGGCACACGCCTTCCCGTGTAGACAGATCAGGTCACCGTCACAGATGTGTTCAAGCTTTTACATGCCAAACATGGGACAAGACCATCCTTCAACTTAGCCACAAAACGGCCCACACTTGAGACACAAACAAAATAAAACACACACATGCATTCTGAAATGTAAATAGGATTAGTCATTTGCCACAGCACACATTTTGTGTAACTGCTACATAAAGTGAAGAGATATTAAAGCAACACTACCAAACACTGTCTAGCATTTGATCACAAGAAGAACACCAAATGATTATATTTATATTCATCCATCCATTAAATGCAATAGTTTCATCTTGACTTCAAACATGCACTTTTCATAAAACAAAGTATTAAACACAAAATGTATTTTGTCTATAGCTGCTACATAGTGTTTGAGATTCTAAAACAATACTGGCAAGTACTGTACAGTGTTTCATTCCCAGAACAAAAATATCCTCATGTGATGTATAACATGCACTTCTAAAGTTCTACTAAACCTCATATATATACCCCCCCCCCCCCCCCCCCAGTGTGTTTGTCGCTTTACTAATATATCTTAAAACTAAAGTGAGCAACTTAATTTCCTACAACTTATCTAAAGTCAACTGTCATATATTTTGAAATACGAATACATGTATTCACATACCAGTAATTATTCTTCAATAGCAACAACTAGACATGATTGTTCATGACTGGCAAACATTGTCCAGTGCTTTATCCCAGGATGAAAACATTACCGTGCTTAAAACAGGCTTCAGTTCAATTCAATACTTTACTCTACATTCTTAGAGAACTCCCCCCCCCCCCCCCCCCCCAAGTTAAATGCTCAACCCTCCTTCTTGCCCTGCCCACCACCCCTTTCTTTACTTTTCTTTCTTCATTTGGTGTTTAACGTCGTTTTCAACCACGAAGGTTATATCACGACGGGGAAAGGGGGGAGATGGGATAGAGCCACTTGTTAAATGTTTCTTGTTCACAAAAGCACTAATCAACAAGAAGAGCAAACGCTCGATCGAGTCACTTTCGCAGTTCTGAATATTATATGAGGCAATTTTTCCTTCAAGACATACCTGTGACCTTGAAAAAGGTCAAAGGTCACCAAAGCAGACGTCAAAGTGTAGAGGTCACTGGGAGTCACGTTCACATAAAATTTGAGCCCGGTCACTTTTATAGTTTCCGAGAAAAGCCCAACGTTAAGTTGTGTGTTGCCGAACAGAAAAGGCTAGTTATCTCCCTTGTTTTTTCTGATAACGTTCGTAAAAGGCTACAGATGTAAATACTTTGATGTAAAGAATAATCCTACAAAGTTTCAATCACATCCGATGAACTTTGTCAAAGATATAAAATGTCTAATTTTTCCTTTGACGCTGACCTGTGACCTTGAAAAAGGTCAAAGGTCAACGAAACCATCGTTAAAGTGTAGAGGTCATTGGAGGTCACGACTAAACAAAATATGAGCCCGATCGCTTTGATAGTTTCCGAGAAAAGTCCAACGTTAAGGTGGTGTCTACGGACGGCCGGCCGGACAGACTAACACTGACCGATTACATAGAGTCACTTTTTCTCAAGTGACTCAAAAAATTGCTCCAGGGGCTTGCCACGTAATATACAATATATTACCTTACTGGGAGAATGCAAGTTTCCAGTACAAAGGACTTAACATTTCTTACATACTGCTTGACTAAAATCTTTACAAACATTGACTATATTCTATACAAGAAACACTTAACAAGGGCAAAAAGAGAAACAGAATCCGTTAGTCGCCTCTTACGACATGCTGGGGAGCATCGGGTAAATTCTTCCCCCTAACCCGCGGGGGGAGCCCACCACCCCAAGAAGATTGAAACAACCATCTAAACTGAGAAACAACAGACTACATTTATGAAGATGAAGATTATATATTATGCAATATAAATAGATTCACAGTTCCTTAAAGGCACACTCCTTCCCGTGTGAACAGATCAGGTCACTGTCTCAGATGTGTTCAAGCTTTTAATGGGACAAGACCATCCTCCAACTTAGTCACATGCCAAATATCAGCACCCTGACTGCTTCCTGTGGCAAACAGAATTTAAAAAAAAATTCATTGAATTAAGATTGCGAAAAATCCTGCTCGCCACATCAAGCAGTCAGGGTGCTAATATTTGGCATGTGACTAAGTTGGAGGATGGTCTTGTCCACTGTAAAAGCTTGAACACATCTGACACGGTGACCCGATCAGTTTACATGGGAAGGCGTGTGCATTCAATGTTTTATCCACACAAATACATTTACTAAACCAAAACAAAAATCCAAGTTTTCTCTTTTTACTACTCCTAAATCAAAATCAATATGCCCAAATACAACTGTTAAAGCTGTACTATGTGTCAGAACATTTGTGACATTATCAAAATCCCTTTGCAACTGAATTCTCCATCACTGAGTAAATTAAAAGTTGCCATAGAACTTAAAAGAGAGGGAAGCAAGTGTTCATGAGACTCGGCTCATGTTGTATATTTAACTGAACCATGAAACAGACCCTAATAGTCTTCAAAGTCTTTTTGAGAAACAAGAAGTTTTCACACTATTTGGCCTTATTTTTATGCATGCGAATTTCCATCCTAACTCTGTTATACAACTGTTTGAGTGAGTAATTGCAGAACAAATCTTCAAAGTTTCTTCCAGCTTTCTTGATGTGTTTTACCACATCACACTGTTTGACTGCACCTCCATGTGTTGCTTTGTCTTGAATGAAAGGAGCACAGCATCTCCTTAACCGTTCACGGTCAACCTTGGAGAACACTTCTGGTTTTCCAAAACGACTGGGAAGACAACTGCTAGTAGGTTCAACCGTCAATGTGGATGTCAACGTGGATGACACTGGTAGAGAGGGAATGACACTGACTTCACTTTCTTCCATCTGGACTGATTCTAACACGCTGTTGTCTAGTAGCTCACAGTCATCTTCATCACTATCCTGTTCATTCCATGCAACGTGCCGGTGCAAAATTTGCCTGAATTTGCTAGTACACTGAATGCCTGAGGATGTGTCATAATGCCTATCGGCGGTTGCTATCGAGTGGTCCATATGTTTTGCCACAGTTTCCTGCTCTTCTCTAGGGATGTCCTGTTCTCGCAAAAGTGTAATTACTGTCTTTCGAATCAGAGTGCATGTGACATGTGGGACCTGTACACTTTCAATGATGCCAAAATCATCAAATGCTGCTTGGAGGAACCTGTTAATGTCACTTACAGCTGCTTCTTGTCCACTGCTAAAACAGAAAACCTGGTCAACATTGCTATTTGCTATCCTGACGTTGCTGATAAAATAAACCAGACTGTCATAGTCCTGCCTGCTGAAATGTACAGCGGCTGACCCTGAACTCCTGTAGGTTTTTCCGCTATCAACCAGTACAACTTTTAAATCACCTTTTTCTCTGGCGTTCAAAACATGTGTCACAGTCATCGCACAAAAAATCCCTGTCCTCTTACCGTTCAAAAAAGCTGTGTGCAAGAGAATATGGTTACGTATTTTATCTACGTCAGCGACTTTGCAGGTTGTTGCTCCTTTCTTCTTCTCTTGAGAAATTAATCTTTTGGCCATTTGAGAATCAATGTATTTGACAATCAAGTCCTCTGGAATTTTCACTTCTCTGATTTTGTCTTTTCGTCGCTGGATGTCCTCTGCAACAAATTTGTTGATGCAGCGGACAGTTCCAGCCAATGAACATCGCATCCCTCCGATGTCCAGGTTTGGGTATGTAATTTCAACAAAATCTAAGAAATGGCTCAAAGATGCCAAGAAATTTTTGACTGTGCCCCAGGTCTTGGAGCCTTTGATCTTCTCAAGAACACTTTCCTTTTCTGCAGATGGCTTTCGTGATAGAGTTTTTAACAAAGCAAGTTTGGCAATGAGGAATGGTTCCTGACCCAAAGACTCTGTAAGTATGGTCTTCACCATAGATTCTGTTCTTTTGTTTTGATTTTGTTTGTCCAACTTTTTCTTCTCATCCAGATCAGGTGGTATGTAACAACCACCTTCCAGTGAACTTAACCAAATACCAAACTCTTTACTCAAGCTTTCTGCTGTGTGCAAGCCAGTTTGGCAAACTGAATCCACAACCTTACATATTTTAGCCATTTTCAAAGCTTCTACCCTTGGCAGATTGTGGCATTTGGACATCAAATGCAGGTCTGGTCTTTGACCAGACCACACACATTGAGTAAAGCAACATTCTTTTTTCACAATTTGTCTTTTGGGCTCATTTTTTCGCCTGGAATTTCTTATCATGTCTGCTTGTTCCCATTCAGGTAAGTCAGGATGTGCGCTTCTCATATGTCTCTGAACATTTACACAAAAAGCAGTACAATCCTGCTTAGGACAGTGGTATCGATGTCTCTTCTTTTTTCCATTAGGTCGCTGTTGGCGGTTTCTAGTGCGAAAAATCCTTTTTCTCCGACGATGCAGACTGTTCTCAGTGGGGCATACTGCAACACAAAATATATTGTGAACACAAGTAAATAATTGGAACAGCAAATGCATAAATGGCTCTTACACTTATAATCACAGTCAAACATTTATCAACAGCCACACATTAAATATTTCTCGGTGCATGTAGGTTTTTGAGAAATAATGGAAAATACAAAAGTCACAAAGCAACACTATCTGGGGAGCTACTGATCAAAGGAAAGAAGAAAAACCCACTGTGCAAAGCCTATAAAAGGCACACTCCTTCCCGTGTGACCCGATCAGTTCACTGTTTGAGATGTGTTCAGGCTGTTATGCGACGAGATCACCTCCCAACTTAGTCACATGGCAAACATACACACCCTGACTGATTGCTGTTTTTTAATGAATGAATAAGTCAGCTGACTTTTTACGCAATTAATTCATCAATACAGCAGTCCCTGCAATGTACAGCCCCCCGGCGTGAGCGGACACCTGACATGTAGGGACACATTTGCTCGGCACGAGTGTTTTCCTTCTATATCCCCCCCCCCCCCCCCCCTTAAACGGACACCTGCAAAACGTGGACGTGGACACTCATTTTCGGTCCCAACAGCAAGTCATACCTCCAATGTACGGACAGACCATGTCAAATTTTCACCACAACAAAATCGATAATCAGTACATGGCTGGAGGGAGTGAGAGAGAGGGAGGGAGGGGGGGGGTGGGGTAGCTGGCTAAACTCTGTGGGGTGTCCGGTGTCACTGCATGTCAGCACTGAGCAGGAAGAGCATTGGAGAGAAATAGAGGTGTACTCTTCCACACAATTTCCAAGCATCAGTTGTCAGGACTTGGGGTAGGCATTAGTGAGGGAGAGTGGTAGCTGTGTTATGTAGGCCTACAGTGTATATCCGACTGAAGAGTGAAAAGTCACTGCCATGCCACATGATCGGCATGCAGTCAATAAAGCCAGACAAGAAGAAAATAAATTAAATGATTATGACATGCAGCTCTATCTGCTGCTATTTATTCAAACTGGTTTTCAAGCTTATTCTTGCAAAGCATCTGCACACGCTCCTCTGTGCTGTGTTTGTGTGGCTGCTTTCATATGTCAGTGCATGGTGAGTGTGTTCACTGCCTCCGGCCTTGAGGATTTGTTTTATCTCTTCTTTTCAACACTTTTCATACAAATCATTTTTACAGAACGTTTAAAGAAGTATTAGGAGTTTATTGTTATTGTTTAGTAGCCACAAGAAGTGATTAGCATAGACTCAATCCTGTTGTTTGTGTGTCTCTGTGAGTGTATGGGGGAGGGGGTGGTGTGGTCACCCCTCCCGTGACCGGACACCTGCAATGTACGGACAGTTTTGCTATGGCCCAAGGGTGTCCGTTCATGAGAGGGACGGTTGTAACTTCTTTCGGTGCATAGAGAGCTCAGTGATGTTCCTAGGCCTCGATCTTCAAACATTTACGCATTGTTTTGTGATCTGACGCATTGGTCCCATCCCCGGCCGGTCATATGTCCAATAGAAGCCCGGACTTGACCCTGCTGTAACCTTATAATGTGCAGGCCAGAAAGTGGCGAGTATTTTACTTGCCGTGGCGAGTAGAAACATGTAACTGGCGAGTACAAATGTTCATTTACTCGCCAAATGCCAGTTAAGTTGTTGGTTTGGCTAGTAAAGTTTGCTCTATTTGTGGTGCTTATTTATAAAAGACCACCCCCCCCCCCCCCCCACCAGGAATAAATACTGAAATAAGACTGTAATAAATTTAGCGGCAGCGCCGTTAACCTCGCCCAAGGAAAAGTTTAAGTGTATTGATAAGTTGTTTTGTTCGTTTGAATTTCTTGTTTGGTTTTGTCTGTTCGGGTGTTTGCTGGTTTGTCTTTTGAATTTCTGCAATTTTGAACATTTTTTTTTCCAACTTGTTGTACTTTTCTTTCCTTTTTAGGTACCTTGTATTGCTATGAATGCTATCATGAAAATACAACTGACTTTCTTTTGTTTTCACGTTTCGCTTTGTGTGTTTATTCTGGAAAAAACAGACATTATGTTTTCGCATGTGTCATACATTGTCAAATGCATAGAGAAGACCAGGAGGAACAAAGCTATGAAAGTTAAAGGCAGAGTAAGCCTCCCGTAAACCATCACAGATACGGTCAGGCTTTTACACACATTACAAACACCATTTCATTTAAACACTCACCAATTGAGAACATCCTAGGTGCCCTCCGTAAAGAGCGAGCAATTTTCAAAGAATTTATTTTTGCGTGGTTTATCTTACCCCTGAGCCATCGTGAACCCGTGTGATCCAGTTTTCCCTTTTCACAATGCAGTCGTCATAGTTAGTCATTTGAATGCGACTCGACGTGAGCTTATCTACAATAGCACGTTTTTTTATGCACGAAACAACGGCTGTGGTTCACAAGAACTCTAGAGATGGCTTTTGACTGTTGAGAGGAACGGCGATTTGCACTGATAAACCGGCCGTCGTCTGCTACGACCCTTGCGTGACCCTGCTTCCGGGCTTTTCTTTTTTTTAAACTTTCACAACTTCGAATTGTTCTGATCTTGTCTTGATGAAAAACGAATTCTTTTATGATTAAAGAATGTTTGTGTAACAAGCTGTCAATTTATTATTTAGATTTTAAAAGTTAGGTCTAGCGCAAAAACGAGGCGCCGTTGTTGTTAACGGAACAAGTCTACGAAAATAAATTCTTTGAAAATGTCTCACGCTCGACAGAAAGCAGCCAGGATGTTCCCGTTCGGTGAGCGTTCAAATGGAAGTATGCTTGTACTGTATTTAGACGCTCGGGGAGCTCTGTGATGGTTTACGGGAGGCTTACTGTGCCTTTAAGTGCAGAGAGGAAAAGAAAATATTTACATGGTTCCTCGCTGAGCAAGTCTTGTTGATGACTTCTTGAAGGGGATGAGGATGAGTGGGGTGCCCTTTGGAGTGACCCGGAGGAACTCGAGGAAAGGAAAGGGCTGCGCCTCGTTTCACTGCTGCCCACAGGACGATTGCCGCTGTGGTTATGCCTTCTGACAGAACACAAAAATATTACATTCTATATGGTGATTCTATGACACAGGTAGGGGCCAAAATAAAACGCAACCAATTTGGATTGGGAATTCTTTATTACCACAGAAAGAAAGAAAAAAATCAGTCAATATGAAAACTTAGGTCACACAGAGCCTTGAAATAATTTCATTTTATTTTATTAGAAATACAAACAAAAACATGAAAATATCCAAGTCATTCCCACCGACCTGCAAATATTTTCATTCAATTAACTGATTACTCACTTTGAGATATAATGGTTACATGTTTGAAAAGGGAATGTATGAATCTATGACTTTAATCATTGCTATCGTCAAACGTAACATGAATCAGTTAGACATATAGACAAACACACTAAAAGCTCTGAACTCTATGCTTTTCATTCAAGAAATTATAACTGTTGCTAATATTGCCCAAAATCCATCTTGAATTTTGAACAGGGTTTTCTAGATTTTGATTATGTCTGGAGGCCATAAAACCCCGAATCAGATTGAAGTTCTAAAGCTCTGGCGCTAAAATCAATCTAAAAAGTCATTGTGTCCTACTCTTAGACCCTGCTGTGACCTCAAAATTCCACAAGGGTCAAACAGATTGCCTTGAAGACTGGGGTCATCAAACCCTCAGAGGGGGAAGTTTCAATGCCACAGCGTCAAAAACATTCCAAAAAAAAATGACAATTTTCTATTATTTTTTATCTAATCTTGACACTTTTTTGATTCATGTCTGGAGGTCATCAAACTCTGAAAATGCTCTAGCTTCATCAACATTTCAGACAATGATAATTTTCCAGGTTTTGACTGGAAGTCAACAATCAATAAAAGGATGATTTTTAATAGCTGCAATAGCATCCGATAAAACGCCAATGTTACGTTTGTCCACAGACAGCCGTCAGTGTCCATGTCCAACCCTTGAGTCACCGCTGTGTCACATCTAAGACCTGCCGCTCATTCTGCCGTAAGTGCAGTTGGCTGATTACACCTAAACGCGCACACACATTGGCAGCGCAACTGTCAGTTTCCACTATGAGGAAGACACCTGAATTTCCCAGCTACAGGATTGTGGAATTATGAAAACAACAAAGAGCATATCATTCTGTACATTATTGTTTTTCTAGCACATTAGGTGAATAACATTATTGACACTAACAAGCCCTGATACAGCTCCATGCACTTGGCAAAGCTATCAACAACTGTATTTGGTTTATGAAAAGCAAGGTACCTTCTCTTAAAGCTTCTCTTCTGTTGATGACTTCTTGAAGGGGATGAGGATGAGGAAGACGAGGTAGATGAGTGGGGTGCCCTTTGGAGTGACCCGGAGGAACTCGAGGAAAAGGAAGGGCTGCGCCTCGTTTCACTGCTGCCCACAGGACGATTGCCGCTGTGGTTATGCCTTCTGACAGAACACAAAAATATTACATTCTATATGGTGATTCTATGACACAGGTAGGGGCCAAAATAAAACGCAACTAACTTGGATTGGGAATTCTTTATTACCACAGAAAGAAAGAAAACAAGTCGCGTAAGGCGAAAATACAATATTTAGTCAAGTAGCTGTCGAACTCACAGAATGAAACTGAACGCAATGCCATTTTTCAGCAAGACCGTATACTCGTAGCATCGTCAGTCCACCGCTCATGGCAAAGGCAGTGAAATTGACAAGAAGAGCGGGGTAGTAGTTGCGCTAAGAAGGATAGCACGCTTTTCTGTACCTCTCTTTGTTTTAACTTTCTGAGCGTGTTTTTAATCCAAACATATCAAATCTATATGTTTTTGGAATCAGGAACCGAGAAGGAATAAGATGAAAGTGTTTTTAAATTGATTTCGACAATTTAATTTTGATAATAATTTTTATATATTTAATTTTCAGAGCTTGTTTTTAATCCGAATATAACATATTTATATGTTTTTGGAATCAGAATATGATGGAGAATAAGATAAACGTAAATTTGGATCGTTTTATAAATTTTTTTTTTTTTTTTTACAATTTTCAGATTTTTAATGACCAAAGTCATTAATTAATTTTTAAGCCACCAAGCTGAAATGCAATACCAAAGTCCGGGCTTCGTCGAAGATTACTTGACCAAAATTTCAACCAATTTGGTTGAAAAATGAGGGCGTGACAGTGCCGCCTCAACTTTCACGAAAAGCCGGATATGACGTCATCAAAGACATTTATCCAAAAAATGAAAAAAACGTTCGGGGATTTCATACCCAAGAACTCTGATGTCAAATTTCATAAAGATCGGTCCAGTAGTTTAGTCTGAATCGCTCTACACACACAGACAGACAGACACACACACGCACATACACCACGACCCTCGTTTCGATTCCCCCTCGATGTTAAAATATTTAGTCAAAACTTGACTAAATATAAAAATCTCATTCTGCCGTAAGTGCAGTTGGCTGATTACACCTAAACGCGCACACACATTGGCAGCGCAACTGTCAGTTTCCACGATGAGGAAGACACCTGAATTTCCCAGCTACAGGATTGTGGAATTATGAAAACAACAAAGAGCATATCATTCTGTACATTATTGTTTTTCTAGCACAATAGATGAAAAACATTATTGACACTAACAAGCCCTGATACAGCTCCATGCACTTGGCTAAGCTATCAACAACTGTATTTGGTTTATGAAAAGCAAGGTACCTTCTCTTAAAACGTTGACTTGGGTTTGGAGTTCTGCAGCGTCTCCTTCCCCTTGAATGTTCCCCAAGCTTCTTCTCTTCATCCTGAGGGGCACAACATTAAACATTAACAAAAATGGCATGACAATACAAAAAGGGAAACTGGAAACAGGAGTGTAAGCCTTCTGAGCTAAGCAAGTAAACGTAGACATAGCCTGGCAGACCTGATTTTGACCCCTTCAAAACAACAATGTCTCTTTGTCACTAAAATTTGAATAGACGTGTTTGTAATTATTCCCCCCCCCCCCCCAAAAAAAAAAAAACCAACAGAACTCACCTTTCCCATATGTAATATGAACCAGCTAGCTCTAGACATCAATTTTCTGACGCTCTTCCTCCAGATATTTAAGAAAATTACAATTTTATATTTTTGACCCAAACTTTTAACCCTTTAGTGACCTGTAAGACTAGGGTCCACCAGACTTGAGTCATGCCCAGAAGTCATCAAACCCTACAAGTCTAAAAGATGCAAGTTTTAAAAAGATAGATGAAATGATGGTGGTTGTTTTTTTAACCCAAACTTGACCCTATTGTAACCTTTAAACTTGTTCTGGTCTGTAAGAGGAGCATGACTAAGGTTCAGAGGCTGTCAAAAATCGAATAACTGAGTGCTCTTATACCTGATTGCAGATATTCCTGGTGTATGGGACATAATACCAACCCCAAAACCAAACTATGTGGTTTATGGGGCGATCGAAAGCTCTTTTTAATTAGCTAGTATCCCTGTAAACAAATTCAAAAACTGATAATTTCCCATTTTATGACCAGAACTTGACCCAACGGTGACCTTGAAATTTGACGACAGACTTAAACCATGTCGAGAGGTAAACAAGTCCCAGAAGCGTGTGAAATTTGAAAGCTTTACCTTCAAAACCTTTCAAGAAATTGCTCAATATCTTTACCTCATGACACCGCTGTTAAGGTCAACCAGACTTGTATCATGTCTTGAAGTTATCAAAACCTAAAAGTGTGTGAAGTTTTAAAGTTCTATCGCTTTAAAAAGGTTCAAGGTCCTGATGATGTGGGTTTCGTACGTCCCATACTATTTTGATTAATGTTGAATCCTTTAAAAAGTATGGGTCAGAAACGATGTCCATCTATCGGAATGTGTAGTCCATAGCATCATCTGACGAAGGTCAAGACAAAAAGATTTAACTTTCCAAAAATCAGAGCAAACCTTATAACAATAATATTTAATTTTCTGTGACCCGAAGCTTGACCCTGATGTGACCTTGAATTTGGCCAGGGTCTACCAGAATTTGGTCATACTGAGAGGTCATAAAACCTGAGAAGTGTGTACAGTTTCTAAGCTCTAGCTTAGAAAACATCTGAAAAACTCCAAAGACAATTGTTTTGTTCACGATCGGCTGTCCAAACAAATGAGTACTGCTCATTACTAAGACTCGCTACTTAACTCAGGTGAGCCAAATATGGAAGAAACCCTTATTTCACTGAGGACAATAAAGGCATATTCTTGCTCAGCAAGGGAGGCTTATCATGACAGAAAGAACATATTCTGCCCAACCTATCAAACATTCACATTGAATATAAATAAATTGGTGTAGAACTATGCATAGGTACTGTTTGCCAAAAGCAACATCTAAAAATCAGAGGTGGGTTTTCTGGATCCAGGAATAGTCCACAATAAGTTGTGGAAAACCAAGTGAAGCAGTCAGCTTTAGGCTTTCAACTCATACCATACTGACACACTCTCTTTTTGACAATTTTTACTGAAACTGAAAGTTTGAATAGCATACCTCTGGTTTCCATTCATCCTCACTGGAAAGAGGATCACTGAAATTAAAAACAAGTCAGTTACAAACTGTACCAAAATGAATTAGTTGTCAAACATCTGCAAGATTTTAAAGTTGTTTATGTCAGGTGTTTGAATAAGAGAACATGCACCAAAATAAACAACGCATCATCGTTGACAGTAACAGATGGTAACTAACTGTGACTGAAACCAAAGGTTCTTCATTCTCCTGAGTACTCTCAAAGATGTGAAGGGGCATTCTGGGATAAAGGAGGCAAAAAAGAAAAAGAACAGGTCTTTTTGCTTGTATGCTGGAATTGAGATAAGGAAAAAAATGCATTACAATAGAATACTTGTGCTTTAACTCTGTTAAAAAAAGAGATTGGAACATGCTGAAAGTGAATTTTAATCCAGAATGACCAGGAGGTCGTACTGCAAGGACATTTACAAAGTACCCACAGGTTTTGGGGGTATTAGGTGTCACAATCCTTCATTGTCCTGACTAAAACGGAAAACTAAATTGAGGCTTATTATACACACCTTATTCTGCTTGAATCGCTTTGGTCGAGATTGAAGTCAGCATGTCTCTTTACAGCAGTAGGGTGGAAGGACTCTGCAAAATCAAGAAATATTGAAACATGATAACAACATTGTAGCTGTAACCTGTCAATAACATATCATGCAATGATCAATAATGGCTATCATATCTAATGGATGTATTCTTCGCTAAATAGTCTTCGCTAATTTTGTGAAAAGTATTGATTCTTGAATGAGTATTTTTACAGCCATACCTGTCCCAATATTTGGAGCATCCAAACCAGCAACATCCACAACTGCAGGCTGCCGTTGGTCTACCTGAAACATAACAAACACAAAACTCTTAAAACTTTTCATCAGGGTCTGGACATGGTCACATGGCTAATAATATGTAATAGTAGCCTGGACCAAGACAAGAAAAGACAACACTTTTTCTCTGTCACAGAATTCTAGAAACCTCGTTTTAATGAGGTTGGACAAATGCTACTTGCATGTTTATGTGAGGTTAGATGAAAAAAAATCTTAAGCAGAAGTAACAATGGAAATGTAGATCTAAAAGGTGCACATATCTTTACATCCTAAAGAAAATTTAATAATGTCAGATAAAACTGTCTGCTAGTGGGTCGGTTTTCGGGTCACTGTTGTTTTCTAAACAGTTAAAAAAAGCCATAGATATATAATGCAAAAGATTGGCATCATCCCTGAAATGACACACAAATCTCAGACATCATCTCATTCTTTGTCGAAGCGATAGCAGATCCTTCATGATTTTACGTTGTGTTGCTGAATTAGTTTGTTTGTTTGTTTGTTTGTTTGCTTAACGCCCAGCCGACCACGAAGGGCCATATCAGGGCGGTGCTGCTTTGACATATAACGTGCGCCACACACAAGACAGAAGTCGCAGCACAGGCTTCATGTCTCACCCAGTCACATTACTCTGACACCGGACCAACCAGTCCTAGCACTAACCCCATAATGCCAGACGCCAGGCGGAGCAGCCACTAGATTGCCAATTTAAAAGTCTTAGGTATGACCCGGCCGGGGTTCGAACCCACGACCTCCCGATCACGGGGCGGACGCCTTACCACTAGGCCAACCGTGCCGGTTGCTGAATAAGTACTATTTCTTAAAAATGATATCAGCTTTGTTGGCAATAGTGAACATTCTTTCAGACACGACATTATAAGTAAGCCATCTGAAGCAAGCCTGAGAAAAAGTGCAAACACTTAAACATAAAACCTGGCTACATCATTTCTCAAACAACTCTATTGCAATAGACATGTCTTGAATAGAGTTACAAAATCATAGATATGCATGCCGAAAACATGGTTTTATTTTTGTTCTCCTGATTTTCGTTAACAGAGCCTAATATTTGCTGAAATGGAGGTGGTCCCAATGTTTTTTTCAGAATACATGTCCAAGTGGTTTGTGCAACCTACATATTTAAGAAGTTCATCAAAATTTCCTTTCATCTCTGATCACTCCTAAATGTGTATTCTATGTCTTTTGGAAGACCAAAGAATGTGTCTGCACTAATAAAAACAATTACTTGATAATAAAAATGAGTTGGTCCATGCTACCAATAATTAAAGGCAATGCCATAAGAAACTCATGTGTGATATCAAACAATTCCCCTTACAATTCAACAGAAGAAACAGCTTGATTTTTGTCCTGTCTCGTCTCACATACACAAGCACACCCCGATGTCTTCTCAATTATCAGTCTCCGCTATAAGTTCAGTCATTACTTGACCCATGACTGATTGTAAGAATGTAATGAAAGTGACTGACACTGACTGAGTCCTTGCATTGCATTCTGATTATTTTTCTGGCTTGCAGTCTGAGTCTTATTTTACCTGTCAGTATCATCTTGAACCTTCATCTGTGGTTCTGTGGGATAACTGAAGTAAAGAGTGCAACCCTTGACAGCCTTTTAATCCGTTCAGACTTTTGACAGGGATAAGAAAATGTTCATCAGAGAAATGATAAATTTAGTGATTTACGAATGGAAGGATGCTTAAATATGTTGGTTTTCTCTGGGAATTTAGTTGCTTTGATGGGGACATACAGTTGTTAAGCTTGTATTTTGTGTGCCACCAGTCACAGAATCCTTGAAGCAAACTGACTGGTGCAGGTCAGTCGACAAGTGCTGTGCTTGTTGACAACTCATCATGGGTTTGAAAAACTATGGGCGGTGAAATATGTTTCTAAGATTCTTCTGCTGCCATTTTGACATCAAGTGGAGAAACTTCAGAAAGCTTTGTTTTTTAATGAACCTTTCCTTGGAAGTGGCACAAAATGAACCGGGTTCAATAAAACCCATAACTATTCACTCACCTGATGGCAAATACGCGTCAAAGCCTCTGGGAGAAACACTCTTGTCATGTAATCAATTTGCTGGAATTAGAAAACAAAAGCTAATGTTGCTACACAGTAAAGACATTTTACTACATGTATTCTTTAGCAATGCTCCATTTAACTATTTCTCTCCTGACTGTCCAATTATGACAGTTGACTTCCAACAGATTCATTTATGCCTTTCTTTCTTTCTTTATTTGGTGTTTAACGTCGTTTTCAACCATTCAAGGTTATATCGCGACGGTTCATTTATGCCTGCATTTTAAGGGAACAAAAATTAAAGTACATGAACTGATGCAAGTTCACAAGGGATTCACAATTGATTGCGAAAAAAAGTAAATCAAAACCAAGCGGCCAAAAATGGCATCCTTCAATTCAAAGCATCATACATTGTGACTAACATTCCCTTGCCATGGTATCTACGTAAACGGTAAATATATATTTCAATACCAGTTTAACCTGACTTTTAAATCACTTGTTATCCAGAACAAGTAAAAGTTCCATGCAATAATCAAAAACAAATGAGACGGAGCGCTTTTAACAGATCTAAGAAACAAAGAAACATTAAGTGATCAAAATTTGACATACATGTGCAATAGAGTGAGAATTTTGAGCGCTTACGTCTGCATGTCCCCATACAATAACAAATATATTATCTTCCGGAGCCGTGCCTAAATGTTATTCATATTTACATGCATATATAATATATAACATTATGAAGTTTATATGTTTCAGAGAAAGGTTAAAAAACAAAAAGGATGATTCTTTTTGTCCCAAATCTTTGGTCAGTTAGACCTTCTTCAAGGGCGTGTTATTCAACTACATTTATTCACTAGTAGATGAATGAATTAAAAAAAAATAGAAGCAAAAAGTAACGTCCAACCTTCAGCTTGTCGTCAGTGTAAATGTCAGAAAACATAGACATCAAAACTTCCATCAAGATGTCCTCCTGGCCGTCTTCTAACATAGATAGCGAACTGGCATGGTCCAACAACCCTACAAAAAAGGTATAGACATCAGAGCAACAGACACAGACCTGGAGTGACTCCCAAAATTCTTATCTTTCTTTCTTTATTTGGTGTTTAATGTTGTTTTCAACCACGAAGGTTATATCGCGACGGGGAAAGGGGGGAGATGGGATACCACTTGTCAATTGTTTCTTGTTCACAAAAGCACTATTACTAATCAAAAATTTGCTCCAGGGGCTTGCAACATAGTACAATGTATTACCTTACTGGGAGAATGCAAGTTTCCAGTACAAAGGACTTAACATTTCTTACATACTGCTTGACTAAAATCTTTACAAACATTGACTATATTCTATACAAAAAACACTTAACAAGGGTAAAAAAGAGAAACAGAATCCGTTAGTCGCCTCTTACGACATGCTGGGGAGCATCGGGTAAATTCTTCCTCCTAACCCGCGGGGGGGACCAAAAAATTCTTATAAACATCACGTAAGATATCCATAACAAAGAGTTTGAAAATATGAACAATCTTTCAAAAGTGAGCCAAGCTGACAAGGCTTTCTTAGGAACAAGATTAAGACGATGATGTACTAGCCTACTACTACTCGGTGGAACTTACTTCGCGAAGCACCTCCTGCCATGTATCTGTCATGCAGATCACTTTGAAGAGTACCATTCCATACTGCAGCCAGTTGGTCGTATAACGTACGGACTTTACTTTCTAGCACATCATTCGATAGGTTGAGCTTGATATGCCTGAAAAACATGAACAAAAACAGAGGTTACAAACTGAAACAAAGACACCTGAGGCTGGCACTATAGATTGAGATGGAACATGCCACAACCTCTTGCCATGTACAGTTCAAGTTGGTTTTAGGGTCAATTTACACTTGCATTGACAAATACAAAATGAATCCAGCAATCCTTATGAAAATGCAATGCTCTTACTAGTTATGTTTGTCTGCTGGTTCGTCTGTTTCTTTACTGCTTTTTAGTTTTTTTTACGAGGACTGCTTTTTCAAATACATACGTATGCATGTTACAGAGAAGTTCAGCTACATGCAGAATACATTGTGCATTCTTGTTGACATAGTAAATAATTCACCTTGACTGCATAACTAGTAAGTAAATGTCAAAATAGCGATACGTTTCATAAACTTCACAAAATTCCCATTTCATGATCTTTTTATGATTTTAAGAGGGCACTGCATTAACTGTTTTACATCACAATGATGTTATTGTATGCAGGCTTACACTTACCCATTACAAGTTTCGTCTCCAGACACACATTTCTTGCCACTCTGGGGCTTGAACTGAAAAATGAAAAGTAAAATCAGTTGTTCATAATGCATTACCTTCTCTGTCATGTGAGGTAACTATGGATGAAAGGAAATCAGTGTCAATAACCCTATTTTACACATTAAAGTTCCATGCTATTTGACGCCCATTTCATGGACAACAGTATACATGTGTCTCCCTCTATAGCCTCACACATGTATATAAGAGAGCTAGAGTGTCAATGTAACCATTTTGTCCAGCCAGGCATGAATTTGAACACCACTGGTATACACCAAAAGAGTCGTCTGCAATCACGTCCACTGCTTTTCAAGATTCTTTTATCTTCGTGCACAGAGCTTCAAGTTCAACAACATTACAATTTACATGTCAACAATCATCTGTCAGTGTCACTGTCAATGACAATGTCACAAGCATAGCTGCCAACTTTCTGACAATGAAATTCCTGTGGGGGTCCGGGGCCCCCGGTGGGGTCCAGGGCCAACGCCCCTGGTGGGGGTCAGGGGGAAAAAAGAAACACGACGTGATCTTTGGCGTCTGTTTCACAGCAGTAGCAGTCGACTGCTTCACATTGCCGCAATGCTTGGCCGCATCGACAAGGTTTACAGAATGCGTAGTGTTCCCCCTTATCTGACTTGTCGATAAAGTCATAGTTCGCCTTGTACTGTGGTAAAAACCTCACTTTAGCCTTTGGTTTTTTCCCAGACTTTGGCGGCATGTTGGAAGGCAAAACCGGAAAGATCGAGGCACAACTTATTTTCCGCACATGCGCACACCAACGTGGCTGGTATCGGTTAACCAGAGCGTCTTTTCACCGGTTTGTTCCCCGGTTTGTAAGAGGCTGCTTACACAAAGTATTTTAGAAATTTCGATTTTCGGGAAAATCGAACACATTTCGGGATTTCGTGACGGATTTAAAAAATCGGGAGATTCCCGAAAAATTCGGGAGGGTTGGCAGCTATGCACAAGTCATAAATTGTACTTTCTGCTGCTAACAGTTACATCATAAAAGCATAATAATTTATACTCATGGCCTCCAGTGACTAAATTATATATATAACTTATAAGTCACATCTCTCTGTCACTGGCTGCCGTGACTATGGGTGCTAACTAAACTTGCTTGAGCAGCTAGACTATGTAAACTTTACCGTTTTCTTGCTGCTCTTCTGACATCGTTGATGTTTGGCTTTGAGTTTGAAGTCCTTTTGAAGGCCGTTGAGGTGAGAAACCGGCTCCCATGTGTCTCTGCTGGGTGAACAGTTTTTCCATCTTACTCGGTATAAGTAACGACCCTGAAACGAAAGCGCAAAGTTAAAATGACATGGCTTTGGGGTAAAAATGACATAATTACGGGGGGGGGGGGGGGGGGGGGGGGGGCGGTGTTAAAAAATGAACATTTAATTAAGCGAGCGTCTGTTCAGGAAGTAACCTCACGTTTTTTACTTGCACTATAATCTGTGTACACAACGACAAAAAAATGAAGATCTGTCTGATGTTCTTTTAAAAACTGCTTAGCACACGTGGCGACGATTCACATTCTGTTCACTGACACTGATTCAGAGACGATACGTAAATCGTCTGATTTACTGATGGAACCTATATAGGTCTATCGTGCCTGTCATCGCGCTTATCAGTTGTCGTAAGACTAATCTTTCAAACAAGTAAGCAGAATTCCACGTTTCTGTACTTACCTTGTGACGTTTTCGTCCGACAATTTTGTCAACGTCCCACAGGTCCGAGTCCGACATTTTGGAAGAATTGCGATTTTCACACCGGCTCCGTCATTGGCTTGAAGATGATCAAGGAAATCAACCAATCCTCGCCCCCATAACAAGTCCCGAAGACACTTCTCATCCATAATCACGCCGCGACAGACGGAATCCCACAAAACAGCCAATTACTTTCCACAAACATATTTTTTTAAATAACTCAAATAATAAAAATTACTCAGGGTTCAAAAATAGAGTTTTTCTTTTCTGTATGTCATTCTCCGCATTGCTCCGTTTGTTCGGTTTCACTGACATACATGGAATTTGCTTTCCGTGACAAAATTCAAGCATCATGTGGCTATTGAAACGCTACATAGTGTTCTTTTCAATTATTTCCTTTCCATTCCAAACGACCATTTTCTTTCATATTTTGTACATTCAACCGTTTGCCAAACCACAACACATGAGCGTAATAAGAAATAAGTGTATCGATCAATTATTGTACAAATTAAGCAAAGCTTATGTAGCATATCAGAATTTGGTGGCAGTAACATTTTCAGAGTAAACTTTTGTTAAAAAACAGGCAAAACAATTTTTGTTGGGATTCCCTCTTTTTATGGACACTTTATGGGTCATAAACTATGTGCACTCACAAAATTGAAATGTTCTGTCAAGAACTTTTTCGTTGATATTCATTTTCATTTCGAGTTGGAAAACGGTGTTGTTCAAAACTAATGTCGACATGAAACGTAGAGTTGTGACAAGGCATACCAGCGGGAGTGAAAAAATCCGTGGTAGTGATTTAAAAACCAATTAAAACCCGAAACAATTGTGATTTTGCTCACCCATCTACCCCCCTCAATCCATGATTTCATTATGAAAACCTAATTATAAGAAATCAATTTTATGTAGCATAATTATGAAACGCAATCGTGGCGACATGGATAGTTTAATTTTTGTGCGATTTACAAATGTTAAAGTTTAATTGACAGACTACATCATCAGAACATTTTTTTTTATCAGAAGACAAAAAAAAGTTTAGGTGGTAATGGTTGAAGTTTATGTAGCAAGGCCCACTGCCGCCGGATGTGTGTGTGTTTGTGTGTGTACATACTGTGTGTGTGTGTGTGTGTGTGTGTGGGTGTGTGTATGTGTGTGTGTGTGTTTGAAGGAGGGTTAGCCGACAAATCCTTGATCTTAGCCCATAGAACTTTACGGTCTTTCCCAATCAACTTACAAATGAGGTCTGGCTCTCTCCTGTGAATTTGCTCATGAGTCTATATCTATGTTTTCTTTTCCACGGTGAGGATTTCGAAAAAATTGTCTCGCCTCCGTCCCTGAATAATTCATTGACTTTTGTCTGGGTTTTCCAGGCGGATTTTATAGGAAAAATATCTACGGTGTCTCAAGCTAAACAGTTCAGTAGCATCATCCTCTTTTTATATTTCCCTTGGCACACGGGTTAATGTTTCTCATCTGTGTTTGATGTGATATATGCGTGTCTGATGTGTGCTAAGTACGCGTAGACTTGGACTTGTGTAGTTTCGCCCGAGATTAGTGTTGTTTAGAACGTAACACATGTGATATCATCTAAAAACAGTCAGTGGGACGCAGCATAGCAGTTGGCTTCACATGAAGATGTTCACAGTGACTGTTTCAACCCAAATGGTCTTTTGCAGCAAATAAATAGGGATATATCGATATATCGACGAACAAAAGTAAGAGCAAGGACGGCAACATAAAACGAAAAGAACTAAAAATTTAATTAGAGGAAGCGAATATTTTTTCTCCATTTTGTTCTTCATTGTCATTACTTTATGATCCCAATGCTGAGAAATGCGGGTCGCCTTCTCCCAGTGGAAAGCTAGCAGCAACACGAGTCGCGCTACCCAGGTGTGCGTGTTGAGGTGTAAGCATGCAGCCACCTGCACTTACTATGGCAGAATGACCGAGGTCTTTTACGTGCAACTGTGGTGGAACATGGATGCGGTCTCTGATCTGAGTTTGCACATTAAGTTGACCCGTGTCCGTCCTAGTCGGGATTCGAACCTGTGACCCTCGGATCACAGGTCCAGTGCTTAACCAACTGAGCCCCCGCCCCCCTCTATTGTAATTACGTATTTTCTAAGCCGTTTGTTCAGTTCATGTTTATTCTTTAAATCTCTGCCTGCTTGCCTACCTGCCGAACGGGCTGACTCTCTGTCCGTATAGCAGGTTGTGTGCCAGAGTGGCTGTGTGTCCGTGTTAACTGGTCTATGTGAGTTCTACTGGCTGCGTTCCCTTCTCTGTTGGACTTTCCTACAAGCTTGATTGCTTGTCTGTGTGTCTGCCTTACTGTGTGGGTTTTTTAATTCTGTAAAGACAGGTTGTTAGAAAAAGCGCAGCTTTAAATCGTATCCTTGTAAAATAAAGTTCCGTCATCATCATCATCATCATCGTTATCCGGCGTCATCATCATCATCATCATCATCATCATCATCATCATCATCATCATCATCATCGCCATCATCACACTCACAATCATCATCAGCATCAGCATCATCATCATCACACTCACAATCATCATCAGCATCAGCATCATCATCATCATCATCAATAACAATCACAATCGTCGTCGTCATCATCATCATCATCATCATCATCATCATCATCATCATCATCATCAGCATCATCATCATCAGTATCATCAGCATCATCATCAGCATCACACTCATCATCATCATCATCATCATCATCATCATCATCATCATCATCATCATCATCATCATCATCATCATCATCATCATCATCATCCCTCTAGCCTTGAGATGACCTTGCACTTGTGGTTGCAAAATGTCTCCCCCCCCCCCTCTCTCTCTGTGTTTCTATCATTCATCATCGTCTCTCTTTCTCCTCTCTTACTCTGTCTCTTTGTCTCTGTCTATGTCTCTCTCTCTGTCTTGCTGTCTCTCATTCTCTTTCTCTCTTCGGCTTCATCAATCATTCTAACATTACACCTATAAAGACAATCGTCTTATGCCAAATTGCTCTTTGAGACCATTGGAGCTTCTTCTATATTGATTTGTGGCCAGAGCACGCAGCACGCATTTGTTTTATGTCCATTGTACCTACTTGGCTAGACAATAATAACCCTTTTTACATTTAGTCAAGTTTTGACTAAATGTTTTAACACAGAGGGGGAATCGAGATGAGGGTCGTGTGGTGTGTGGTGTGTGGTGTGTGTGTGTGTGTGTGTGTGTGTGTGTGTGTGTGTGTGTGTGTGTGTGTGTGTGTGTGTGTGTGTGTGTGTGTAGAGCGATTCAGACTAAACAACTAGACCGATCTTTATGAACTTTGACATGAGAGTTCCTGGGAATGATAATTTTTTTCATGTTTTCGATAAATACCTTTGATGACGTCATAACCGGCTTTTTGTAAAAGTTGAGGCGGCACTGTCACACCCTCATTTTTCAATCAAATTGATTGAAATTTTGCCAAAGCAATCTTCGACGAAGGCCAAACTTTGGTATTGCATTTCAGCTTGGTGGCTTAAAAATTAATGAATGAGTTTTGTCATTAAAAATCGGAAACTTGTAATTAAAATTATATTTTTATTAAACGATCCAAAACCAATTTTATCTTATGCTTCGTCATTTTCTGATTCCAAAAACATATACATATGTTATATTTGGATTACAAACAAGCTCTGAAAATTAAAAATATGAAAATTATGATTAAAATTAATTTTCCGAAATCGATTTAAAAACAATTTTATCTTATTCCTTGTTGGTCCCTGATTCCAAAATCATATAGATAACAAACTCAGTAAGCTAAAAAAAAAATAGAGATACAGAAAAGCGTGTTATCCTGCTCAGCGCGACCACTACCGCACTATTCTGGCTTGTCGATTTCACTGCCTTTGCCACAAGCGGTGGACTGACGAAACTACGAGTATGCGGTCTTGGTGAAAAAAGCAGTGCGTTCAGTTTCATTCTGTGAGTTCGACAGCTTGACTAAATGTTGTTATTTCGCCTTACGCGACTTGTTGTTTTTGATTCCGTAACATGCCTTTTTAACAAAAGATAGCAGTGTTTTCGCCGGTTTAATTTCCTTAGGTCATCTGAACAAAGTCAGCCACATACGCTCATGGTCGTCTTCGTGATCTTGAGATACAAGCGATATATTACCCAATACTCCCTCTGATTATTCTTTAATTTTGTTTACTCTTTTCTTGTACTTTCCAGTATTTCCAAATGTCTTTTCTTTCAAAAAGTAATTAGTCACTTGCTCAACTAAATTCTGGGATAATTACATTTTCGTATATTTTTGTTTTGTTTTAAAATGTAGGTGTTTTTGTTTTTGAAGTGGGGAAGCAATAAAGAGGTCGTCGATATCAAAATTGATATCGACGGAAATGTCATCGATATCACTTTTGCAATGAGCTCAGTTTTGCCCAATTGACCAATGGAAATCTACGTAACATATGAAATGGCAATATACATTTGCTATTGTCTCCGTAAGAGACGAACAACCATTTAAATGAAAAACACACACTAGTTCGACAAAGACAACAATGTGATATTATATAGCGATTTCAACATTATCAGATAAGACTGGAAAATAGCAAACGTGTTTTTGTTTGTTTGTTTGTTTATTTGTTGTTTCTTAGTTTATTTGCAGTAGTTGTTTGCTTGCTTATTTTTTTTCTGCGTGCCCAATTTTTTGCCAGTTTGCTTGTGTTTTTAGAGACCTTGTTCTTTTTAAAAGGTTAGTACTGTCCACGAGAGATTGTCAGAAACAAAACAACAACCAAGAGGCATTGTTTTAGTGAGTAGGACAAGCGCGTGCACTGCAATCATTTTTTTTTCTCTGGCGAAAGCTTTGTATAATTGGATTGCTGTTGTGTTTGTTTGTAATTCTTTCTTTTCTATCTTGCTGTGGCCTCCATTTTCACCCCCCGCCCCCTCTCCCACCCTCGCCATTCTCTCCTTGCTCTCCCTTGTTACATGTTGGCTTGAAGGATGTGCAATCAAAGCGATCGAGCGGCATGACTGAGGTCGACAAATAACCAGCGACAGGAAAGCAACCACAACATTGAGAAAAAACAAACCCCAAAAAACTAATATGTGCTTTTTCTTTTTGTGTCGGATTTATTTTTTTCTCTCTTTTTTCTGTGCGTTTTTCGTCCCACTAGCAGAACCCGTCGACATTACTTTACCTTTTTGTAATGGTGTGTATAGATTATTTTGGCTTCTTTTTGTTTTTGTTTCCTCTAACTTGAGAGTTTGCGATTTGCCTTTTTCTTGGTTTGTTTGAACTTTGTTCCCAGGAATGTCAGACGGTAGATCTAGAATTTGGCGGTTAATTAAAATGTACGAAATTCCTCCGGGAAGAAAAGAGGGCAAAAAAGAATCAAAATAAAAAAAAAAAATCCCGTCACAATTGGTTCGCAATTCGCTGAAGCCGCGTCAGACTCATTTTAGCATTTCAACATGGGAATATTGGATTGGTTCTGCCATACGATACAATAGGGCCTACGATACGATGCGATACGATACGATACGATACGGTACGATGCAATGCGATGCGATGCGGTGCGGTGCGGTGGTGCGGTGCGGTGCAACACCACACCACACACCCCTGACACCATACCACACCACACCATACCATACCATACCATACCATACCATACCATACCATACCATACCATACCATACCAAACCACACCACACCACACCACATGCCATGCCATGCCATGCGATACCATACAGCACACCACAGCACAGCACAGCACAACACAACACAACACCAATACAACACCAAACCAATACAATAAAACACAACACAACACAATACAATTAGCACAACACAAATACAACACCAATACAACACAACACGACACGACACCACACCACACCACACCACACCACATCACACCACACCACACCACATCACACCACATCATACCATACCACACGACACCACACCACACCACACCACACCACATCACACCACACCACACAACACAACAAAAACGGTGGTGATGATGATTTTGGTGGTGGTGATGGTTGCGGTGTTGGTGATGATTGTGGCGGCAGCGATTTGTTGTTGCTGTTATTTTTTTTCTGGGAAAAACAGTGTGCAGGCGAGCAATCGTATTCTTACTCATAAAAAAGAACATTTGAATCTGTTTTTCAAAAGGTATGAATTCATCTTCTCATAAGATGCAGCTGTCAGCACTCATGATGAAAAACGCTTTGAGCAAGTTCGAAAATGAAAAATACTTGCTATGTCTTCATGAATGTCAAGCATGACAAACTGTCGAAACATAACCATCAGAGACAATCAATTTCCAAACACACCCCTCCTAAGGTAAACACAAACAAGTCGCGTAAGGCGAAATTACTTCATTTAGTCAAGCTGTGGAACTCACAGAATGAAACTGAACGCACTGCATTTTTTCACAATGACCGTAGTCCGCCGCTTGTGCAAAACAGAGTGAAACTGACGAGCCTGTTCAGCGCGGTAGTGGTTTCGCTGTGCTGCATAGCACGCTTTTCTGTACCTCTCTTCGTTTTAACTTTCTGAGCGTGTTTTTAATCCAAACATATCATATCTATATGTTTTTGGAATCATGAACTGACAAGGAATAAGATGAAATTGTTTTTAAGTCGATTTCGGAAATTTAATTTTGATCATAATTTTTATATTTTTCATTTTCAGAGCTTGTCTTTAATCCAAATATAACATATTTATATGTTTTTGGAATCAGGAAATGATGTAGAATCAGATGAAATTGATTAAAAAAAAATTAATACAATTTTCAGATTTTTAATGACCAAAGTCAATAATTAATTTTTAAGCCACCAAGCTGAAATGCAATACCGAAGTCCGGCCTTCGTCGAAGATTGCTTTATAAAAATTTCAATAAATTTGATTGAAATATGAGGGTGTGACAGTGCCGCCTCAACTTTTACAAAAAGCCGGATATGACGTCATCAAAAGTATTTATCGAAAAAATGAAAACAAACGTCCGGGGATATCATTCCCAGGAACTCTCATGTCAAATTTCATAAAGATCGGTCCAGTAGTTTGGTCTGAATCGCTCTACACACACACACACACGCACAGACAGACACACACACATTCACCACGACCCTCGTCTCGATTCCCCCTCAATGTTAATTAAAACATAAAACTTGACTAAATGTAAAAAGGCAGCGACCAATAAGGTTGTGACAGCAGCAGATGTCTTATTTTTGATTTTGACTCTCTAACACATTGCCCATGCAAGATTGAAGTTCACATTATTGCCTCCCTGAACAACACACTGAGTTGATTTTTCCTCCCTTATTATGTTTTACAGCTCTTTTTTCTCTTAAACAAATCTCATTCTGTAAACATCCCCAGCTGTCAGGGTTGCTGTAACGTATTTTTCCTCTCCCCCGTCCGCCTTCCCTTGGGGCATTTACAGGTGAGCACACACACGCGCTCACACACCCACACCCACACGCACACACGCACGCACGCACGCACGCACGCGCACACGCACACACACACACACACACGCACACACACACACAAACACACACACACACACACACACACACACACACTTCACCCCCTTCACACACGCAAACACTCACACACACAAGAACGCACCGTAAATTAAACAAACAGCAAAGCGAAGAAACCAAATCAATACAAATTCACACACAATCCGGCTTCCCAGAATCAAAACAGGACAAACATGCCCGATAGTATCCCCCCACCCCACCCCCACCCCCTCCTGCAACCCTTAGCACTCCCACAAATATTAAACGAATAATTATGGATCAAAAGGCAGTAAATCCTGGCTCTCATGCAGATAAAGACAGAAGTGATAAATAAGGTCAGTGGCCTCAAATACTGCCTGCTGTCAGCAGTCGTGATACAATCAACAGTCAGATTTAAATCACAACCAAAACGCCATCCTTAACGTATGTTACACAGCCGAACAGAAGCAGGGACGGTAAGAGTGTGTGCACGAACAAGAGGCACGAACGAGTTTCATGAACTCAGGCACAATAAAATCAATGTCGACTTTGGAAAATGCCCGGGACGATCAAACATACACGAGGAGCACGACGTCCCTCTACTATTATCCCCCCCCCCCCCCACCCCCCTCTCCTACCCCTGTAGAAAAATAAATAAAATACAGAATACAGAATACAGAATACAGTATTTATTGAGCCAAGTGACATTAAAAAACATTTAAAGCACAAGGAATTTCGCGTAGTGTTGGTAAAATCACGCACACACACACACCCACACACACACTGACACACACACACACACATACACTGACATACACACCAACACACACTACAGCAGTCACGATCACACCATCACACGCAGGGCAGACATGAGGTAAAACAAATGACAATCATCTATTAAAAGAAAATGTACAAAGCGTGGTCTAAGATGCTGGTGGAAGGGTCTACACGAGAGATATAGAGAATACTACATGGTTTGCTGTGTCGTACCAGATTTACACGAGTTTTTTTTTTTAAAATATTGAACTGCGAGCGAAAGCGAGCTGTTCACTATTTGAAAAAGCAATCTGGTACGACACAGCAAGCCATGTAGTATTCTGTTTATCCTACATTCTGTACTTACGTGTATTTCACGGAAAATGTCCTGCAGTCGAGGCAGCTAAATTGAAGACGCTTGTTTTGGAACCTCGATCTCTTCTAAAGCCTCGTGCAATCTATTACGTCAAAGCAAAGACACGTCACTCTGAAAGTGTTGCGTGACGTGTTAGTTCAAAATAATCATCGAGGGTAATTAGCGAGCGCAATTTGTTTTTCTATTATGACGTTTGTTTCGGTGACTTTGGCATCATAAGCAGTGGAAAAACAAGTCCCTGCCAGACTTGCTTGACATGACCTCATTTACATGATATACACACGTGTGATTTGAACGATTATTATCTCACGAGTGTCTCTCTCACGTATGTAGGATAAAAAAGAAATACGCAAACAGCAAGGTCACCGATTATTCGGCCAAAGGGACCCGTGAAGATGTTAAACACACTGTGGTCGGTAAAAACTAACTTTATTTTCAGGCATCCTCACCGTTTTGAACATGGTGTGGTGAAAGGGGATACAGAAATCATGAAATTGCGTCACTTTTTTTGGTGATGAATGATCTTTTATGTCATTTCTGATCTGTCTGCCGTCAATTCTGAATCTTTGTTCTCGCTGAAACAAGCACAAGCGAAATAATTTGCAGGGAAGTTTGCAAAAAATGTTGTGTCAGGACTTTTTGACTGTGCGTATTCATAATAATTATATAAAGTGAGTGATTAGCTGCAGCTGGGACATGAGATTCCTTCAACAGAAACAGATCGGAACGGTTCAAAATGGAGCAATCTTTTTCACAATGTGGGGTGAGTAATTGGCTTGCTACTTGGTAATTTTGTTTGTTTGTTTAATTGTTTGTTTGCTTAACGACCAGCCGACCACGAAGGGCCATATCAGGGCGGTGCTGCTTTGACATATAACGTGCGCCACACACAAGACAGAAGTCGCAGCACAGGCTTCATGTCTCACCCAGTCACATTATTCTGACACCGGACCAACCAGTCCTAGCACTAACCCCATAATGCCAGACGCCAGGCGGAGCAGCCACTAGATTGCCAATTTTAAAGTCTTAGGTATGACCCGGCCGGGGTTCGAACCCACGACCTCCCGATCACGGGGCGGACGCCTTACCACTAGGCCAACCGTGCCGGTCTACTTGGTAATGAGAATCCGTTGACAGACATACATGTCTGTAAAGTGCTGCTCACAATGCAGAGTTACAACCAACTTTCCATCAACTTTCCAACGATTTTTGTCATAGCCAAGTCGGACACTGTATGTGGTGAACCAGAGAGGTTTCCACGTCCAACCCCCGTGTCACCGCCGTGGCATGTTAAATAACTCAATCGTACTGTCAGAAGTGCAGGTGGCTGATTACACCTTAACACGCACTCACCGGGGTAGCGCGACTCTTCTTGCAGCTGGCTGGGAGAAAACCACCCACATTTTTTTCATGCCGTGTGTTCTTCTCCGAAGCGCAAGGCGCGATTTTAATGTATCTGATGCGTCGTTGGGTAACACTAGTAGAAATTGCAATGTCAAAATGGTGCAATCGACTTAGCTTCCTATTTCGTTGTTTTCATAACATCCAAACCAAATCGCCTCCCCCCATCTCTTCCCCACCCCTCCCCACATATACATCCTACCGCTACTGTTTTGTCCCCATTTTCATACTCACGCAGACATTGTATTGTGTTTTGTTGTTTTCTTGACTTTCCTTTCCTTTTTTTGTGATGGTTGCTCTGACAAGCTTTTGTTGTTTTTCTAAATGTAGTCATTTATTTATTCGCTTGATGATGATGATAACGTATCTGGATAAATGTATGGTGTTTTAAAAACATATCTGTTTTCAGTGTCTGATATCTGTTTGTAATTGTGTCTGAAGGTTTCAATCCATTTACATTTCTTTATCTTTGGGGGAGAGACAACGAGTACATTTATTCTCTTGTAGCGATCTCTTTTTTTTTCATATTCATTTTCATTTCGTTATTGTCCCATCGCTGGGAAATTCTCCTCTTTTCTTCTTGCACCATCCAATTTCTCTCATTTTGACATACCTCGCTGTCTTGTTTGATTAAAACGGAGGTTATACATAGAAGACTTTTTCAGCCTGGCACACGAAGACAATTGGGTGATTGCTCTCTGGAATGTCAAGGAAAGAAAGACCAACAAAAGTGCAAACTTCAAGATCGGGTCAGAAATCCCAAAAGATAGAAAAATACCGATAAGAGAAGAAAACATCTGAGATAAAGAAAAAGAAAAAAAATAGGGGGGAAAAGGACAAACGACAAAAGCTACAAGAACTAAAAAGACAAGAACGAAAAAAGGAAACTGGATCTTCGAGCTGCAATTGCTCATAATTTGCATGCAGCATCGTGGCGGTGGCACTAATGGGCAGCCATACAGAGACCTGCCGAATACATTGTGACAGTAATGGCCTTCCACAGGCGTGAACCTGTTCTCCCGATTTCATCCGTATGTCGGAGGGTGTCGTCTTTTTGTCTCACTTGCACTTTTCTGTATGTAACAAATTTTTTTTTAACATTTTTTAAAAATAAAATGTTTAAGGAAGGGAGGGGCATTTTTCTTTATATATGATCCTTTAAGAGCTGCGTTTAACTTTTTCTGTCATCTCTTTTTATATTTAGTCAAGTTTTGACTAAATATTTTAACATCGAGGGGGAATCGAAACGAGGGTCGTGGTGTATGTTTGTGTGTGTGTCTGTGTGTGTGTGTGTGTGTGTGTGTGTGTGTGTGTGTAGAGCGATTCAGACGAAACTACTGGACCGATCTTTATGAAATTTGACATGAGAGTTCCTGAATATGAAATCCCCGAACGTTTTTTTCATTTCTTTGATAAATGTCTTTGATGACGTCATATCCGGCTTTTCGTGAAAGTTGAGGCGGCACTGTCACGCCCTCATTTTTCAACCAAATTGGTTGAAATTTTGGTCAAGTAATCTTCCACGAAGCCCGGACTTCGGTATTGCATTTCAGCTTGATGGCTTAAAAATTAATTTATGACTTTGGTCATTAAAAATCTGAAAATTGTAAAAAAAAATAAAAATTTATAAAACGATCCAAATTTACCTTTATCTTATTCTCCATTATTTGCTGATTCCAAAAACATATAAATATGTTATATTCGGATTAAAAACAAGCTCTGAAAATTAAATATATAAAAATAATTATCAATTTTTTTTTTCGAAATCAATTTAAAAACACTTTCATTTTATTCCTTGTTGGTTCCTGATTCCAAAAACATATAGATATGATATGTTTGGATTAAAAACACGCTCAGAAAGTTAAAACGAAGAGAGGTACAGAAAAGCGTGCTATCCTTCTCAGCGCAACGAATACCCCGCTCTTCTTGTCAATTCCACGGGCACTGCCTTTGCCACGGGCGGTGGAGTGACGATGCTACGAGTATACGGTCTTGCTGCGTTGCGTTGCGTTCAGTTTCATTCTGTGATTTCGACAGCTACTTGACTAAATATTGTATTTTCGCCTTACGCGACTTGTTTTTTCTTCCTTTCTCATTTTTTTTGGGTATAATGATGTGGGTGTTGCTTTTTTGCTTTGGTTTAGGCGGGTGGAAGCATTTTGTTCTTGTTTGAAAATTTAGTTTTTTTGGTGTCTGTTAAAAAAAAAAAATCGGCTGTAGTTTCATTTTGTGTGTGTGTGTGTGGGGGTGTGTGTGTGTGTGTATGTGTGTGTGTGTGTGTGTGTGTGTGTGTGTGTGTGTGTGTGTGTGTGTGTGTGTGTGTGTGAGAGTTTTAAGTTGTTGCAAGTTTAGAGTGTTTTTGAGTCCTTGGTGTGTCAGCGACAAGCGCGCGTATTTTGACAAAAACGTCGATGTAAAGTTGTAGGAACCTTAAAATAAGAGTAAATACCGGTTCAACATTAACCGCTATCCGGTAAAAGACTCCCATAACGCGGAGTCGCTTCATTACCCCACTTATGTATAATATAATTTGTCATCATTTTCACGAGTTTTCATTCACAAACACCTGGTAAATAAATCTCATGTTCCCCATGCAATAACTCGAGGTGGTGAATGGGTTTGAGCTTTCATGTGAAACGTGGATTGTCAAAGTAAAAGCCAATCAGGCTGATTGTTTGATGTGTGGAACCATCGTGGCTTTGGATTTGTGTTTCCGAGGACAACGATTGTAAGCATTCACTCTCAAAGACCCAATCAATGTTGATAATTACCGCGGCGACTCATGGTCAATTTGCAACTTATCTCTGTAATCGCAAAATCCACAACGAAAAGTCATAAACACTTAAAAGAAAAGAAATATGCTCAACACTTACTGAATTCACACGTATGATCGCAGCTCTGTACATTTTTAGACTGGAAGAAAAGCGTCAACAAGCTACGTTTGGCGTCACATACAAGTTTGACGTGTTATCTCGTGCTACTGTGACGATGCTTTGTGGCCCGGAGTTGGAATCTAAAAATTCGTCTCCCTGTGGGTTATTGTGCATTTTGTTGCACAACCAAAATGATGACAAAAACGATGTTTGGTAGCTTGTTGTCAGACCAGCACTTTGTTGTTGGTCCTCGGGGAGCATATCGACTTTTGTCCCATATTTATCAACCGCGGCCTTCGGCCTTGGTCGATAAAGATGAAACAAAAGACGATATGGTCCCCTTGGACCAACACAAAAGCTGGTCTGTCAACAAGCCACCAAACATCTTATAATATCACATAGAAAAGACGTATAATTCCAAATAATAAAGACGTATTATTATTAATTTTTTTTTCAACAAA
>NC_090254.1:32297661-32307661 GCF_037325665.1 Littorina saxatilis
TTTCAGAGCACGATTTGACAAAAGCATGCTGTAAAGTATCTTCCTTTACTTTAAAATAATGGAATTTTCGCTTTCGTCACACAAGTAATGACTTTCAACGGGAAACATGCTTGAGAATGTGCTGTACATATTGCTGTTTAATGCAAATTATAAAAAACAAGTCGCGTAAGGCGAAAATACAACATTTAGTCAAGCTCAGTCGAACTCACAGAATGAAACTGAACGCATTGCATTTTTTCCGCAAGACCGAACACTCGTAGCATCGTCTGTCCACCGCTCGTGGCAAAGGCAGTGAAATTAACAATCCAAAAAAGCGCGGTAGCGGTTGCGCTGAGGAGGATAGCACGCTTTTCAATATCATCTCTATTCTTTTTAACTCTCTGAACGTGTTTTTAATCCACACATATCATATCTATATGTTTTTGGAATCAAGAACAGACAAGAAATAAGATGAAATTGTTTTTAAATCGATTTCGGAAATTTTAATTTTAATCATAATTTTTCTATTTTTAATTTTCAGAGCTTGTTTTTATTCCAAATATAACATATTTATATGTTTTTGGAATCAGAAAATGATGAAAAATACGATAAACGTAATTTTGGATCGTTTTATAAAAAAGTAATTTTAATTACAATTTTCAGATTTTTAATGACCAAAGTCATTAATTAAGTTTTAAGCCTTCAAGCTGAAATGCAATACCGAAGTCCGGCCTTCGTCGAAGATTGCTTTGCCAAAATGTCAATCAATTTGATTGAAAAATGAGGGTGTGACAGTGCCGCCTCAACTTTTACAAAATGCCGGATATGACGTCATCAAAGACATGTATCAAAAAAATGAAAAAAATCCCTCGTCTCGATTGCCCCCTCTATGTTAAAACATTTAGTCAAAACTTGACTAAATGTAAAAACATCTGCTCTTCTTGCGACAAGAAAAAGAAAGGTATTTGTATTTCTTTGGAAGTTTAAGAGTGCAAGAAAGTTGCCTTCTTCTCTCTCTCTCTCTCTCTCTCTCTCTCTCTCTCTCTCTCTCTCTCTCTCTCTCTCTCTCTCTCTCTCTCTCTCTCTCTCTCTCTCTCTCTCTCTCTCTCTCTCTCTCTCTGATTGATTTTATCAACATTATGGACAGTATCAAGAGCCAAAATAAGCCTATATTAATATTAGGCGACTTCAATATCGATTTGCATAAACCACAGACAGCTTGGTGCACAACTTTGTCCCTCTTTGGCCTTCAACAACTAGTTGAAACGTCAACAAGAATAACTGCATCACCAGCGACATTAATTGACCATATATACACGGATAGAAAAACAATGGTTTCGAATGTTAATGTGGTAATGTCTGGCATTAGTGATCATTACGTGACTTGCTGCTCATGGAACTATATAATCCCAAAATGTCATAAAAAAGGACACACAACCATCGAATATCGGAGCTTTAAAAAATGTCACGAGTCTAAGTTTTTCATAGACTTATCTTCAGCTCCGTTCCATGATGTGTTTAATTGTACTGAGGCTGAGGAGGCGCTTAATTGTTTCTCAAGTATACTCTACCCGATTATTGGTAAGCATGCCCCTCTGAGGCAACACCGAGTAAAATCCCCTACATTATCACCATGGCTTACTCCTGAGATTGTAGAAGCTATGGCACTACGTGATGTTTTGAAGGAAAATCAAAGGAAATCAGAATTTAAAGCAAAACGCAATAGAGTTACCGAGTTAGTACGCCAGGCAAAAAGTAATCATGTTCATAAATTGGTTGAAGACAAAAAGGATGTTGCCACGCTTTGGCAAGCCATAAATGAAGTGTTAGGTAAATCCCAAAGAAGAAATAGCAGATTAAATAGCGCCATTTCTCCTGACGAATTCAATGAGCACTTTCTGTGTTTGGCTGATCGATTGAAACAATCTAAAAATGTAAATGAAGAAGTCGAGGGTGGGGACTCCCTGTTGTTTAGATTAAAATAATTTTGTATTCATAAATTGAAATCACAAGATTCATTCTCTATCCCAACTATTGTCGTACATGAAGTTGGAACATTTATAGAAAACCTTCAGAATAATAAATCCATGGGGCCTGACAAAATTCCCCCGTCGTTGCTTAAATTAGCCCTACCGTACATAGTGGAATCCCTAACGTATGTGTATAATCTTTGCATTGAACAAACTATTTTTCCTGATGCATTTAAAACGGCAAAGGTCGTTCCACTTCCTAAAAATAAAGATGTGCCTGACCCTAATAACTTCAGGCCAATTTCATTGCTTCCTATTGTATCAAAGCCTTTAGAGAAGCACATCCAGAAGAATCTTCTGAACTACATGGAAAGGTGCAAATTATTTCACAACTTTCAATCTGGGTTTCGTCCGAAACATTCCTGTAGTACAGCTCTTTCATCATTATGTGATAACTGGCTATCGGCAATTAATCGTTCGGACATATCAGGGGCTGTATTTCTTGATTTTAAGAAAGCTTTTGATCTTGTAGATCACACATTACTTTTACATAAACTCGCATTGTACGTGAACAATCCCGCAACGTGTTCATTCTTTAAATCATATCTTGTCAACAGAACACAGTATGTTTCTATAAACGGTAAAACTTCTCCCAAAGGATGTTTAAAGAGTGGAGTCCCCCATGGGTCAGTTTTAGGGCCTATTTTGTTTTGTGTATTCATTAATGACCTCCCCCTTCATATATCTAATTCAAAAGTTAAAACTGATTTTTTTGCAGATGATTCGACGCTTCACACAAGCTATAGGACAAGAAATTGAAGTTTCTTTACAGTCTAGTATGAATGAAGTCAACAATTGGTGTAACCAGAATTTTATGATAGTGCACCCAGGGAAGACAAAAAGCATGATTATTACAAGACAAAAACACCAATCACGACCTCTTAATTTAAATCTTTCTCTGAAATCACAACCTGTTCAGCAGGTAACGGAACATC
Organism: Littorina saxatilis; assembly: GCF_037325665.1. Classification (NCBI taxonomy): domain Eukaryota; kingdom Metazoa; phylum Mollusca; class Gastropoda; order Littorinimorpha; family Littorinidae; genus Littorina; species Littorina saxatilis. Next base: position 32,300,606 of record NC_090254.1, read on the forward strand.
GTGTTTTGGGTGTGATAGTCGATCAAGAATTAAAATGGCAATCTCATGTACGTTATATTTGTCAAAAAGTATCCAAGAATTTGTTTCTGCTATCAAAGTTAAAGCAATATGTCGATATCGCAACACTAAAACTATTTTATCATGCCCACATCTTATCCCATACTAATTACGCATCAACTCTTTGGGATGGCGTCTCTGATATTCACATGAAAAAAATAAACTCTCTACATCGTCGGGCAGCTATAATCATGTTAAATGGTTCACAATTATCAGCTGATTTGAAGTTAAAGAATCTAAACTACCTGCCGCTAGTTAAACAGTTACAGTTTAATAAGACTGTAATGATGTACAAAGTATATCATGGCGAAGTGCCCAACTATATTCAGGACCTATTTCACAGAGTCACCGAAAGGTACGGGTCTATCAATTTTCTACCACCAATACCCAGGATTGATCTGTTCAAAACTTCTCTGGCTCTATGGTGTGGAACTCCATTCCGTCTGTAATAAGATCATTAACCTCACTAAAGCGTTTTAGACAAGCTCTGAATAAACATTATATGTCTACCTAGATGGCTACTAGTCTTAACATGTGCAAGTAGCTGTCAACAATTGGCAAAGCTTTATGAATTACAAAAATATGTTCTTTATTACATGTATTATGTGGAATTTATGTTGCGATTTTCCATCATCATCAACATTCTCATCATCATTATCATCATCAATCATCCTCATCATCATCATCATCCTCCTCATCATCATCATCATCATATCATCATCATCATCATCATCATCATCATCATCATCATCATCATCATCATCATCATCATCTTCATCATCTTCATCTTCAACATCATCATCATCATTTACACCATATAATCATTGTAAGCATTAGTGTAAACCCGTCGCGATATAACCTTCGTGGTTGAAAATGACGTTTAACACCAAATAAAGGAAATTAGTGTAAACGTTGGTATTGTGTGAATTTTACCGTCGATCACTTTACATGTGTAACCTCAATTAACATGTTGCATGTTTCGCTTTTGATTTATATGTTGATTACTTTGCCATTTTGTTGTTTGTGTTTATTTGCTTGTTTGCTTACTTGTCGATTGTTTGCTGGGTCGTTCGTTTAATTTGTGTATTTGTCATGTTGCTTTACTTGTTTATCATTTATTAGACATTTGTATTATAAGTAAGGACCGGTTGTAAGAAAAGGCGTCGCCTTAAACCTCTATCCTTGAAAAATAAAGTTCCATCATCATCATCATCATCTCTCTCTCTCTCTCTCTCTCTCTCTCTCTCTCTCTCTCTCTCTCTCTCTCTCTCTCTCTCTCTCTCTTTGCTTTACTTGTTTATCATTCATTAGACATTTGTATTAAAAGTAAGAACCGGTTGTAAGAAAAGCCATAGCCTTAATCCTTAAAAAATAAAGTTCAATAATCATCATCATTCTCTCTCTCTCTCTCTCTCTCTCTCTCTCTCTCTCTCTCTCTCTCTCTCTCTCTTTTTTTTTTTTCTTCTAAGTAAAGACCGGTTGTAAGAAAAGGCGTCGCCTTAAACCTTGAAAAATAAAGTTCCATCATCATCATCTCTCTCTCTCTCTCTCTCTCTCTCTCTCTCTCTCTCTCTCTCTCTCTCTCTCTCTCTCTCTCTCTCTCTCTCTCTCTCTCTCTCTCTCTCTCTCCCTCCCTCACTCTTACTTTTTTTTTCTCGCTCTCTCTTTCTCTATCTCTCTGTTCCTATTACTCTGTCCTTCTTCGGCAGTCTCCCACTTCGTTCAAAGCTTATGTCCCTTTGCATTTAACAACAACACGAATTTATTGCTAGAAATGGCCCCTTTTCCAATTTTCACAACCGAGGAGAGCCTTTCTTTTCCAATTTAACGCCAGAAAAGCAGTGTTTTTGTTGCAAACGAATGACAGAAAAGCGCACTCCCTTCTATTGCCAGACAAGCGACAAGGGGAAAAAAACACCACACCCTCCGTTCCAATTTAAAACGCCTCCAAAGAAGCACGTCTGATTGTCTTTCAATCTGGCCAGGCGGCACAAGAGACCAGGGCTAAAGCATGTTCCAATCCCACAATCAATCGTATCGCTAATTGAGCGCGATAGCTCGCGATTTAACCTCAAAGATCGATCGGCCAAACAGACGGTTTGGGAGGGAGACAACTTCATGCCATGCTGGAGTGATCGACCCTTGCAAATGACTGGACAAGGGCGGTAATGCAGGTGCACGTAAAAAAAAACAATGGCAATGTTGCTGACACCAACGGGACTTCCGCCGTCCGAGCAAACTGGGATTGTGACCCCCCTCCTCCCGCTCCCCCCCCCCCTCCATTTCTTGGGCGCATGCCAAAAATCAGTAGTGTGACTACATTCTGTGCCAGAGCCGGACAATTCGTTCTTTTCTTTATGATTTATGTAAATGACACGAGTGTCAATCCGCAACATTAACTACGGAAAAAGGTTCCCCACTCCGCACAGAAATCGGCCAGGCTGATGTATGTTGGCATGATTTCTATTTGAAGGAGGCCTTACATGCTGCCAAAGCCTTCTCCGATCAGATAGGGGGCACGGTAGCACAGTTGGCTAAGCGCTTGGCTTGCGATTCTTGGCTCGCGGGTTCAAACCCAGGCCGGGACGGACACGGGTCAACTGTATGTGCAGACCGTCAGAGACCGAATACAAAATTCAGAATCACCCTTATTTTTCTCTCTTATAGATTCAACGTTCGAATAACCTATCATTCTTGTTTTTTGATTCAGACTGAGAGACGGTATCTATTTCCCCACTCTCGTATTATATGAGCAATGTGGCGCATAAAAGACCTCTGCCAGACGCGCAGGTGGCAACACACGCACACACCTGTGGGCAACTCGAGTCTCCACCGAGAGGAAGCGACCCGAATTTGACAGCAACGGAACCCCATAATAGAGGATGAACAAATAAGCTGTGGTGGTTGACAAGATGACCTTCAGAATAAGTGCTTCTTGTCAACAAAGTTGTGGTGGTTGACAAGATGACCTTCAGAATAAGTGCTTCCTGTGAACAAAGTTGTGGTGGTTGACAAGATGACCTTCAGAATAAGTGCTTCTTGTCAACAAAGTTGTGGTGGTTGACAAGATGACCTTCAGAATAAGTGCTTCCTGTGAACAAAGTTGTGGTGGTTGACAAGATGACCTTCAGAATAAGTGCTTCCTGTCAACAAAGTTGTGCTTAATATCTCAGATCTGGCCAGGCTTTTGCATAGAATAAAACCATCTATCCCTTTGGTCACATACCAACAATCAACATTCAACATTCTGGCTGCTTCCTGTGCTGAGTGGTCATTTGTTTGTGTTTGTTTGTTTGTTTTTTTGTTGGTTGGTTTGTTTGTTTGCTTAACGCCCAGCCGACCACGAAGGGCCATATCAGGGCGGTGCTGCTTTGACATATAACGTGCGCCACACACAAGACAGAAGTCGCAGCACAGGCTTCATGTCTCACCCAGTCACATTATTCTGACACCGGACCAACCAGTCCTAGCACTAACCCCATAATGCCAGACGCCAGGCGGAGCAGCCACTAGATTGCCAATTTTAAAGTCTTAGGTATGACCCGGCCGGGGTTCGAACCCACGACCTCCCGATCGCGGGGCGGACGCCTTACCACTAGGCCAATTTGTTTGTGTAAATGTCGGCGTTTCAAGTGACGTCACCACTGCATTATTATTCTAACGGCAAGTGTTCGAGGGGGCTGTCCCTTGTGACTTATAGGTGATGCAGGTTTTCAAAACACAAACCAAGCAGCGTGTATGTTTTTGTAGAAGCTGTGATTTGTGACATCTCAGTAATGCGGGTTTCCCAAACACAAAGTGTTGTCACCTTATGTGTGTAGATTTCTCTCAGCTCAAATACTTTAGTTGCCATTAATTGGTGTGTGTGTGTTTGCTTTTGTTAATTGTTTTGGGGAGTGGGCTTTTTTCATTATAATGAATTAAGGGCTGTTCGATTTCTTTTCGATTTTCTGACAACATAAGGATGTCACCGTAAGCGTCTAGAACTTTCCCCACTGCACTACATATTTTTTTACACTTGTAATTTAGCGATTGAGGAAAGGGGGAAGAGAGGGAGAGGGGGGGGAGGGGACATCGGGGGTGGGAGGGAGACGGGAAACCGGTCGAACTGTTTGATTGAGATTTAGTTTCTGTTCCGGGGAGTGCCAAGGTAGCTGGGGGCTTCAGACCTCTTTTTTTTATATTTTTTTCTTAATTTGATCAGAATCCACATCTTCATTTTTTTCACACTGAGTTCAATACTGTCTCCGCTTGCTCGCTGCATGTTTTGTGTAGCTCTGCGTGTGTGTCTGGACCGATCGTATGCAAGTCTGCCCTTTTCTGTACCACTAGAACCATCGATTGCCTGCAGGGTCCGAACTTTATTCCAGGGACTTTGCTGTTCTAGCAAAGATTTAAAGAAAATAAAACACAGGGCTTGAGTGAAGAAGTAGAAGAAAAATGTGAAACAGACAGGGTGAAATTAAATGAAAGGAAAACAAAAGATTGGAGACTTACGAGAGAAAGCCTTGAGGCGAAGGTTTTGGAAAGGAGATTTTAAACCCGTAAACTGATGTAGGGGATGCGAGAGAGAGAGAGAGAGAGAGAGAGAGAGAGAGAGAGAGAGAGAGAGAGAGAGCGTCGAGGGGTGGTTCGAGGGGGGGGGGGGGGCAGACAATATGAGAGGAGAGGCTTATATCGTGAGTCTCATCAAACACGTGACAGAATAAATAGAAGAAACAGCTGAGGGAAAACACTGGGAAAAAATCGTTTGCGAAGTCCGGATAACTAAAAACTGCACGCACCACAGCGGATTTATACTGGATCGAGTTTTCTACTCCTGCGTCAAATGACTGCCCTACCCTGTATAAAACCACGCTAAGGAACTATCTTTATTCAAACGAACACACACACACACACACACACACAAAAACACACACACACACACAAACACACACACACAAACACACACACACACACAAACACACACACACGCGCGCCCGCCCGCCCGCACATATATACACACGCACGCACGCACGCACACACGCACGCACGCACGCACGCACGCACGCAAACATACACGTACACACACACACCCACACACACACCCACACCCACACACACACACCCACACACACACGAGCACTTAGGCACGCACACACGCACACATGACAATGCAATACAGCGAATCAAAACAAATCGTTTCCAAAGAGAGTCTTCAACACAGAGAGGGTCGCATCTCACAAATGTAGGTAGGCAGGGCTGCTGGAGATCTGAATCTGAACCTGAAAGAAAAAGAAAACAAGTCGCGTAAGGCGAAAATACAGCATTTAGTCAAGCTCAGTCGAACTCACAGAATGAAACTGAACGCATTGCATTTTTTCTGCAAGACCGCACACTCGTAGCATCGTCTGTCCACCGCTCGTGGCAAAGGCAGTGACATTAACAATCCAGAAAAGCGCGGTAGCGGTTGCGCTGAGGAGGATAGCACGCTTTTCTATATCTCTATTCTTTTTAACTCTCTGAATGTGTTTTTAATCCAAACATATCATATCTATATGTTTTTGGAATCAGGAACGGACAAGGAATAAGATGAAATTGTTTTTAAATCGATTTCGGAAATTTAATTTTAATCATAATTTTTATATGTTTAATTTTCAGAGCTTGTTTTTTATCCGAATATAACATATTTATATGTTTTTGGAATCAGAAAATGATGAAGAATACAATAAACGTAATTTTGGATCGTTTTATAAAAAAATAATTTTAATTACAATTTTCAGATTTGTAATGACCAAAGTCATTAATTAATTGTTAAGCCTCCAATCTGAAATGCAATCCCAAAGTTTGGCCTTTGTCGAAAATTGCTTGGCCAAAATTTTGATCAATTTGATTAAAAAATGAGGGTGTGACAGTGCCGCCTCAACTTTTACAAAATGAAAACATTTAGTCAAAACTTGACTAAATGTAAAAAAAGAAGTACGTAATGTCCAATACTACGCTTTTTGTGTGTGAGTGTGTTTGGTAATTTTAATTTGTTAAGTGTAATTTTGTTGCTGAGCATCATTTAGGTAACTAGTGCAACGGGGAGGGGAAAATTCATGCCGAATGCACGTCGACACCATTATCAGTATTAGAACTTGAGGGCACGCCGGGTCCACAAACCATTAGATGATCATACAGGAAGTAAGCTTTTGTTTGCTGACAATGATAATGGATATACTGTTCACAGCTCGCCGGTGCAATCTCCTGATAGCAACATCAAGAGTTGAAGTCGTCACTCGGGCGGGGATGTAGCTCAGTCGGTAGCGCGCTGGATTTGTATCCAGTTGGCCGCTGTCAGCGTTAGTTCGTCCCCTCGTTCGGCGAGAGATTCATTTCTCAGAGTCAACTTTGTGTGCAGACTCTCCTCGGTGTCCGAACACCCCCGTGTGTACACGCAAGCACAAGACCAAGTACGCACGAAAAAGATCCTGTAATCCATGTCAGAGTTCGGTGGGTTATAGAAACACGAACATACCCAGCATGCTTCCTCCGAAAACGGCGTATGGCTGCCTAAATGGCGGGGTAAAAAACGGTCATACACGTAAAATTCCACTCGTGCAAAAAACACGAGTGTACGTGGGAGTTTCAGCCCACGAACGCAGAAGAATAAGAAGAAGAAGTCGTCACTCACAGGCCTTTCTCTTGGACACAGTTCGACTAACACTCTAAGATGTGGCCAGGCTAGTCCACAGGAAAAGAGCTTCCCTCGACTTGGACACACACCAACAATTCAACACATAAACGAGTGCTTACCAAGTTGAAGTTTGTGTATAATTCCATGACAGCAATTCGGTGTTATGGAAGTTAAATAGTACGCACCAGTGTGAGAAAATACTTATATTTCCCTTAAAAACACACTATACAATATTTATTTAAACAATCCGTCGGATGATTCAGATGTTGCAGAGCAAAACTTTTCTGGTACGAAGGCTATCGCGTACATACGGGTAATGACTATTCGTTACGCATGCGTAT
>NC_090254.1:32312661-32315161 GCF_037325665.1 Littorina saxatilis
CTCTCTCTCTCTCTCTCTCTCTCTGTCTTTTCTTTCTGTCTCTCTTTCTCCTGGATCTCTCTCTCTTTCCTTCTATAGATCAATATTTTTCGCATGTATTTTCGCCTTTTCTTTTCTTCCTTTCCCGACCGGTTGTGCACACAAACAAATTACCATTCAAGCAGGGGGAAAAAAGAAAAGAAGTCACAGAGAAATCGGAATCAACAACCGGACACAAAACAGACAAACCATAATTTAGTGGAGGTAGTGTTTCCTCTGTTGACTTTTGCCTCAATCCAAAAACAACAAAATGCCTTGACAAAGGTTGCATTGTTCTGTTTTACAGGTTTGAAGAGTCGAGCATACAGGCTTCGATCGGGCACCTTTGATTATTTGCTACTGTGGAAGTGTTTTGCAGTTGGTGAGTTCATTTTGTTGTCCTCTTGTTTGTGCTTTTATTGTTTGTTTGTTTCTTTGTTCTTTGGACCAGTTTTAATCCATTTTTGACAAATGAGTACCAAGATCAGAATGGAACACAGCGGAATAAAAAAAAATTTAAGTTCTGACAAGATAGAAGCGAGAGCAGAGCAGCAGTCAGAACTTAGTTTGTGTATACGGTGGGGGAGAGAGGGGGTGGGGGGCACAGGTGGCTTGGGAGAAAAACACTTGTCAAAGTAGTTGCGAGTTTGTGTGTTTCTTGCGCGATGTAGGTTTGCCAGTTTCCGCAAATAGCGAATTTTGTTGTTTAAAAACAAACAAAAACAAAAACATGTTGTTGCACATATGCATACTCTTAAGTTTCCCTCAGGAATTGAGATGACATACTTGTATGCATGTGGAAAACAGTAGGGGCCAATTATATTTCATGTGAAGTCTTATGTTGCAACTGGGTGCTTTTCGAAATTTCACTTCCTTTCACTTCAAATCCCACATGTTGGGATATTTACATTTTTAACACACAGACACAGATATAGACACACAGACACACAGACACACACGCACCCCCCCCCCCCCACACACACACACACACGCGCGCGCGCTTACGTGAGTTTGGTCACAGGTATATTATCTACACATTTTTATCCATCTTCACTATTCTATCTCTGTCGACGCCCGTTTTTAACTGCTTGCTTCCCTGTATATAATAAACCGACCATAGGGCATCGTCGTCACGAAAAAAATCTTCAAAATCTCCAAAACTGTTTGGAATTCAGGGTAGGGAAATGTGTGCATTCAATGACGTCGGCACCTTTCGGCGATTGGTAAATTAATGCATTTCGGAGCCAGACTACAACATTATGGCGATGACACTTGAAATTAATGCTACTGGAGATTGCTTTCCAAACTGATAACTGGCAAGAATACGTTTAACTTTTATTATTAATGTTTCAACTTTTTTTCTTCTGAATTCGCAATTCTTGTATTTTAATCTCTTTTTTTTTCCTTACAAGGTTTTGAGTGGTGTATTAATCATAGGATGTATGAAAGGGTTGCATTTTTGTCGAGTACTTCCAGAATAACCCATTCTATTTTTTAGTAGCATCGGCTTCTGGCCGATTGTATCACCGCACATCGACTGCATGTAATGGTCGTAGGCTACTTCTAACTATAATGTACTTCTGTTCTGGTCTATGACGATCAATGAATGCATGTGTTTTTAATCTGTTCCACCCTTTCTCGTTTGCAAATGTCAAGACGAATATAAAATATGAAAAAAAACCGCGCTCTTATGTGATCTTTCGCTCAAATAACACACTCACCTACTTGTTTTTCCTATTCATCTTTTTTTAATAGTTTTCGTATTCTTTTAAGTCACCTCACAAAACAACTTTTCGACTCACTGACTCAGATATGGCCAGGCTTTTACAAGGCATAAGACCATAACTCCGTTTGGTCACATGCCAAAAATGAACAGCCTGGTTGCGATTGGAATATCTGGATAAATACATTTCGTAGAAAGTGACTTAGTGTTTTTTGGTTTTTTTCTCAAGAAATTGATTTATTGAAAAAATCCGACATGCCACAGCAAGCTGCAGTCAGGGTGTTGAGTTTTGGTAAGTGTCCTAGTCGAGGGATGGTCTCATCCCATGTACAAGTTTGGCGAGATCTGAGAGCCGCACTGATTTTACGAGAAGGGAGTGTCGTTAAATCACCAGAGCAGCTTACGTTTCTTCCTGACGATAGAAAGCTCAAAGAAGAAAAGCATGACTTCACGCACAGTCGCATACGCACAAAAGCATGCACGCATTGATGTGCACACTATTTACTGACATCACAATGCATGTGCACGCCAAAACATATATGTCTGAATAGCTTAGATTGACAGTGTTGTTCTTATGCCTCGCTCTTCGGTTCTTGACGCACATTTTCTTTTATCTGACGTATTGTTTTGACCCCTGGCCGGTCGAACGTGTGATTGTGTTGAGATTATGAGGTTTTCTGATCATAAATGTTTCACACTTAAATCCAGGTTCAGCCGACGTATTGTCCTCAGAGTGTGAGAACAACAATGCATTCATAT
>NC_090254.1:32322661-32337661 GCF_037325665.1 Littorina saxatilis
GTTGATAATAATACAAATAAACATCCACCGCCTGCCGCAGACTATAACGGAGACGTGAGATGAACTAAAGGAGATCGTGGAGTGGGAGATGGATTCAAAATGAGAAAACACAGCTGCATAACACACGTTGGCCTTTGTCAGTGGAGGAAAAAGGAGGCTGTATTTGCAAAGAAAATGAGGAGAGGAGATGGAGAAATATAGTTAAAATATATGTGTTGCACGGGGGAAATAAGATAAAGGACAAGAAAAACATAATCATTGATACAAAACAGCGAAACCGACTGCTGACAAACGATAAATGCCAACATCACCATTGGTCCTTACCAAGGAAAACTCCAGCTTGTTATAGACAAGAAGAAGCACGCACGCACGCATGTACGCACGCACGCACACACACACACACACACACACACACACACACACACACACACACACACACACACACACACACACACATACACACACACACACACACACACACACTCCAAACACGGTCTATATTTGTGATTAAGTCATTGATCATAGTCCGGTGCATTTCATCTTGTCTACTCGCAGCCGACTCGCTTTGTGTTTGCCTCTGACAGACCCATTCTTTACGCTGCCTTCATGTCTCTCCATTTTCGCTTTTAAGCCTGTTGGAAGTCCGCATTCTCTCGTGTACTCTTGTAGCAAACTTGCATTTGTTTTGCCTTCGACAGACCCATTCGTTGATACTGTTTTCATTTCTCACCATTTTTGCTTTCAAGCCTTTTGGAAGTCCCCATTCTCTCGTGTACTCTTGTAACAAACTTGCTTGTTTTTTTTGCCTTCGACAGACCCATTCGTTGCTACTGTTTTCATCTCCTATGCCATTTTTGCTTTGAAGCCGGACGGTAACTCACATTCTCTAAAAGTCAACTTGCTGTTTTTGCCGTCAACTGAACCATTCTTTATACGGTATCCGTCCCTCATTCTGTTAGCTTTGAAGCCGGACGGTAATCCTTTTTCGGTCGTATCCTCTCTTCTCTCTTCTATTCGTTTTTGCCTTATTTGACGGTTATATTAATAATATTCTGTCGTATCCTCTAGTACGAGTCAACCTGCTTGTTTTTGTCGTTGGATAGAACTATTCTCTCTGCTGTGACGGTACCCCCTATTCTGTCGTATCCTCTAGTACGAGTCAACCTGCTTGTTTTTGTCTTGATAGAACTATTCTCTCTACTGTGGCGGTACTCCCTATTCTGTCGTATCCTCTAGTACGAGTCAACCTGCTTGTTTTTTGTCGTTGATAGAACTATTCTCTCTACTGTGACGGTACTCCCTATTATGTCGTATCCTCTAGTACGAGTCAACCTGCTTGTTTTTGTCGTTGGATAGAACTATTCTCTCTGCTGTGACGGTACCCCCTATTCTGTCGTATCCTCTAGTACGAGTCAACCTGCTTGTTTTTGTCTTGATAGAACTATTCTCTCTACTGTGGCGGTACTCCCTATTCTGTCGTATCCTCTAGTACGAGTCAACCTGCTTGTTTTTTGTCGTTGATAGAACTATTCTCTCTACTGTGACGGTACTCCCTATTATGTCGTATCCTCAAGTACGAGTCAACCTGCTTGTTTTTGTCGTTGATAGAACTATTCTCTCTGCTGTGACAGTACCCCCTATTCTGTCGTATCCTCTAGTACGAGTCAACCTGCTTGTTTTTGTCGTTGATAGAACTATTCTCTCTACTGTGACGGTACTCCCTATTCTGTCGTATCCTCTAGTACGAGTCAACCTGCTTGTTTTTGTCGTTGATAGAACTATTCTCTCTACTGTGACGGTACTCCCTATTATGTCGTATCCTCAAGTACGAGTCAACCTGCTTGTTTTTGTCGTTGATAGAACTATTCTCTCTACTGTGACGGTACTCCCTATTATGTCGTATCCTCAAGTACGAGTCAACCTGCTTGTTTTTGTCGTTGATAGAACTATTCTCTCTACTGTGACGGTACTCCCTATTATGTCGTATCCTCTATTCTCTTCTCTCTTCTCGCCGTGTTTGACGGTTGGATTTATAATATTCTGTCGTATTCTCGAGTACAAGTCAACTTGCTTGTTTTTGTCGTTGATAGAACTATTCTCTCTACTGTGACGGTGTTCCCCATTCCGTCGTATTCTCCACTGGAGAGTGGACTGTATGACCGAATTTTTCTTTGATGTCGGACGGCAATCCCTATACTCTGTCGTATTCTCTGGAACGAGAGAACTTGCTTGTTTTTGACGTCAACATAACTCTTTTTTTTGTATACTGTTTTTGTCTCTCATAATTTTTTTCGTTTAGCCTAGTGGTAAGCTGTATTCTCTTGTGGCCTTCTGTTATTTCCCGTGCTGATAATACTGATCGGACAGTCCACTTCCACCGAATCTCTCATGAGGTCAAGCAAATCAAGACAGAGATGACCAGATTAGCCGTACCAATATATCGTGTTTTCTTCGAGGACGACAGCAGACGTCTGTTGGGAGTTGCTTGTCCTAAATGTTGGGACTGACCACGATCGATTTCGGACAAAAACATCTTGGCTTGTCGTGCGCGTATGTGTGTCAAAGAAAACCAGATGACAAGATAGTATTTTACGACGTTCTATTTTGTCTACTTTGTGTTGTACTGCTGAGGTCTACAGGGGGTCTATATGTATATGTTTGACTGTCCACAAAGCCGAAGACACCTAGGAGTGGACCATTAGCATTGTCGACTTGTCCTAGAAAAAAAATATAGAAAGACAAATCCGTGTTGATTTATTTTCATATGTTTCAAAATATCAAGGAAACCTATTAAGTGCACAGAATACACTGCAGGAAAAGAAATATATATTTACTTAGAATCTAAACATTGTTTCAAAGGTCAGATTCTTTTGACACAAAAAAAACACCCTGTCAACTTGTTAACTACAGAACAGGGCTGTGGTATGGGTCTCTCGGACTACAACGGCTAGACAGATTGGTGGGTGCCCCATTAACTTACACAGAACAGAAAGTGACATTCCTAGATTATGTCTGGAGGGTAATAGAGCTCTAGTGTATGAGGCCTTCACACGAAGGCTTCAGAGACAGGTCTGTCATGAGTCTTGCTTCTAGACGGACATGTATTATCAATACTAAATTAGGTACATGAGATTTGTCCGTGTTCTGTATGGAATCCTTGTTTTCACAGTATAACGCAAGTGATGTCTGCAGCGAAGCTCAAAGAAGTGATGGTAGTTTCCGTCCAATCTAAATGGACTTCGAGGGCCGACTTTTATGTTTTACACTTTTGTTTATGTTGCATGACTTTGATTTCTTATCTAAGGGATATATATTGTCTACACCATACATGTGTCACAATGGAGACAAACGGCTGATATCTGTAGTCCGTCACCTCCGTATCTGCACGGGGTGTTGTCCTCCACCAGGCAATGTATTGCTGTCCACAAGTCGAAACAGCAAGTATCTTCGTCAAGACCATCTGCACGGGGTGTTGTCCTCCACCAGGCAATGTATAGCTGTCCACAAGTCGAAATAGCAAGTATCTTCGTCAAGACCATCTGCACGGGGTGTTGTCCTCCACCAGGCAATGTATAGCTGTCCACAAGTCGAAACAGCAAGTATCTTCGTCAAGACCATCTGCACGGGGTGTTGTCCTCCACCAGGCAATGTATAGCTGTCCACAAGTCGAAACAGCAAGTATCTTCGTCAAGACCATCTGCACGGGGTGTTGTCCTCCACCAGGCAATGTATAGCTGTCCACAAGTCGAAACAGCAAGTAACTTCGTCAAGACCATCTGCACGGGGTGTTGTCCTCCACCAGGCAATGTATAGCTGTCCACAAGTCGAAACAGCAAGTATCTTCGTCAAGACCATCTGCACGGGGTGTTGTCCTCCACCAGGCAATGTATAGCTGTCCACAAGTCGAAACAGCAAGTATCTTCGTCAAGACCATCTGCACGGGGTGTTGTCCTCCACCAGGCAATGTATAGCTGTCCAGAAGTCGAAACAGCAAGTATCTTCGTCAAGACCATTTGGGCAAATACAAATATATGTTGGTTTAGGGTAACGTCGGTAAGGTCGGCTTTTTTTCCTTCTTTTTTTCTTGAATTTAGTCGATTTTAAAGGAGCTAGGTTACTTCCCTTGGAACTCGGTATGGTTTGCAAAATGTGCCAAAAGTTTAGTGGTTTATTTTAGAAATGAAAAAAAAGTTTTAGGGTCGGCGGGAAAAAATAGGGTCGGTCGAGTTACCCTAAACCAACATATTATATTTGTATTTGGCCTGATCAACAGCGCCTGTCGTTGCTGTTGCTGTTGTTTTCATTGGTTTAAATATTATGCATTTACAATATTGTCCGCCACATTGTTCTTCTGTTTCTTAGAACACATTTATAAGTTATCTTGGTGTTGTCCGTTATAGCATCATACATTCCATGGCTTTGTATTTATGTATCTGAAACCAACAGCATCCGGCTGCGTACTGAAGCAGCATGAAAAGTAATAGGGAGCGGTTCTATTTATTTTTCAATTATCTATTTCAACGTCTTTCCAATCATAGCGGTTTAGCCAATTGCATTCCTTGTACCTCGGCCTCGGTCAATCATGTGTAGCTTAGCGCGCGAGGTGATCTCACTTTGAGAGTGTGCTGTATGTATGTACAGCAACAACAGCCTAAGTTGATTTTGCAGTTTATTTTACTCCAAGTTGACATCAGTAGCAAAAGCCTATGACTGTACGGAGTTAAATTTTGCCTTTTCTATCAGTTAGAAAGAAAGAGGTGGGTGGATTCTCGGTCCCAAAAAGGTTTTTGTTGCTATGCTCTGGATGTCCTCTGCAAACACGAGGGAACATAAATATAATCCCTGGTCGCACGTCGTAATGTCGTTTTCTTGCCAGACTTACGTTTGTTTCTAGTGGAGAACAAAATCCTTGTGTGTGTCTGGCCCGTCCTTAGAGAATAAAGTGGACAACACTGAGGTTAATTGGAAGTGCTGCATGTGTGTGTGTGTGTGTGTGGGGGGGGGGGTGGCTGTGGTCCCTGATAATGTGTGGGTGAGGTAACTTACTTGGTTCTCATTACCCACCCCCAGCCACAGACCAAGAAAAAACAAGTCGCGTAAGGCGAAATTACGACATTTAGTCAAGCTGTGGAACTCACAGAATGAAATTGAACGTAGTCCGCCGCTAGTGCAAAAGCCAGTGAAAGTGACGAGCCTGTTTGGCGCGGTAGCGGTTGCGCTGTGCTTCATAGCACGCTTTACTGTACCTCTCTTCGTTTTAACTTTCTGAGCGTGTTTTTAATCCAAACATATCATATCTATATGTTTTTGGAATCAGGAACCGACAAGGAATAAGATGAAATTGTTTTTAAATCGATTTCGGAAATTTAATTTTGATCATAATTTTTATATTTTTAATTTTCAGAGCTTGTTTTTAATCCAAATATAACATATTTATATGTTTTTGGAATCAGAACATGATAAAGAATAAGATGAACGTAAATTTGGATCGTTTTATAAAAAACATTTTTTTTTTACAATTTTCAGATTTTTAATGACCAAAGTCATTAATTAATTTTTAAGCCACCAAGCTGAAATGCAATACCGAAGTCCGGCCTTCGTCGAAGATTGCTTGGCCAAAATTTCAATCAATTTGATTGAAAAATGAGGGTGTGACAGTGCCGCCTCAACTTTTACAAAAAGCTGGATATGACGTCATCAAAGACATTTATCGAAAAAATGAAAAAAATTGTCCGGGGATATCATTCCCAGGAACTCTCATGTAAAATTTCATAAAGATTGGTCCAGTAGTTTACTCTGAATCGCTCTACACACACACACACACACACACACACACACACACACACACACACACACACACACACACACATACACCACGACCCTCGACTCGATTCTCCCCTCTACGTTAAAACATTTTGTCAAAACTTGACTAAATGTAAAAAGATGTCTCCTGGTCCCGAGTATGACCTGGTTTCTATGCTAATCAAGTATTTTCACAACCCCAATTTAGATAACAGTCTGCTATATATATATGCAACCAGTAACCAACCAAGTTTGAGGGCATAATCTTCGCTGACTGATCGTATATCTTTGGTGCATTATTTTTGCCCCACAGATCAGCGCGGATGGTAACTCTTGTGGGGTTTGGCAGTCCTTGATTTGCATTGATTGACTTAGTCTATTACTATACATTTATCACGGGCGTTTTATCGAATGCAATCATCTAACCAAGGAAGAAGGTGACAGGTTTGACTTATGCATTATTAATTTGACAGAGAACGTCGGAGACTGGACTAGTCTGTGTCATAATACACAAAACAGATCTGTCTGTGCGGTCTTATTGTCATTTTTCTCATTTGATTTGATTTGATACTTACTATATCGTGTATGTGTCTAATGTACCAGTGAAAACAACACACAGGAACCATGATCACAACGTTCAAACAGAAAATAAGCAAGCAACTCACTGATCAACTCACAAACCAATCAACCAAATAAGCAAACGGACAAGCGAACAAACACAGAAACAAACCATCAAGTGTCAAGTTTTTTTTTTCTCTCGAATCACGTTAGATTAATCCTTACATCTAAATCTATGCCTAAAACCAGTCACGCTCATTCTGATTTGACAGTCATCAAACCTGCACAAAGAACAGATAACGCCATGTTTCAGAAATTGTGCATGCAGCAAATTCGATAACGCAAGCACTCCTGAATCTATCAAACTGGCCCGATGCGACTGCGATAAGCTTTCAACCAGCACGCATGCACTCATTTCAATGCAACCAACGTTTCCGATGAAAACCCGATAAACAGAGAACAAGTGACATGTTCAAAAATTGTCCAAATTGCTGTGGTTTTTCAACGGGCCGCGCTTAATGAAGCAGACGGACAGGTATTCATCATGACATTCAACGACTTTTTGGAAGCCGTAATGACGACAGCATTGATCAAAACTGCTACTTAGGGCAAAAACCGAGACTAACGTTTTGTAACCGCCAAGGTCGTATGCAGCTTTAGAATAGTTTGACACTTTTTGAGACTGCAAATTTAAGAGTGCCAGAGTGAAAAATGTGCCCGACGCTGCTCGTACCATGCGAAGGCTTAATAGTTCGAGCAGTGGTGTACATAAAGATTACACCAAGTTTTATTTCGTACTGAAGATCCCAAGATACTTTCTTAATTTGGCGGGGCACTGTAACATCACAGAGTTAGACTGGGCTGGACGTACCAACTCATATCTCCTCACACACACACACACACACACACACACACACACACACACACACACACACACACACACACACACACACACACACACTTACACACACATACACACACTTACACATACACACACACACATACACACACACACACACACACACACACTTACACACACACATACACACATGCACACACACACACTTACACACACTTACACACACACACACTTACACACACACGCACACGCACACACACACATAAACACACGCACAAACATACACACACACACACACACACACTCACTCACATACACACACACATACACACACACTGGTAAGCTGCCAATAATATTATACCAAGCAAGCAAGGGCTCTTAATGCTGTGTTCTCAGCCCTAGTCACTTTTAAGACATTTCAGACTTAACTAAGTGCATCGGATGTCCACAGGGATTTGATGGTCAGAAGTAAGTGCTGGACATGGGACGGTCAGACAGTGAATGACCGCACTGCACATACGTATTTAATCGTCCATGCGTTGGCAGAAGAATGGAGGAGAGGGGGGAGGGGTTACTTGTTATTCGCTGTTTTATTCTCGGATTCTTGTCCCCAGTGTGTGTAACGGGGGGGGGGGGGGGGGGTATTGTCGGCGTTAGCAATATTGAGGGCGTTAGCAATTTTCTCCCCCCTTTCCTAACCTAGGTGGTGGGTTCAAGTGCTAGTCTTTCGGATGAGACGAAAAACCGAGGTCCCTTCGTGTACACTACATTGGGATGTGCACGTTAAAGATCCCACGATTGACAAAAGGGTCTTTCCTGGCAAAATTGTATAGGCATAGATAAAAATGTCCACCAAAATACCCGTGTGACTTGGAATAATAGGCCGTGAAAAAGTAGGATATGCGCCGAAATGGCTGCGATCTGCTGGCCGATGTGAATGCGTGATGTATTGTGTAAAAAAATTACATCTCACACGGCATAAATAAATCCCTGCGCCTTGAATATGTGCGCGATATAAATTGCATATATAAAAATAAATAAATCCCTGCGCTTAGAACTGTACCCACGGAATACGCGCGATATAAGCCTCATATTGATTGATTGATTGATATGAAGATGACAAAGCAACAACACAAACAGAGACACGGCACTCAAAAGTAAGCATGAAAAACAAAAGAAAATTCCAAATAGTAATTATGTACATGGCTATTGTACGTGCCTTATGGCAATGATTGGCACGTTGGTGGTTTTTGTCCTTGTCCCTTGAAGCTATTTGGCTGTTCGGGACGGACTCAGGTTTGTTTCCTTGTCCCTTGAAGCTATTTGGCTGTTCGGGACGGACTCAGGTTTGTTTCCTTGTCCCTTGAAGCTATTTGGCTGTTCGGGACGGACTCAGGTTTGTTTCCTTGTCCCTTGAAGCTATTTGGCTGTTCGGGACGGGCTCAGGTTTGTTTCCTTGTCCCTTGAAGCTATTTGGCTGTTCGAGACGGGCTCAGGTTTTTTTTCCTTGTCCCTTGAAGCTATTTGGCTGTTCGGGACGGGCTCAGGTTTGTTTCCTTGTCCCTTGAAGCTATTTGGCTGTTCGGGACGGGCTCAGGTTTGTTTCCTTGTCCCTTGAAGCTATTTGGCTGTTCGGGACGGAATCAGGTTTTTACATTTAGTCAAGTTTTGACTAAATGTTTTAACATAGAGGGGGGGAATCGAGACGAGGGTCGTGGTGTATGTGTGTGTGTGTGTGTGTGTGTGTGTGTGTGTGTGTGTGTGTGTGTGTGTGTGTGTGTGTGTGTGTGTGTGTGTGTGTGTCTGTGTCTGTGTCTGTGTCTGTGTGTGTGTAGAGCGATTCAGAGTAAACTACTGGACCGATCTTTATGAAATTTTACATGAGAGTTCCTGGGTATGATATCCCCAGAAATTGTTTTTCATTTGTTCGATAAATTTCTTTGATGACATCATATCCGGCCTTTTGTAAAAGTTGAGGCGGCACTGTCACACCCTCATTTTCAATCAAATTGGTTGACATTTTTGTAAAGCAATCTTCGACGAAGGCCGGACTTCGGTATTGCATTTCAGCTTGGTGGCTTAAAATTGATTAATGACTTTGGTCATTAAAAATCTGAAAATTGTAATGATTATTTTGTTATATAAAACGATCCAAATTTACGTTCATCTTATTCTACATCATTTCCTGATTCCCAAAACATATAAATATGTTATATTTGGATTAAAAACAATCTCTGAAAATTAAAAATATAAAAATTATGATCAAAATTAAATTTCCGAAATCGATTTAAAAACAATTTCATCTTATTCCTTGTCGGTTCCTGATTCAAAAAACATATAGATATGATATGTTTGGATTAAAAACACGCTCAGAAAGTTAAAACGAAGAGCGGCACAGAAAAGCGTGCTGTGCAGCACAGCGAAACCACTACCGCGCTAAACAGGCTCGTCAGTTTTACTCCGTTTTGCACAAGCGGCGGACTACGGTCATTGTGAAAAAATGCAGTGCGTTCAGTTTCATTCTGTGAGTTCCACAGTTTGACTAAATTTAGTAATTTAGCCTTACGCGACTTGTTTCCTTGTCCCTTGAAGCTATTTGGCTGTTCGGGACGGGCTCAGGTTTGTTTCCTTGTCCCTTGAAGCTATTTGGCTGTTCGGGACGGGCTCAGGTTTGTTTCCTTGTCCCTTGAAGCTATTTGGCTGTTCGGGACGGGCTCAGGTTTGTTTCCTTGTCCCTTGAAGCTATTTGGCTGTTCGGGACGGGCTCAGGTTTGTTTCCTTGTCCCTTGAAGCTATTTGGCTGTTCGGGACGGGCTCAGGTTTGTTTCCTTTCTCGTTGTACATGGTGGTCTCCGTGTTTGAAACTATTTACATTTCGGTCGAAACTATTTACATTTCGGTCAAAACTATTTACATTTCGGTCGATTACTGTAAAATGAAGAAGGTTCTAAAAAGGGTTAGATCTTTTTACACTTGTAATTTGTATGTGAATATAGCATGAAAGTATACTTACAGTTATAATGCAAACAGCTCAAAGTATAACACACTTTAAAGATCACAATGACTGTATAACAAATGTCATTGGCGCTGCCCCTAAATGTCAATTGTATGCTTCAAAACACTTTGAAAAAGTAGCGGCTTTTCTAGACTTGCATGTTTGTATTTGTCAGTGTTTAAAGGCCTGTCAGTCCGTCCGTCCGTCCGTCCGTCCGTCCGTCCTTCCGTCCTTCCGTCCGTCCTTCCGTCCGTCCGTCCGTCCGTCCGGCTGCCTGCCTGTCTGCCTGTCTGTCTGCCTGTTCGTCCGTCCGTCCATCCGTCCGTCCGTCCGTCCGTCCGTCTGTCCGTCTGTCTGTTTGTCTGTCTGTCTGTCTGTCTGTCTCTACCTCTGTCTGTCTGCCTGTCTGCCTGTCTGTCTATCTGTCTATCTGTCTGTCTGACTGACTGTCATGTGACTATAAATGATCATGTGTGTTTGACCTTCCTCCTTAATTGCCATGGAGTTACCCCTAGTGAGGCACTAAAAACCTGAACAACCCGTCGACGTGCGAATATGGCCAGTTTCCATTTAGTTAAGTGAAATGAACAATAAATCCTCTTTATGCGTAATTTTACGCTTTCAGACACGCTCTTAGGCGTAAAATGCATGTGGTCGATGACGCGACGCCATTTAAAGGGACCTCTACCGATCTTGTTTAGCGTGGCATGTTTTTTTCCCTCTTTCATTCCAAAATCCATAAAGAAGGCGGTTTAGATTTCGTCAATAATGACACCGACGTGATAATATTTCAACATTAACTGTTGTGGAAAAACAAAATTAGCACATTGACACGGTGGAGACAAAGTTATGCACTTGCAAGCTTTCTTACCCTTCTACCAATCCCCACCCCGCCATTCTCTCTCTCTCTCTCTCTCTCTCTCTCTCTCTCTCTCTCTCTCTCTCTCTCTCTCTCTCTCTCTCTCTCTCTCTCTCTTTCTCTCTCTCTCTCTCCCTCTCTCTCTCTCTATATTTAGTCGTATATATAGCTATAGTCATGTGAATAGTTTTTCTGCCTTTTTTAATTTTTTTTATTTTTTTTTTTGTTTACCGTCATGCTTATCTTTTGTAATTGTTTTACGTTTGTATGTATATATATGTATATAAGATTAGAGTAGTCCCTCTCTGGGCGAGGGCTGGTTGAAAAGAAGATCATTTATTTTACTAATGCCACAACCCTAGTAAAATAAAATTTGATTTGATTTGATCTCTCTCTCCGAGTCTCTCTCTCTCTCTCTCTCTCTCTCTCTCTCTCTCTCTTTCCCTCTCTCTCTCTCTTCTCTCTCTCTCTCTCTGTCTCCTCCCTCTCTCTCTTTCTATCTCTCTCTCTTCTCTCTCTCTCTTTCTTTCTTTCTTTCTTTCTTTCTTTCTTTCTCTCTCTCTCTCTCTCTCTCTCTCTCTCTCTCTCTCTCTCTCTCTCTCTCTCTCTCTCTCTCTCTCTCTCTCTCTCTCTCTCTCTCTCTCTCTCTCTCTCTCTCTCTCTCTGGAATCACAACCTGTTCAGCAGGTAACGGAACATCGTGTTTTGGGTGTGAACTGTGATAGTCGATCAAGAATTAAAATGCTCATGTACATTATATTTGTCAAAAAGTATCCAAGAATTTGTTTCTGCTATCAAAGTTAAAGCAATATGTCGATATCGCAACACTAAAACTATTTTATCATGCCCACATCTTATCCCATATTAATTACGCATCAACTCTTTGGGATGGCGTCTCTGATATTCACATGAAAAAATTAAACTCTCTACATCGTCGGGCAGCTAAAATCATGGTAAATGGTCCACAATTATCAGCTGATTTGAAGTTAAAGAATCTAAACTACCTGCCGCTAGTTAAACAGTTACAGTTTAATAAGACTGTAATGATGTATAAAGTATATCATGGCGAAGTGCCCATCTATATTCAGGACCTATTTCACAGAGTCACCGAAAGGTACGGGTCTATCAATTTTCTACCACCAATACCCAGGATTGATTTGTTCAAAACTAGTCAAGCCTTCTCTGGCGCTATGGTGTGGAACTCCATTCCGTCTGTAATAAGATCATTAACCTCACTAAAGAGTTTTAAACAAGCTCTGCATAATCATTTTATGTCTACCTAGTTGGCTATACTAGTCTTAACACGTGCAAGTAGCTGTCAACAATTGGCAAAGCTTTATGAATTACACAAATATGTTCTTTATTATATGTATTATGTGGAATTTATGTTGCGATTTTCCATCATCACTTCATCATCATCATCATCATCATCATCATCATCATCATCATCATCATCATCATCATCATCATCATCATCATTATCATTTACACCATATAATCATTATTAGCATTAGTGTAAACGTTGGTATCGTGTGAATTTTACCGTCGATCACTTTCCATGTGTTAACATGTTGCATGTTTCGCTTTCGATTTGTATGTTGCTTACTTTGCCATTTTATTGTTTATGTTTATTTGCTTGTTTGCTTACTTGTCGATTGTTTGCTGGTTCGTTCGTTTACTTTGTTTATTTGTCATGTTGCTTTACTTGTTTATCATTTATTAGATATTTGTATTAGAAGTAAGGACCGGTTGTAAGAAAAGGCGTCGCCTTAAACCTCTATCCTTGAAAAATAAAGTTCCATCATCATCATCATCATCACTCTCTCTCTCTATCTCTCTCTCTCTGTATCTCTCTCTCCGTCTCCTCCCTCTCTCTCTCTCTCTTTCCCTTTCTCTCTCTCTCTTCTCTCTCTCTCTCTTTCTTTCTTTCTTTCTTTCTTTCTTTCTCTCTCTCTCTCTCTCTCTCTCTCTCTCTCTCTCTCTGTCTCCTCCCTCTCTCTCTTTCTCTTTCTCTCTCTCTCTCTCTCTCTCTCTCTCTCTCTCTCTCTCTCTCTCTCTCTCTCTCTCTCTCTCTCTCTCTCTCTCCATGGAATCTGAACTACACAGTGTCATTTCATGATTTTGCTGTCGCGATAATTGTTAATTAATTTTTCCTTTCCTAATTCTCATTTTCTAACACTTGTTAACGGGTTTTTTTTTCCTCAGAACCTTAAAGACAAACTTTGTCCGGTGCATTGCGACTCTTAGCTGTACTATACACGACTGTTGCTTTCGTTGACACACACGTGATCAGGTGATGCATAATGCAAACTAAAGCAAAGTGCCATGCTAGCTCTCTGGCTGAAATGCATTCACCTCTATCACTGCCGAGGCTATTTTTTTTACTCTCACAGTGTCCGGCCTTTTCACAGCTAGCTGAACAATTAATTGGCAAGGATGGTGGCCAGGATTGACCCCCTCCCCCCCCCCCCCTCCCCCCATCGTACAAGCTGTGTCCACTTCTCGCTATTGGCTTTCTCCATGCCGTGTTGACCTGGCACACCGCTGTCGATACCATTCCCGATACGAGCGTGTCTATCCATTGTATGATGTTCTAGCTGATGGTTATATTAGTGGTATTCTATTTGAGTTGAAGTTTAGCTTGTGTCCGTATTGGTTTCTGAAAAAAGGCAAACACAATTTAATCGGTTCCAAAGAACTACATATAGGTGGAAGCGACATGAACACAATTGATTTTTATTTCTTTAGCTGAGTTGTATTTAGCTGTAACTTATTAGTGTCTGACAAAGGCAACACGATTGAATCGGAAGCGACATGAAAACAACGGATTTTATTTTGCAGCTGAGTTGTAATTAGCTTTTGTCCGTATTAGTGTCTGACAAAGGCAACAACATTGAATCGGTTCAAGCTACACAAATAGACTGAAGGGACATGACAAACCAGCAACCAGCCAACTAACCATACTAGTTTGGATGAAAGTATGACGACCCTCTGAACGTTTGATCACGCCGATTGTGTTAATTCTCTCAGTGTTTAAGCTTGTGTCGATATCAGTGTGGCTAGAAGTGTGTCCTGACGACAATTCATTGTTATCTGGTAGCGTGTTTTTTTCCCTGTGAGTTTTGTGATATTCATGAAACATGAGGATACAGAGAAATGCAAGTTTAACGCCCTCACGGCAAAGCCATCAGGGGCATGTTCCCGGGTTTTAACCCGACTTTAGATGATGAAATACACAAGTGTGTGCCTGTTTAGGTGGTATCAGCCATCTGCACTTATGGCAGAATGACCGAGGTCTTTTATGTGCCACTGTGGTGACACGGGGGTGGGAGATGGATACCGTCACTGGGTCTGCACATAAAGTTGACGCGTGTCCGTCCCGGCCCGGAGGATACAACCAAACAACAATGAATAATATTTTGTCTCCAAATCAATGGACAAAAAGTGTGTATTTATTGCTATTGGGTGGGGGTAGCCTCTCTGTTTGTCCTTCTGTCGTCAAACAGACGAGTGCAGGTTATTAAGAGTCCCTGCGTGCAAACAAACACTATCTCATCCTGTGAAATACAGCTTCCGGAAATCTAACATTTACACTCTTTGGCGCGATAGCTGACATTAATATTTTTGGCAAATGTTCCCTGAAAGATAACGAGCGCTAAGGGAAATAACCCGCAAGTCTGAAACCACAATCTGATGAGTCAACAGCGAATTAAAAAGAAAGTTAGGTTTAGCGAAACGATCGCGTTCATCAACTTTCTCGCAATTCGCAAGGGGGGTCTTAGTTTTGCACAATGTTTAAAGCAGGGATTTTGGCAAGAAAATAGAACAAATGAGATAGCATTTACTTCCGTAATTCCTCATCGCTTATTTCCCTTGAGTGTTCTCAAAATATCTGACACGCTTTTTTCGGAACATTTCCGCAAGTAA
>NC_090254.1:32345161-32357661 GCF_037325665.1 Littorina saxatilis
GTAACACGAGAAAATTACTCCCACAAGATTTTTACTCCGGAGTAAACATTTCGTACGAAAAAGTTACTCCCTTTACGAAAAAAGCACTCCCCCATTACACGAAAAAATTACTCCCCAAGACAGGTGAGTTCCGAGTAAACATTTCGTACAAAAATGTTACTCCCCTGACGAATAAATAACGAATAAATTACTTCACCCCAAAACAAGCAATTTAACTTCCCATGCCAGGTGTACGAAATGTTTACTCCCTTGTCCCCTGTTGTCTTGGTGGTGGAAGGGGTGGAAGGAGGGTAGCGCGACATTCGTGTGCGCGAGATCACTTATTGGCATTATCCCTTCGCCCGAATCCCATTTTTGCGTACGAGATTTTTACTGGAAGTAAAAAAAAAATGGGGAGTAAAAATTTCGTGGAGGGAGTCATTTTTTCGTGCCTTGGGGAGTTCTTTTCTCGGACGAAAAGTGTACTCGGAGTAAGAATTTCGTACGAAATATTTACTCCGGAGTAAATTTTTCGTGGAGTAAAAATTTCGTGTTACACCGGCCCTGTCTTTGAAGTCTGCAAATGAGAGTTTTATGGTTTGAAGTTGAAAGCAGCGAATGTGTTTGATTGATGATAGCTTCGTCGTTGTTGATGCTGATCGTGTTTTGACGGTTTTAATGTAAAAAATGACAAATAATTACCTTGAGTATTGCTATTTGATTGGAGTATAGCTATTTGTTGGGGAGTGGGGGGGGGGGGGGTGCTTTCATTTGGCCATGAGTGTATTTTTATGTGCTCATGTGAGTGTGAGTATGTGTGTTAGTTTTGTGAGTTTTGTGAGTGTGTGTATCTGTGTGTGTGTGTGTGTGTGTGTGTGTGTGTATCTGTGTATGTGTGTGTGTGTGTGTGTGTGTGTGTTACGCCCATAATCTCGTTTACATAGTATACACGTGAGAGAAGGATGCGGAAAAGTTGTATCGTGATTGGTCTCCCTTACGCATGTAGGATACAAACATTGGTTGGATTCTGTTCGTGCACTGACAGTGGCATAATGAAAAATATTTTCTTCGTTTCAGCCCTCCATTATACACTGCCAAAACATACTGGACGAACACAAGCAAGTGCATGTGGGTTATCAACATATTTGAAAACTAAATCTTTATTTTGGATCGTCAGCAGTCTGTTTGCTTGGATCCCTTCTTGGCAGTCACAATCCCATCACAACAGTTCTGAAGTCGCATAAGTCCAGACCCTCTGGGTGTGTTGGAGCTCTTTAATTTTTATGCATCTTTACCTTAAGCACTGACCTTCAACTGATACACGCAAAGCGTTTCACATCTCACGCCTTGTGATAATCTTAGCGAGGGAAAGAAAATAGCCGCCGCGGAAATTGGGTGACATCACGTTAACACAAGGGTGTATTTAACCTGGTGGGGCAACCGTTGACTGTCACTCCCTGTGTGCAGCCGCTAGGGGTTTGAACCGTTCAGAGCTGTGTGATAAACGATCCATTGTGAGCCATGTGTCAATCCGTGAGGTTAAAACAGCGCCGAATGGAAAAAAAACAGACCACAAAAAGAAGAAAATACAGCAGCCAAGAATTCAAAAAAGAAAGAAAGAAAGAAAAAGGAAAGTCAGAAAAAAAGAAGAAAATAAAGAAAGAAGCATAGTAAGAAAGAAAGAAAGCACGGAAGACAGAAAGAAAAAACAACAAATAAAATTGATACTTTAGCATAAAATGGTGGCTTAAATATTGTGCCGTAAGAAAGTCCTGTTTTATTGACTAGTTTATGACCTGGGAATTTGACAGTTGTCTTTTTGTCCTTTCTTTCAGGAAAAGACTGGTACTAGCTGCATAGCATCACGCCAATGCCACGAGTCTTTCGAGAACAAGTGCATAATTCAAGTTCTTCCCGTGTTAACGATTAAGTATAACCGACACAGGAATGTCTGGATATAAACAGCATTTCACTGTAAAGAAACAACAAAGAAGCAACAAAGAAACAAAGCTACAGCCTGGCGGCTTTCTGTGCAGAGTGAACAATCTCTGTTGAAATGGTGTTGTAATTGACACCTATGACATTTTGCGAAATTATTTGAGAAAAAAATAAAATGACTGTTTGTTTTCCAAGTGTGTTCCAGAACTTACAAGGTGGTCTTCACCCAGGTTCGAGCTTGTCAGAACTATGGTAGTATACTTGATTGCGCAGACGAGAAGTAAGTTTCGAAGGTACCCTTAAGACTGACACTTAACCGGTTTTATGGCCACTCTGCTTGCATTTCTTAACTACTTGCCTGGTCGTTTTGTCCTTTTACATCATGCAGACAACGCAGTCAAGATCTACCGCAGACGACCCACCCCCCCCCCCCCACCCCCCCCCCCCACCCCTCATTCCCTACTCCAACCCCCACCTTCCATTAAAAAACGAAGTAGACGGGAAAAGTACACATACTCCGCATAGAAATATAATTTGGCCATTTTTTCAAGGTCACAGGTCAGCGTCAAAGGAAAAATTAGACATTTTATATCTTTGACAAAGTTCATCGGATGTGATTGAAACTTTGTAGGATTATTCTTTACATCAAAGTATTTACATCTGTAGCCTTTTACGAACGTTATCAGAAAAACAAGGGAGATAACTAGCCTTTTCTGTTCGGCAACACACAACTTAACGTTGGGCTTTTCTCGGAAACTATAAAAGTGACCGGGCTCAAATTTTATGTGAACGTGACTCATTGTGTTGTGAATAGCAATTTCTTCCTGTCCATCTGATGCCTCATATAATATTCAGAACTGCGAAAGTGACTCGATCGAGCGTTTGCTCTTCTTGTTAAAAACTAATTATTCAGGCGCAAAGTGCAAACATATTGACCCTTCAACGATCCCAGGACTGGGGAAAATTAGGCAAAACAGACCACCCATACACTGGGGCGGATGGGGGGGGGGGGGGGGGTTACAGGGGTTCCGGACCACCCCCCCCCCCCCGGCTGTCAAAAAAATTAAAACAAGGGCGAAGCCCATACGACTCACATGCTTGACCTTGACCTTTACATGACCTTGACCTTCAGCTAAACCTAGCAATGACATCATACACTAAGAACTGCTTTACACATTTTTCCTACCAAAATACATGTGACCTTGACCCAAGGTCAAGGTCATCCAAGGTCATGCAACACAAAGCTGTTAATTCAAGACATAGGAAGTACAATGGTGCTTATTGGCTCTTTCTACCATGAGATATGGTCACTTTTAGTGGTTCACTACCTTATTTTAATCACATTTCATAAGGGTCAAAGTGACCTTGACCTTGATCATATGTGACCAAATGTGTCTCATGATGAAAGCATAACATGTGCTCCACATAATTTTTAAGTTTGAAACAGTTATCTTCCATAGTTCAGGGTCAAGGTCACTTCAAAATATGTATACAATCCAACTTTGAAGAGCTCCTGTGACCTTGACCTTGAAGCAAGGTAAACCAAACTGGTATTAAAAGATGGGGCTTACTTTGCCCTATATATCATATATAGGTGAGGTATTAAATCTCAAAAACTTCAGAGAAAATGGGAAAAATGTGAAAAATAGTTGTTTTTTAGACAACATTTATGGCCCCTGCGACCTTGACCTTGAAGCAAGGTCAAGATGCTATGTATGTTTTTTGGGGCCTTGTCATCATACACCATCTTGCCAAATTTGGTACTGATAGACTGAATAGTGTCCAAGAAATATCCAACGTTAAAGTTTTCCGGACGGCCGGCCGGCCGGACGGACGGACGACTCGGGTGAGTACATAGACTCACTTTTGCTTCGCATGTAAGTCAAAAATGAATACTAACTTTAAAAGAAATAAGGAGTGGCTGCTGACACCAGTTGGTCATGTTTAAAATCAAGGATAAGCCATAAATTGTTCATAAAATAGCTAAACCTCTTCAGCTTCTGGGGGGCACAGCCCCCCAAACCCCCCAACGGGGCCTTGCCCGTAGACCTCTTGTGCAAGTTTCCAGTACAAAGGACTTAACATTTCTTACATACTGTTTGACTAAAATCTTTACAAAAATGGACTATATTCTATACAAGAAACACTTAACACGGGTAAAAGGAGAAACAGAATCCGTTAGTCGCCTCTTACGACATGCTGGGGAGCATCGGGTAAATTCTTCCCCCTAACCCGCGGTAGTTACCCCTCAGATGGGGAGAAGTAATGGACATTAACTCAATCATATTCTGTTGAAATATGCTATTGGAGTTATAGGAATGGGTGTTTTTTTCCTTTAAGGACCCGCATTGTCTCTGTGATATGGAAACAAATCGCACAAAAAAGACAGTTACTCCAGTGTTAAGGGCTGTTACATTCTTCATGGAGAGGAAATATGGCCATTGCCTCCATCATCTTCTGTTGGAAAAATTCTCCCGGAGTTAAAAGATTCTTTCTTCCAAAATGGAACACAGAAACTATTCAAAAAGGAAATGTTCTTCGGTGTTTTAAGGTTAGCGCATTTATCTCATGGTGACCTTGCCTGTCGCACTCTTTTGCTCCTCTGTTCGTAACTTACACAATTTTAAAAGCGTGAATTGAAGGGCAGGTCCAAAAAAGTCTTCGTAAAAATCATGCCAGCGAGAATACGACACAAATAAACTAGAAAAGCGTTTTGAAAGTGTGTAAAAATATGTGTCGCGCCATGGAATTTTGCAAGGACCTCAGAGGGTTTGGGCCCCATAGCGTGAAAGGCAGGTCCGAACAAGTCTTCGTAAAAATCATGTCAGCGAGAATACGACACAAATAAACTAGAAAAGCGTTTTAAAGTGTGTAAAATTATGTGTCGCGCCATGGAATGTTGCAAGGACCCCAGTGGGTTTGGGGCCCAGAGTGCGTCCACAACTTCCCGGCGTGATTCTTGTTGTTGCTTAAATGTGCAGAATTATTTTATTAAAACTTTATCTTGGAACGAAAACCATGGGCATGGTCATTGTGGGAACAAATGGAAGGTTGTCAATGTATAGCTCTCCGGAGAGAGTTCTCTTTGAAGGCAAAATGAACAAGGATTTAGGTGATACGCTTTTTTATTGACTACTTCCTTAATATACATGTGGCAGCAACAAGTACACACTATCTCTTGCTGCAGGGCATAGATTCCCCCCTCTTCTGAGTTATCTGTCGGATCTTATACCAGATGTTGTGTACCTAATATAAGAAACAGAAAGTAGGCCAACATATCCCCCACTTAGTATATCTACAGGATCTTATACCAAATGTTATACCTCATTTGAAACAGACAAGTTAGGCCACCCCCAACACACTTATAGACACATGTATCTACAGACCCCCATTTTATCAAACGAGATAAGAGGAGAGAGGAGCTTTATTGGTGCGCGGAAGATTGATCCTCTCTAGATGGACTGACAGGAGGCTGATCAGTGTGGACTATGTCCAGCCGGCTAATTGCTCTACTTATATAGGAACTGACCCGCAGGGAAATTGGCTATATTAACTGGACAACATGTTGCCGGATTTCTCATTTGGCCCGCACACCCCCTTCCTTTCCGCCCTCCAATACTCCTCCTGCAAATAAACTACCCTCTCTGTTTTTATCTCTGGGTTCCCTCCCTCTCTCTTACTTCCTTCCTTTAATTATCTCTCTGTCTCTGTCTGTCTGTCTGTCTCTCTGCCTGTCTGTCTGTCTGTCTGTATATCTCTCCCTCGCTCTCTCTCTCTCTATCTCTCTCACTCTCACTCTCACTCTCTCTCTCTCTCTCTCTCGCTTTCTATCTCACTTTTGCTGCCTGTTTCGCTCTGTTTAGATCTTTGTATCTGTCTTCTGATATGTCTATGTTTGTATTCTAAACAACAAAGTGACTGTATTTGTACCCTCTCTATGTATCTTTCTGTGTCTGTCAGTCTGTCTATGTTTGTCCGTCTGTCTGTCTTTGTGTCTGTCTCCTTCCCTCCCTCCCTTTCTCTATCTTTTTGTCTCGCTCTCTCTAGCTCTTTCTGTCTCTCTCTCTCTCTCTCTCTCTCTCTCTCTCTCTCTCTCTCTCTCTCTCTGTCTCCCCCACCCCCCCCCACCTCTATCTCCCTCCTATGCTAGTTTTCCCAACCTGTGCTTCCTGGACAATAATTATGTTGTTGTGAGATTTCTCAGTTGTCTACACACCCTATCCCCCTGCCCCAGCAATCCTCTTCATGCATATCTTCTTCTGTTGCTGTCTGCTGTTATTTCGTAATCCAAGTTGTTGTCATCTATGGTGAATGAGTTTGTTTATTCATACTTCCTTCCCCCCTCCCCCCACATACCTCTCGCACTTGACTCACTCCCAGTGCTATATTTCGTAATCGTAGCTGTTGTCATCTATTGTGAGTGAGATTGTTTATGAATCCTTTCTTCTACACCCGCAAACCTCTCACATTTTTACTCTCTTCCGTTGCTAGGTTTTGTAAGCGAAGTAGACGGGCGCAGTGGCCTAGTGGATAAGACATCAGCCTCCTAATCGTGAGTAAAAATGCCGACCGCGGCCGCCAGGTGGGTTAAGGGGTGAGAGTTGTCCGATCTTCCAGGTCAACTTATGTGCAGACCTGCTAGTGTGTGCACGCAATCACAAGACCAAGTACGCACGGAACAGATCCTGCAATCCATGTCAGAGTTCGGTAGGTTATAGAAACACGAAAATACCCAGCATGCTTCCCCCGAAAGCGGTGTAAGGCGGGTATAAACGGTCACACACGTAAAACCCACTCATGCAAAAACATGATCGAACGTGGGAGTTTCAGCCCATGAACGAAGAAGAAGAAGAAGAAGAAGAAGAAGAAGAAGAAGTAATCGAAGTTGTTGTATCTTTAGTGAGTAAGTTATGGGACGCGTCCTGGGTTAAGTGGACAATTTTTCCATTGTGACCCTTGTCCCAGAACTGTCGGTTCACCCTCGTCAACGGCTCTCTTCCTGTCTTTCCCGTGACTGATTTTCGCTAAGGGTTGTTCTGTCTTTTCCATTTGTCATTCATTTGTTTCCTTGACAGTCTTTTCTTTGACTGGTTTCCATACAATGTCCTGTCTTTAGCTTAACTCGTGGTTTTCTCACTGTGCCCGTACGCCTTAAAGGCACAGTGCAGCTCACAGCCTTCGTTTTGCGTTTTTGTTGCAGCTGGGTGCATTTACAGTTCAAAAATCCTCCTATGGTAGTAAAACAAACCCAAAACTACCCAACGACGACATCTGTGAAGCTCGACAGTTTCTTGTTCACGCGAGTGCATAAATTAACCTAGTTATTACGTGGTGTTTGGTCGGAGTTCGATTCAACTGAGTGATTCCGGCCTCCATTTTGTTTTACACAAACTCATGATGACGTCTGACATAGTTTGCTAGTGACGTGTCTTTTTGTGCATGATGTGGTGATCTACCTGATCTAAATTTAGATCCAAAAATAGGCCAAGTTAGACCAGCCGGGTCCGAGTACGAAATTAATTCGTAAAATAATCGCAGTTCTTGACTCTTTGGGTGCAAGTCAATGAAACTTGGTAGTTCTTCTAACGGATAGCTGCCTGAGGTATGACTAAAAGCCCCAGGGGCTCCGTGCACCTGGATTTGACAAGTTCAGTAGCTTTAACTGGTTTTTGTAATGTGTTCATGAATTGGTCCTTTAGGATCGTGTTAACTTGTTGAAGAGACGATGTTGGGAGATAACTCTGCCGGCATGGTGTGGGCTGAGAAAGAGTGAATACTCGTGATTGTATGGAGGCAACCTTTTCCACGTGACAGTATAGGCCAGTCACTAGTGAGGGGTGTCTTTCATTTTTTTATTTTTTTTTTATTTTTTTTAAAGATGTCTTTATAATGAATTGTCAGAATGTATTCCAAATGAGTGTGGTCAATGATGTATCTATACATCCGTAGATGACTTTCATTTGTTTCATGAATGTTAATACTATAGACTTTTTGAGTGGTAAATGTTGAAGGATGAAAGAAAATATATTGTGAGTGGACGGATGCATGTTATTCATTAAAAGCCCCACAATGATGTGCTTGGCAAAGAGAGAAAAAAAAATAGTGAGGGGTGTGTCTGAAACACTTGGGTCACTTGGATAAGGAGCACGTTCGCAAAGCTTGCCTCAATAAATGCTAGTACTCACTCTTTCACAACCAATACAAACCCGACTGAGGTCGTTTCCCGGGAGTTCATCTAGTGCTGCTGGAACGCCTTGTATTGTGATGGGTGTTTGCTCGTATGCCTTCTTCTAGGCCTGTTGCGTGCTCACACATCCCTGTCACAAAGTCCAGCCGCCGGGTTGAGCAGACAAAAAGTGCTGAATGGCCAGTGTGAAAGATTGGACGGGCCTAGAAAAAGGCAAAGCAAAGACAGGAACTGAGTAGAGTCGGTGCTGTTTCGTCCCCTGGGTCCTGTTAAGTACCCTCCCGGTCAAGGCACTGCATGAACTGCACTGACCTATTAACAGCCTTCGTAGCGTTAAAGGCCCACTCCGCCTCGCGAAAACAGTTCCCCTCACCGTCTCAGATCTCACGAGGCTTTATCATGGAATAAGACCATCCCTCCACTTGGTCACATAGCAAACATCGACAGCCTGACAGCTTGCTGTGGTGAGTTGGAACTTTCTGATGAATTGATTTTTAGAAAAAAAGGGCTCCTGTGCCTTTTACAAAAATAATTCAAAACAATAGCACAAAGAGCACCCAGGCTGTTAGTTTTTGGTATGTGACCAAGCGGAGAGATGGTCCTATCCTATGTGAACGTCTGGCCAGATCGGAGGCGGTGAGGGGAACTGTTTTCACGAGGCAGAGTGGGCCTTTAGCATTCTATATCCTACGTAACCTTTTTGGGGGGCGGGCTAAAGAGTTACTGTGCATGTCGTCAGTTCCTTGACAACATGTTAATGGACTTTCAATCACGCCCCTACCGCATACTGTCCTCTTATAGCCCCCCCCCCTCCCCTTCCCCACCCTGCAACAGCCAACCATCGCCCGCTACCGTTGATAGTCGGCATAACTTTGACGCTTTTTGTTAGCATCTTTGGCTGAAGACTGAGGTACGGGGCATGTCCTGAATTACTTGACATGACAGCATGTTAATGGGCTTCCATTCATGTCCACATATACTCCACCCTAGTACCCCTCTCCCCCTTTCCTCGCAATCTCCCACCACCCTGCCTTGATACTCTCTGCGTATAGCCATTACTTTTTCTTTGCACTGCGTGGGTCTTGAATCACTTATTTGGCAGCAAGTAAATGAGCTTTCATTCATGTCCTCAGCCTCTGCTATTCCACATAAACCTCTCCGACACCACGACCCCCCCCCCCCCCCCCCCCTCTGCCCCTCGTCCTCACAACCACCCATGGTGCTATGCACGGCTATTAACCTTTTCATCTGGACATTATTTGGCTAAAGGGTTACTGTGGAGGTCCTGATTTACTCGACATCACGTGGATTGGCGTTCAGTCGTGCCCACACCCCTTCCCCGCATCTCTTCCCCCTTTCGATTCTTCTTCAATGTCTTGCCTCGTCAATATTTACAGTTTGGTCTTATTTTTGTAAAGCCATGTTTTGTGGATAGATTGGTTGGTGGTATATGCTGCATAACCTGGAAAAGATGTTGATTAATTTGCGTAGTGTCCATTCCCTCTTCTGTCACTTTTGACCCTTAATTGCCCTACGTTGGAGAAATCTTTCTATACATTTCTATGAAACCTTTCGGACATTGACCTTACACGACCAGAAGCCTCTGTATTCTTCTTTGTCCTTACCTAGCTATTGTGATGTTTTTTGTTGCAAGCATTTGTATGGATGACTTATCTTTAAGGCGGTCATTAATTGAGCCTGAAGTCGACTTCGCAAAAACTTCGAAGTCTTTTGTTTTGGAAAACTCTCCGTGCTGCCAGCTTCGGGAAGTATGCTGCGCGAGTAACCTTCGCGAAGTCGACAGCGCTCAATTAAGGTCAGGCTTAATAATGTTTACACAAGTGTTTCTCATCCACATCATGTTTGTTACGGATGGGTTTTGTAAATTTAGGCATGATGTACTCACAAATTACTCATACTCTCTATTCCAGGTTCGACCTCACTCATAACAATAATCAAGAAGGGAAAAACAGTTTAACAATTTACTTTCGTCCTTTGCATCCAAATACTACACAATAATCTAATGTCAACACGCCAACTATTCAACTGTCAATTCTGGTCATACACAAAATCAATTATCTAACTGGCCTTTACTCGCACACACATGCATACTTCAATTTCTCACGTTACCACATTTGAGTCTGCCATGATGATGACGACGACGACGAATGACACAGGGTAAAGATGAAGACGATGTGCATAATGGCGATACTCATGTTAACAGGACCAATTGTAGACGACAGAGATGAAGACGGTGACAGTAGACATGCTGGAATGACGAGTGACACTGGATAGACGTAGATGCTATGTTACAGTCATGCTCTCATGCTCTCCGCTGCCGAAGGAGACTATGGCGGTGGGGGTTGCCGGATTCATACTTCCTCGGTTCCTCCCTTTTGTCTGACGTACAAAGAAAACGACAATAATAAGTCTCTGGTATGTAAACTGGCAATGTTGTATACATATGCATGGAGTTGGCCAATTTACATAAATACTACGAATAATTCGATACTCTAACTAAATCGGTTATACAACATCAAAGAATATTTACCTCACTTCGGCAAGTCATTCACTCTATTTAACTTCCATCCGTCCTCTGTGACAATTCAGGTAAAAGTGACCGGGACAGCTCACCCGTCCACCAGTTGGGGTGGATTCACAAAAACTTCACGTGCAACGTGACAAGACAAAAATCCGTGGGTGTTTAGGCTGTCAACCCTAGCATCCATAGGTGCTTGCACTTGACATTATGTTATACCCAATTAATCAAAATCATGTTCGTAACAATGTTTAAAGACTGTTGATAACAAGCACAACAACAACCAAACACACAAACAAACAAAGTTGATAGTTGGAACTGAGCACCGGTGAGCCATGGAAGTCGATTGTGGGTGTTCTCTTTCTTTTCTCACCTAAATATCTACACTCGCTGTTACCACTTTTCTCTTCTGTCTCCTTTCGCTCATTTTGGTCCAGTTTTCGGACTTATTAGGTGTGAGCGGTAATGGACACAGACGGTTATTACCTGAAGATGTGCTGATGGATTTCTTTCGTTTCTAACCCAGTAAGTAGCTCTCACGCTTATCTTCTTGCACCCCCCCCCCTCCGACCATTCCAACGACCACCATCACTGCTCTCCATCACCGGAGTCGGCCCAGTGTCCTTGACCTCATTGCAGTCTGACCGAGTGTTTGAGACTCGAGTATCGGGCCGATGTTGTGGGTATTACTGCAGCCTGCAGAGGTTAGCCCAGACTGTGGAGCACATGCATGCAGTCTCTGGAATTACATACCTGCGTCAGTGGGTTGATACCAGAATGGGTCATAGGACTAATTTCGTACTCTCGGACTTCCCTATCTATAATGACAAATGCCGAATTCACTTCATTGCGAAGTTGCCAACACTGCAATATATTTCGGGACAATAAAGAGTATGTGCGTACAACTCTCTTGCCATGCTGCCATTCTTGCAGGCGAGGCACCCAGCCAAGATTGTATGCAGAATGGGAAGGAAAAAAGAAGATTAGGAAAACCATTTTAAGAGTACTCCGATGATCTCGTCGGTAAAGTGCAGAAGTAAGATCCCAATCACTGGACCAGTCTCCACCGATACGCTTACGTACAACACAATGTCTTATAAAAACGCATTCGGTGCACAATGAAAGTAATACATACGAGCAACAACTATAACTGGGCAGATGACCACCGCAACGCACGCGGTTTGGCTATCAGTTTACAAAGTGAGCATGGACAACAGGGCCGGGGTGCACGAGAAAGTTATCAACCGGGTGGGAGCCAGCCGCAGTGTTAGATAGGTTGACATTGAGATGTATTGTGATTTCAACGAATCAGATCCGGATCAAATGACTTATTACCTAAGCCACAACCATGTTAAAGTCAAAATCTTTATAATGACTGGCACAATCCATCTTGCGCAATCGATCACGTCCAAGATCTGTCCACGATATAACATGTGTTATGAGCTTCCTTCCACGTGTACACGTACCAACATTCAACAGCATGGCTGAAAAGTGGGAAGCTGTTCCTGAATTTATGTTGTAAGTGACACGTATGTCAACACTGCTGATGCTGTGTATATATGTTTCCAAGTGGAAGGGACCCGGAGACGGGTCAACTTGAAGTGCAGGCTCAAAGACGGCATCCATGTCCGACCCCTGTGTCACCACTATGACACGTAAATGAAAGACCTCGGTCATTCTTCCATTAGTGCAGGTGCCTGATTGTGACCAAAAACACGCACACGCCTGGGTAGCGCGACTTTGTTGCTGCTAGCTTTCCTCTGAGAGGAAGCGACCCGAATTTCCCAGCGCGGACAATAAAATTAAAATTAAATGTTTATATCACATTACTATCCTGGCTAGATTTGAGGAACATGA
>NC_090254.1:32361419-32371419 GCF_037325665.1 Littorina saxatilis
TTATTTCTAATAATTATGCCGACTGATAGCAGATGATAACAGAAATGGATACAAATGTATAGCATTCGCCTGCCGGCTCATGCTCACATCCATTTTTCCGGACATGTCGGTTATCATTTGTTAACATTCAGCATATTAGAAATTCAGCATATTAGAAATAACTTTCGGCAGGACATTTGTTGAATGACCAGTCTGTTTAGCCTTAGTACAAAGGACTTAACATTTCTTACATACTGCTTGACTAAAATCTTTACAAACATTGACTATATTCTATACAAGAAACACTTAACAAGGGTAAAAGGGGAAACAGAATCCGTTAGTCGCCTCTTACGACATGCTGGGGAGCATCGGGTAAATTCTTCCCCCTATCCCGCGGGGGAAAACATTTAGTCAAGCTCAGTCAAACTCACAGAATGAAACTGAACGCATTGCATTTTTTCCGCAAGACCGTACACTCGTAGCATCGTCTGTCCACCGCTCGTGGCAAAGGCAGTGAAATTAACAATCCAGAAAAGCGCGGTAGCGGTTGCGCTGAGGAGGATAGCACGCTTTTTTATATCTCTATTCTTTTTAACTCTCTGAACGTGTTTTTAATCCAAATATATCATACTATATGTTTTTGGAATCAGGAACGGACAAGGAATAAGATGAAATTGTTTTTAAATCGATTTCGGAGATTTAATTTTAATCATAATGTTTATATTTTTAATTTTCAGAGGTTGTTTTTAATCCGAATATAACATATTGATATGTTTTTGGAATCAGAAAATGATAAAGAATACGATAAACGTAATTTTGGATCGTTTTATAAAAAAAAAATTTTAATTACAATTTTCAGATTTTTAATGACCAAAGTCATTAATTAATTTTTAAGCCTCCAAAGCTGAAATGCAATACCAAAGTCCGGCCTTCGTCGAAGATTGCTTGGCCAAAATTTCAATCAATTTGATTGAAAAATGAGGGTGTGACAGTGCCGCCTCAACTTTTACAAAAAGCCGGATATGACGTCATCAAAGACATTTATCAAAAAAATGAAAAACAAGTCGCGTAAGGCGAAAATACAATATTTAGTCAAGTAGCTGTCGAACTCACAGAATGAAACTGAACGCAATGCCATTTTTCAGCAAGACCGTATACTCGTAGCATCGTCAGTCCACCGCTCATGGCAAAGGCAGTGAAATTGACAAGACGAGCGGGGTAGTAGTTGCGCTAAGAAGGATAGCACGCTTTTCTGTACCTCTCTTTGTTTTAACTTTCTGAGCGTGTTTTTAATCTAAACATATCATATGTATATGTTTTTGGAATCAGGAACCGACAAGGAATAAGATGAAAGTGTTTTTAAATTGATTTTGACAATTTAATTTTGATAATAAGTTTTATATATTTAATTTTCAGAGCTTGTTTTTAATCCGAATATAACATTTTTATATGTTTTTGGAATCAGCAAATGATGGAGAATAAGATAAACGTAAATTTGGATCGTTTTATAAAAAAAAAATTTTTTTTAAATTTTCCGATTTTTAATGACCAAAGTCATTAATTAAATTTTAAGCCACCAAGCTGAAATGCAATACCGAAGTCCGGGCTTTGTCGAAGATTACTTGACCAAAATTTCAACCAATTTGGTTGAAAAATGAGGGCGTGACAGTGCCGCCTCAACTTTCACGAAAAGCCGGATATGACGTCATCAAAGACATTTATCAAAAAAATGAAAAAAACGTTCGGGGATTTCATACCCAGGAACTCTCATGTCAAATTTCATAAAGATCGGTCCAGTAGTTTAGTCTGAATCGCTCTACACACACACACACACACACACACGCACAGACACACACACATACACCACACCCTCGTTTCGATTCCCCCTCGATGTTAAAATATTTAGTCAAAACTTGACTAAATATAAAAACGTCTGGGGATATACCCAGGCACTCTCATGAAAATTTTTATAAAGATCGGTCCAGTAGTTTACTCTGAATCGCTCTACACACACACACACAGACACAGACACATACACCACGACCCTCGTCTCGATTCCCCCCTCTATGTTAAAACATTTAGTCAAAACTTGACTAAAATGTAAAAAGAGAAAGTTAAAACAAATCACTCTCTCCTCGAGGAATGAGCCATGCAGACGTTTGGCTTGTGATAGTATTCAAATGAAATGTTTGCAATACAACAAATATATATAAAATAATTCTCAGAATTAATTTAGTAAAGCACAAATTCCCAACATTCACGAAGAGTCAGCTATGCAGGTAATTGACTTCCAGTAAATAATCAAATGGAATGGTATTTGTCGTGCAAATGATGGATGGCACGTACGATACAGAAGGTACGTTTAAAGATAAGTGATCTTCCCGAGTACACGATCGTGCTTACCGACACAGATCTGTCGTTACGTGTGGGATAAGATGCTCTCTCTCTCTCTCTCTCTCTCTCTCTCTCTCTCTCTCTCTCTCTCGCTCTCTCTCTCTCTCTCTCTCTCTCTCTCTCTCTCTCTCTCTCTCTCTCTCTCTCTCTCTCTCTCTCTCTCTCTCTCTCTCTCTCTCTCTCTCTCTGCCAGTGCAAATATTTTAAAACCACTGTATAGTCTACACAGGCGAGCACTGAAATCAATTCTATTAAAACAATCCAGTCTCGTTTTCGACGATTATAAGAAACTTAAGATTTTGCCCTTAAAAGAAAGAGTTAAATCAAACAAAATCCTTTCGAGCTATGCACCACGTGCTTTTAATACAAAATGTAAAGCCAAACCACACCGAAAATTCAATGTCCCCATTCCACGGATAGATCTCTTTAAATCAAGTTTAGCTTATTCTGGCAGCGTTTTATGGAATTTTCTACCAGAATCAGTTCGAGTCCCAACGAGTCTCAATACTTTCAAAAAACACCTCTCATTACATTTAATGTCAAATTACGAAAAGTCACAGTGATGGAAGACTTCGTTCTGATTATTTTCATATTGATCATATCTGTCCATATAGCATCATTGTTTCATTAAACATGTTCTGGCAATTTCCCAATTTTGATCATAACGCAAGAATTTGTGTATAGCCTGCAACACAGTGTAGAGTCCTGTGAATAGTTTTTCTGTATATTTATTTTTTATTAATTTACTTTTATGCTTATCGTTTGTAATTGTTTTACGTTTGTATATATATATATGTATATAAGATTAGAGTAGTCCATCTCTGGGCGAGGGCTGGTTGAAAAGAAGCTCGTTTATAATTATTGCTTATGCCACAACCCTCGTAAAATTTGATTTGATTTGATTTGATTTCTCTCTCTCTCTCCCTCTCTCTCTCTCTCTCTCTCTCTCTCTCTCTCTCTCTCTCTCTCTCTCTCTCTCTCTCTCTCTCTCTCTCTCTCCCCTGTCTGTCTCTGTCTGTCTTTGTCTCTCATTCTGTCTGTCTCTGTGTCTCTCTGTTTGTCCAGCTGTTACAAATACTAAAATTCCACCAAAGAGCTTGTACTGGTAGCAGTAGGATATATTTAATTTTACTGCATTACTGCTTTCTGTTCAGATTTGGGTTATTTTGTTGAATTAATTTCGCTTGTCTAGGGATGTCACTCAGAACAATCCATTCAGCACACAATGTTTACTCTGCACAGTTGAGTGTTGGTGTGTGTCCAAGTGAAGCATGCTCTTATTCGTGACGGTAAGCTTGTGAACACTCCAAGGACTGTATCTTTAACATTTATTTTCTCCTTCTTTTTAATGCAAGAACTAATAATGAAACAAAAATGACAGTTGGCCTGACAATGGACCCCCCGCGGGGACTTAGATTGTCCTCCCGAGGACGAAACATGATGGGATTAATCTCATGATGATGACTTCTTTGAAGTCGTTTGGAGGTAATCAGCTGTCCCTCCAGACAAAGACGTCACTGAGTAGAGCCATCTCCCATGCGTCTCTTTGTTTTCGTGTGTGTCTTGTCAAGTTATCTCTGTCTGTGCCTGTCTGCCAATCCGTCTGTCTGTCTCTGTCTCTCTCTTTCTCTCCCCTGTCTGTTTTTGTCTGTGATTCTGTCTGTCTCTGTCTCTCTGTGTGTTTCTTCCTCTCTGTCTCTCTCTCTCTCTCACTCTAATGGCATAACAGTCAAGTCGCCATAACATATAACGGGGAAATTTACAGCCAATCGAACAACCAATCAGCGATCCCAGAATGCCTTTTGTTTGTCTACATCGCACCATAAACGCAGCTGCATATAGTACTTAGCGCACTTTTTGGCGTTTATGGTTTTTCACCATATAGGATTGCAGCGGCGGTCTGTCATTATTTTCGAATTTGTCACGGGTTTTCATGGGATATACATACATTATGCTGTTTGTGATTCATAAATTGTGAGACTGCAGTCTGATGTAAGTGCACTTTTAGACGCGTACTTAGTTTGTTTGTTGACTCAGCTGTGTGACTGAGTGTGTGTGTGTGTGTGTGTGTGTGTGTGTGTGTGTGTGTGTGTGTGTGCGTGTGTGTGCGCGTGTGTGTGTGTGTCATATGGCTGTTTGTTTGTTTGTTTGCTTAATGCCCAGCCGACCACGAAGGGCCATATCAGGGCGGTGCTGCTTTGACATATAACGTGCGCCACACACAGGACAGAAGTCGCAGCACAGGCTTCATGTCTCACCCAGTCACATTATTCTGACACCGGACCAACCAGTCCTAGCACTAACCACATAATGCCAGACGCCAGGCGGAGCAGCCACTAGATTACCAATTTTAAAGTCTTAGGTATGACCCGGCCGGGGTTCGAACCCACGACCTCCCGATCACGGGGCGGATGCCTTACCACCAGGCCAACCGTGCCGGTGTCCTATGGATGTCTGAGTGGCGTTGTGTTTGGACCTAACTGGGAATTTCTCGTCACACACTCGGCACGATACATTTGGAACCAGGCAGTGTTGTGCTCAACTCGCTCGTGTTTGGATTAAAGGCACAGTATACGCCTCCCGTAAACCATCATAGATACTGTCAGGCTTTTACACACAGTACAAACTCCCTTCCATTTGAACACTCACCGTCGAGAGTGAGAAATGTTCAAAGAACTTATTTTCGTGGATCGTCTGATCTACAAGCAGGCGCTAGAACTAACTTCTAAAATCTATATGATAAATTGACAGCTTAAATCATAACAGATTTCTGTATTCATCAAGACAAGATCAGTACAATTCGAAGTTTTGAAAGTTTTAAAAAAGATAGCCCGGAAGCAGGGTCACGAAAGGTCGTGTCTCAAAGCAGACGATTTTTCTGCATGGCGCTCGCTTTCTTTGAAGCCAGCCGTCGCCGACAAGTTCGTGTGACTCGCAGCAGTTTGTTGCGATTTAGAATCAGAGGTATACAATAACGTGTTATTGCAGATACAGCCACTGAGTTGCATTGAAACCACAAACTGATGACTAAATTGTGAAAAAAAGGAAAGTGGATCACACGGGTTCACGATGGCTCAGGGGTTAGATAAACCACGAAATCTGGTGTGTGGTTTACGCGAGCAATTCAAACGAACTGTTTCATTTAAATGCTATTAAATGCTATTGCAAGTGTGTTCCATAAGGTTAGAACTGATTGTTTCATTAGAAGATTTAAATCGTTTTGTAAACCATTGGAGACATACTGGGGATTTAAGAGACCGAAATGGCGTAAGTAGCCAGCCAAAATCTTCAGACATAACTACGATTTGGTGTGTTACAGCCGTACCAGATCGGACAGGTATAACAACAATTTGCTGTAAAATCGAAACCCGTTCAAAATGTTACACACTTTGATCTCGCTAACAATCCAAGGTTGTAAAAAAATTAAAATAAAAATCCCACATTTTGTGTGGTGTGTAACCTGCCGTCAGTTAAAGTGTCCTTGAATCCGTCGTGGCCTTGGGGACCTGCTATGACTGACCTCTTGCTTGTACTAGCAGCTGGACGGAAGCGGCGAGTGGTCAGAGCATACAGAAACTTATTTGTCGCGTACTTTTTTGTCGCAGGGGAAATATTTGTCAGTTTGCTGTCCAGAAGGTTGCGGTGGTGGTATAGTTGTGGCGGTTTTAGTGGTAGGGTTGAAGGTCGGCAATGGTCAGAACCTGGAGGTGTTGACCTTCGTGGACACATTGATGCTCGCCGCGGGGGATAGGGGCGCTTAATCAATCTATCTGTGGTTGTATCCGCTTAGTGTGTCTCAGTCTTGTCTGCCTGTCTGTCTTTCTGGCTGGCGGGTTGTCTCTCCCCCTATCCGACGTTTGGCCGATTAAGATAAAACAGAAGAAAGTATGCTCCCCGTCGGACCGACAGCAAAGCTGGTCTATCAAACCCATCAAACATCTGTTATTGTTTTGTTGTGGTGCAACTCGCAGCGTATGAATGACTACTCCCCCCCCCCCTTTTATGAATGTGTATCACTTTTAGTCTAGTATGCCTGTGCCCCTGACATCATCCAACCACTTCTCTCCCCTTTCATTCATTTCCGTTCCCCTATATAGAGTTCCTTCCCTTTTTTGCGTGTTTCCCCTCCACTTGATTTTCTTTCAAACCTTGTTCGTTCCGTGTTGCGTCTGCTTTTTGTTGTCTTTTATGTTCTTGTTTTTCCTGATGAAGCTTCCATAAGCGAAAATTCGTACCGTCTTGTCTCGTTCTTGTATTGGTGAGTACAGTATTCCTTTGTTTTTTAACTTTGTTCATCTTACCACAGTCACTTGGTTGTTTAGTTTTCATAAATTAATTACAACCATGCAGAGGATGTAATCGGATTGCTGAATTTAGGTATGTGTCCATGTGGCAGGACGTTCTCAGTTTTCACGGGAAAGATCTTGCCTTGAAATAACCAAGGATATTAGAAATTATATCGTGTTGTCAGGATCTGATGCTGGTTAGTGATTTGGGTTTGCTTTGAGTTGGCTATGCCTGCCTAGTTCCAGTCGTTCGTTTTATGATTAGCGAAATACGGATTTGTCTGAATGGAATTCCGGTCGATTCCTCCTGGTGGAAAGCAAGCAGCAACAAGAGTCGCACTACCCAGAGGTGTGCGCCGCGTGTTTAGGTGTAATCAGCCATCTGCATTTATGGCAGAATGACCGAGGTCTTTTACGTGCCACAATGGGGACACTGGGGTGGGACATGGATACCGTCTCTGCGTCTGCACATAAAGTTGACCCGTGTCCGTCCCGGCCTGGATTCGAACCCGTGACCCTAGGATCGCAAGTCTAGAGCTCTACCCACTGAGCTACCCGGCCCCCCAGACATTCCCAACCAAACCCCCCATGCCCATGCAGAGTCTTTTCGCAGAACCGTTTCTATCAAATATCTTCCCAATGATGTTT
Organism: Littorina saxatilis; assembly: GCF_037325665.1. NCBI lineage: Eukaryota > Metazoa > Mollusca > Gastropoda > Littorinimorpha > Littorinidae > Littorina > Littorina saxatilis. The sequence continues at coordinate 32,368,727 of NC_090254.1, forward strand.
TAAGTGTGTTTGTTTTTCTTAATTCTCAGTAGTTTTGATTAAAGAGTTAATTCGCCTACTATGACTTGCAGCATTCGATAGTATATCTTTTTTTCCGCTGTTCTGCCTCCACATTCGTTCAGAAACTCAACAACATATTACCGAGCTATTGTGTTTTCCGCGTAGCAATAGGGCCCGATATTTAGACGAGACAAGTATAATGCCGACGAGTCGAAGACGAGTCGCATTATACTTGTTCGAGTCTAAATATCGGACCCTATTGCTACGATGAAAACACAATAGCGTTTATATAGCTATTCTGACATTAAATTCTGTGTTAAAATCATGTTTTTGTCAGCAACAAGTACCAGAATGGTCCATGTCATTGATTGCAGACGACGGTTCCCTTTCCGCATGAAGCCACGGAAATAACCGAACATTGAAAAACCCACGGACATGTATTACGGAGAAAACTCGAGATAACCGGATGTTTAGCATTACGTCAATATGCTAGGAATCGTATGACGTCATGACGTATCATGCTTGAATCAGAGATAGGTCGCTTCAGATTGCAGCTTCTGGAAATTTGCAAGGTTTTTTGCCTGTTAAAGAACTGGATTTTACACGTAATGTATGTCATGTACAGTAAGCAACAATAAAAACACACACAAAGCAAATGGCATCGTCTGTCGACTAGTCACAGAAACAAACCTGACGAGGTATGCGTGTACTTTATACACGTGGAAGAAACCGGAACCATGCGTCTTTGTTATTGACAAGGCCAAAAAAAAAAAAAAGTCTGTTTACGGTAACCCGACCGACCCTATTTTTTTCGCGCGACCCTAGACTTTTTTTTGGCATTTGGGGAAAAAAAAAAAAGCAAAATAACGTAAAAATATGGTTTTTTGGAGAAAAAAAAATCCCGACCTACCGACCCTATTTTTTGGGCCTATGTTACCGTAAACAGACCTATTTTTTTTTTGGCCCAATATGCTTTTGCATATTCAGAAAAATGGCCGACTTTCGCAGCATTATGCTTTGATGGTCGGAAGAGACCATCCAATCACAGCCCCCGAATTTGTTTGTTTGTTTGTTTGTTTGCTTAACGCCCAGCCGACCACGAAGGGCCATATCAGGGCGGTGCTGCTTTGACATATATAACGTGCGCCACACACAAGACAGAAGTCGCAGGACAGGCTTCATGTCCCACCCAGTCACATTATTCTGACACCGGACCAACCAGTCCTAGCACTAACCCCATAATGCCAGACGACAGGCGGAGCACAGCCCCCGAATTCCCCCACGTGTTCATCAGAATAGCTATACAGTGTTACATATAGTGCAGATAGTGTCACCATTTTACTTGACTTGAGTATAATGTATTGCTTCTCCCGTCATGCGTCATTGCGGTGACAAACTGAAAAACAACAATAATAACATAAGACCAAAACACTATTTGGCAAACGAGTCCGTACCAGGGAACCACACACACCAATAAAACAAACTCCACTGTTACCGCCCCACTCAGCATCCAAATATCGGAGCACGTAAAATAAAATTGAACAAAAGCAAGAGCACGTTGTGCCGATGAACCCCAAAAATAAAACCAACGACACGCATTCCACTCCACCTCACACAAACAAATTATCGAACAAATACCTCAAAGAAACTTTTAGAAATAAAATGACTGTACTTACAACATGTGAGCGTACATTAAACTAAAGATGTTTCAGAATCAAGCGGGACCTGGTGCTGGCTGACCAGTACAAATGGCGGCTGCTAAACCATAAAGGGGGAAGGGAAGTCACCCAACACAAACCAAGAAAAAACAACACTTGGATATAGAACAGCCGCCCTGTTAACTACGAATTAATGGGATTTAAACATCCCGGCCATATGCACATGCATGACGGCCTCTCCATGCGATCGTACATCTTCTTATAATCCGTTTCTCGTCTGTAAAGTTATTTGTAAAGGATGCATATATATATATATCTGGCGTATCCTCTTGAGCTATATCTTGGATAATAAGATTGATATTTGTAGCAGCAGGTTCTTAGATGCGGAGATTACCGGTGGGTTTTTTTTTATGGCGTTGAGCCATTTACCGTGGTGATAAATGGCTGCATCTGTCGTACATAGTATGTATATTAAACAACCGTAAGTTCCTAGATCAAGGATACTAATGCAGTTCTAACAACAACAACGAATTCGATGACGACGACGACAACAACAACAACAACAACCACGACAACAACCACAACACCACCACATCCAACAACAGCAGCAGCAAAAACGTGTTCCATACGTACTGCTACAACAAAAACAACAACAGCTACAACAACAACAACAACAACAACAACAACAACAACAACAATAACAACAACACATATTGCCGTTATTTGTAGACAAAACGTACACGTATTGTCACTCTTTTGTTTTCAAATTAAAGGCACAGTAAGCCTCCCGTAAACCATCACAGATACGGTCAGGCATTTACACACAGTACAAACACCCTTTCATTTAAACACTCACCGATTGAGAACATCCTAGGTGCCCTCCGTAAAGAGCAAACAATTTTCAAAGAATTTATTTTTGCGTGGTTTATCTTACCCCTGAGCCATCGTGAACCCGTGTGATCCAGTTTCCCTTTTTCACAATGTAGTCGTCAGTTAGTCATTTGAATGCTGTGGTTCACAAGAACTCTAGCGAGG
>NC_090254.1:32376419-32383919 GCF_037325665.1 Littorina saxatilis
CATAGTCAGAGGTACTTAATAACGTGCTATTGCAGATAAGCTCACAGCGAGTCGCATTCAAATTACTAACTGACGACTACATTGTGAAAAAGGAAAACTGGATCACACGGGTTCACGATGGCTCAGGGGTACGATAAACCACGCAAAAATAAATTCTTTGAAAATTGCTCACTCTTTACGGGGGGCACCCAGGATGTTCCCGTTTGGTGAGCGTTCAAATGGTAGGGTGTTAATGTACTGTGTGTAAAAGCCTGAGAGTATCTGTGATGGTTTACGGGAGGCTTACTGTGCCTTTAATCTTTCGCCTTCTCTTGGCGGGACAGTCACTGGGTTAATAAGGAGTCGGTTTGTTGTGCCCACCTTCGGAAGACACGAGGCCTAGGGCATTTGGCACTGTGTGTGTGTGGTTGAGTCTGTGTCTGTGTGGGTGCGAGCGTGCGTGTGTACGTGTGTATGTGTGTATGTGTGTGTATGTGTGTACGTGTGTGTGTGTGTGTGTGTGTGTGTGTGTGTGTGTGTGTGTACTGGCCGCGTGCGTGCGTTCGCTTTTGGTTGTGTACGAGAGAGAGACCCAACCAGACAGACAGACAGACCGACACAGACGTTGATTGCGCAAGAAAACAAAGCAATTAAACTGATAGCCCTGTTTTGAGTATTTTCAGTGTCTCCCAATCACAATCACTTGAAATGAACAACTGAGGCGTGAAAGCTGTTTTGACTGAAAGCCGAGCTGCAATAATAAAATGATAGCTGTATTGTTTTCATGGAAATTGAATATTTGAGCTGTGGGGGTGGTTATACCGTAGACAGTTGCGTGTTTTTGGATCCTGAAACCAAACACTGTGTGTTTGAAAATAACAGCTGCGCGCGATATTAAATGACAGTCAACGTCATCATGTCCTTGGAAAACAACAACTGCCGCAAAATTGATTCCGTCCGCCACGGTGTTGTTTGTGACAGTGTTTATTGTTGTTGTTGTCGCGGTAGTGGTCGAAGGTGCGTACACTAGCTCGTGTGTGTGTGTGTGTGTGTGTGTGTGTGTGTGTCTGTGTGTGTGTGTGTCTGTGTGTGTATGTGTGTGTGTGTGTATGTGTGTGTGTGTGTGTATGTGTGTGTGTGTGTGACAAAGAGTAAGAGGGCAAAGGAGGTAAGAGAGGGGGGAGTAGGGCTAGAGTGAGATATAGAATGACCACACACAAAAAGTGAGAGAGTGTGTGTGGACATGACTGTCTGTCTGTCTGTCTGTCTGTCTGTCTGTCTGTCTGCATCCGTGCATCCCTGTGTGTGCATGTACCATTCGAGGTCATTGACTGAGATCAGGCGAACTTCTTGTCCGAGTCAGCGCTCTCTCACTGTCGCAGAAACACGCACTATTGGAAACATCACAACAACCTCAAGCTTTTAAATTAAGCCGATACAAGACCACCCGATACTTCCCTTTGCAAACTTGCGTATTGTAAAAGAGGAAATGAATCTCCTCAGAGTCTTCTTGTGCAAAGCTTGCTTGAAAATCCTCGCCACCATTGCTTGAAGCTAAAGGGGACCGGATCTTTGTTTTTTTTAGACAGTCCAACGAAAACAGTTTTCATTACCGTGGATTGAAGACAGACCTCACTGCCCAACCCCCTCCCCCTCACCCATCTGTAATCCTCCCTCCTTCTACTACCCCCTCATCCCCCACCATCTTCCAACCCCCTCGCATTTTTTAGAAAATCGAATGAAAACAGTTTTCATTATCTCGAGTTGAAGACGGATTTTACCGCTCCCCTTTTTCTTTCCTTCCTCATCCACCTCTTCCGCCCCCCCCCCCCCCCCCAGATCCCCACCACAATTTACCCCCCCCCCCCCCCATACTGGGATATTTAGCCAATCCGGCGATAGAAACGATCACATTACCTAGATTTGAAGACGGACCTTTCTGCTCTGCCTTCATCTATCCTCGCCGCTCCCCCCCCCCCTTCCCCACACCTCCTCCCTCCTATCTCCAACCCGGATCTTTAGACAATCCATAGAAGAACAAAACTTCATTTCTTCGAATTAAAGACATATCTAACTGCTCCCCCTTCTCCTAACCTTCCACCCCCACCCCTTCACTCCCTCCCCGCCCCAACCTCTTCCCCCTCCTTCCCTCGACCGCCCCCTCTCCGCCCCTTCGGGTTTTTTTGGTTAGAAAATATCATGCACACGTTTTTCCCTTCAATATTTCCGATTAAAGACATGTAGATATTAATGTTCCCCCCCTCGGTTTTCTATCCTTCTCATTCTCAACCTCCCCCCTCACTTACAGCCGCCCGTAACCCTATCCCTCCATTTCCCCTTCACAGCTTTTTGCCCAATCCCAAGAATTCGATTTCCTTGCAGATGAGTGGATTGATTTTTGTAACATGTTGTTGATGAGGATGAAAGGAAAACACGCCTGAGAAAGAACCCGTACTTGGCAGACTTTTCCTATTTGAAAGAAAACGGAAAAGGGTGACAAAAAGACGGGAAGTCGCTGCAACAAAAAGCGCGCTTGGGGAATTGGTAGACACAATTCGACTTGAATAGTTTTGCCCATGTGTGAGCAGAATGATTCTGAAGAAAAAAAAAAGAAAAAAAAAAGGAGCACGTGTGAATACGTAGAGAGGGATATGGGGAGCGGGGATAGTGATGATGGTGGGGGGTGTCAAACGAAAAGAAAGCACAAATAATGGTCGGGGGAACCAAGGAATAACGACATTAAAGTTATTTGATTGGACGTTTTCCAACCTGCCTTCCATGTGTTGGCAATTCATGTTCACACTTAAAAACATGGTAATAATGAGAGAGAGAGAGAGAGAGAGAGAGAGAGAGAGAGAGAGAGAGAGAGAGAGAGAGAGAGAGAGAGAGAGAGAGAGAGAGAGAGAGAGAGAGAGAGAGAGAGAGACCCAATTTAATGCTCTTTCGTGCCAGAGCATGCCACTTTTCCTAAGAAGACGATTACCACTTGAGTCAACAGCTTCACAAGATCGTATCTCAGTGGTTAGGGTATAAGTTTGCGATATGTCTGATAACGAGGGAAAACTCATCCGCCCACCCACATTCCCATCATCCTCACATTCACACACTCTGACTCTCCCCTGATCGGCGAAAATTGTTTTGTTTCAAAGTTCCCTGCAGTTCTGTCTCTATCGATGTTATATCAGCGGACTCGTTGCCTGCCGTCAAGCCGACGAGTTCACAGCAGTCATCAAAAGCGTTGCGCAAGATCCAGATTCCGTTCTGGCTTGTTGGAATAATGTTGCTAGGCGGCCGAATGACTTAAGCACCAAGTATTAATTGTGTGTCACGAAAGTCAATAGTTTGTAGCATGCGCAGTTATGTGCAGGGTATGAGAGTGTGCAGCAAAATCTGCTGTCGCAGTGTCGGTGTCGCAACATCCCCTTGCCAGATTGCAGAAAAATGCGACAAAGCGACAGGTACGCAGCGTCCCGGCTACTGTTATGTCAATATATCGAGCATGGCTGTTCATGCAATGTAGATACAAAAAAAAAATTATATGTGCATTAACACCGACATGTCTGGCGCATAAGAACACGCAGCGAGTTGATCGATGAACCATAAAGCAAACGAAGAAACAAGTCAAGTCAAGTCAAGTCAAGTCAAGTCCAGTCAAGTCCAGTCCAGTCCAGTCCAGTCCAGTCCAGTCCAGTCCAGTCCAGTCCAGTCCAGTCCAGTCCAGTCCAGTCCAGTCCAGTCCAGTCCAGTCCAGTCCAGTCCAGTCCAGTCCAGTCCAGTCCAGTCCAGTATTTTATTGTTTTGGGCCCAGAGGGCTTTGAAACAAAGATATAATTTTAACAAAAAAAGGTAACAAATCAGACAGTTAATAAATGTATACAAATTGAGCGGACAAATACAACAATACTATACAACCAAACAAAATAAATTGGCAATATACACTTCCATACGTACAAACAAAAATAAAAGAAAAATAGGTTTAACAAAATCAGGTAAGAGATCAGACAGATAATATATATACATTAAGCGGACAACGATAATATACGAAAGGACGGACAGACTTGTTTAAATGTGAACAAGCAGACACAACTGACCGGAGCTGTACATAAGTTTATTCAACGAGGATTACGATTTGAGGCTGTAATAGTGTTTAAAATGTGTGCTACTTTTGCTTGTAAAATCTGCTAGGAAAACAGAGAGACAAGCAAACAGACAGACTGACATAAAAAAAATTATATCTGTTTGAGTTTTTATCAGTGATTTTAGCTTTTTTTCACGTTTTCCCCCATGTTAACACTGACTTTATCTCAAGTTGCCTGTTACATTTTGCCGTTCTTTCCCTGCCCCTTACATTGCGTGTCACATATAAAAAAAAAAAAAAAAGAAATACGGCACATAAAAATGATTAGTTGTTTACCAGTCTTTTGTTCTTTCCTTTGGTGTAAATCTCGCTCTGGGAGGCAAATCATAACTTGCTGTCGATTCCGACGACAGTAGCCGGCCGGGGCGACATCAAATCCGGAATCAAGTTAGCCCACATACGGGTCCCTGAGGTCCCCGGATGCTGTGCAAGCCGCCGCCATCTTTGTAGGTTACTTTGGCTGCGACACCCCATAAACATGACCGAGGTGTCCTAACTGCCCGTCCTTGCGGACAGTAAACCTCGCCCATCTCAAATGGAATCGTACGGAGAAGAGCGAAATATCGCTTTCTCGTGGAATCACGCCATTATCGTTAAGCGATCTCGTTGGGGAGTTGTAGTTCGGGCGATTTTACAACTTGAGCCTTCCAGACCGGGGGCTCGGAGGTGTCTGTTGGAGGAGGAGGAGGAGGAGGAGGAGGGGAGGAGGAGAAGGAATGGGATAGAGGAAGAGGAGGAGGAGGGGGTCCTTACTCTAGTCTTAGCTGTACATTTCCTTTTGATGCTGATTGCTTGTTGTTTGAAGGAGGAGGAGGAGGAGGAGAAGGAATGGTATAGAGGAGGAGGAGGAGGAGGGGGTCCTTACTCTAGTCTTAGCTGTACATTTCCTTTTGATGCTGATTGCTTGTTGTTTGAAGGAGGAGGAGGAGGAGGAGAAGGAATGGTATAGAGGAGGAGGAGGAGGAGGGGGTCCTTACTCTAGTCTTAGCTGTACATTTCCTTTTGATGCTGATTGCTTGTTGTTTGAAGAAGGAGGAGGAGGAGGAGGTGGAGGGGGATTCACAATGACGTCCTGACTCAGTGACTGTACATCTCCTAGCTTATGATGCTGGATGTGGGATTTTTGGTGACGGAAGCCGAGGGGAACGTGTCGAAGGAGGAGGTGGAAAACTTAAGGAGGAAGTAGAGGAGGAGGTGGAAAAGAAGGAGGAAGTAGATGAGGAGGTGGAAAAGAAGGAGGAAGTAGAGGAGGAGGTGGAAAAGAAGGAGGAAGTAGAGGAGGAGGTGGAAAAGAAGGAGGAAGTAGAGGAGGAGGTGGAGAAGAAGGAGGAAGTAGAGGAGGAGGTGGAAAAGAAGGAGGAAGTGGAGGAGGAGGTGGAAAAGAAGGAGGAAGTAGAGGAGGAGGTGGAAAAGAAGGAGGAAGTGGAGGAGGAGGTGGGAGATGAAGGAAGATGGTTCTTTATTCTAGCCCTGACTGGCTGTAGCCTACATCTCCTGCTGATGTTAATTGTAGGCAGTTAAGAGGATGGGGTGATGATGATGTTATAGTGCTGAGCGAAAAGCTGTCGCTGTTTTTGTACTTTACTGTGTGTGGTGGGAGAAGCGATGATGTTGTGCTTGTGTTTTAAGGGGGTGTTTGTTCTGGGAGGTAATTTCTTTCGCGAGTCGCGGGTAGTAGCCTGTGATAGGGAATAAAAGGCTGAAGGATACGACTATGAAATTGTTTTTCACGCACGTACGCACGCATGCACGTCACGCACGAACACACGCATGTACAGTACGCACGAACACGTATGCTTGCACGCATTTGCGCACGCGGGCACCCGCACATGCACATAAACACGCACGAACCGCGGCGAAAGTACGCACGCACACACATTCAATACATCTGTATTATTTAATCACATAACAAACAGAAACACGCCCGCACGCCCGCAAACAAGCACGTAGGGGAAGTGCCCCTAATATGGACCACTTTTTGTTTCATGCTGATAACTAGCTTGTTTTCTTGCGAAGAAGTTTCATTTTGTGCTTGGTAGTCCTTCTCTCTTAGGTTAACCGTTAGGCCTAATTAGAGTGAAATAGCTTTGATAGACATTCAGCAAAAATTAAATACAGAAAAAAATCACAAAGGGTCCATATTAGGAGCCTGGGCGCCTAATATGCACCAGTGAAGCGGCCTTCACGAATCACTGTCAAAAGCCCCCTATACTTCAAAATAACATGATACAATTTATTGTGCATGTCAGACTAATTCAAATATGCTTTAGATTTATTTGTTTTGGGTTGATGAGAGCATTATTTGAAACACACCAGGAAACTAAAGAAGCATATCAAAAACAGAGTGAAAATAAGTGAAATTATCAACTTCCGCAAAAAGAAGACAATTTGATATATTTTTTTGAAAACTCGAGGGCTAGTTATAGGTTATTTTCAGCAAGCTTCTTAATGAATTAATGAAAATAGCCTTTAGCTTTTAGTTTCTTCGATTTGTTGAAGGTGGTCCATATTAGGGGACTCACACATACTTTGAGATTTTGCTATTATTTTTTGTTTGCAGTAGAAACTCGGGGTCAAAACTGCTAAAATGTAACAAATACGGTCTTAGCTGTCATATATAGCAATTTTTGTGTGATAAAAGCTTTGGCTGTGGACAGAAACGAGTCCGTTTTAGGCGTCAAAGTTAGAGTGAACGCTGCCAAAAGTGAAAAAAAGATAAAAAGCCTAACGGTTTTAAGGTTTGTGTTTCTGCAACTGTTTTGACATGCGCAAGTTATCCAGATAGGGTGAATACAGCGAATGAAATTGTTTTTAGCGCTCTAGCGCCGTTAGTTTGTCAGATCAAGAGGTGGTCCATATTAGGAGCCGGTCCATATTAGGAGCTAGGTCCAATTCATTCTTCTTACTCGGCGTGACGTTATCAAATGGATCGGCTAGCTTTAGCCCTAAGGGGCACAACTCCGCTCATACTCTCTTCGCGCCGCCATATTGGATGCCGTCTTTGTTAGTTTCAGTCTTCATTGCACTCTTGTTCTTTTTGCGTATTTCACTGTGTATGCAGACAAAATGAAGAAAACTGTGCATGCATGAGTCCAAAGGGGATCTGCCTTTTTAACACAACAGCACAACATAAAAAGTAAAGCAAGAATACATTATTATATTCATTTATTTATTCTTTATCTCAAATTACCATGCAGACAGTGCACCAAAATTCACAAGATAAAGCTCTCAAGACAGGCAAATGAGGTACAATGCAGCTCAGGTAACTACTGCAAAGTATAATTTTCAAAGCATCCTATCACAGTGTTCACTCTAAAGGCACAACCGATGGACAATTGTTGATTAGCGCACTGCACACAGCAAAAAATAACCAGTTATAATCG
>NC_090254.1:32386419-32408919 GCF_037325665.1 Littorina saxatilis
GACTCCAATTCATTGTGTTTCCGACGGCAAACAACAGTGACACCGCAGTGACTATTCTACAGTGACAGTGTATGGCTGTTACCCCCGTGTTCCAAGCCCATAAACGCGAGGTTAACACCCACTTACAACATCCGGGGTCTCTTAATGATGATCAGTTTTTAATATTCAGTGATACCACTCAGTATGAGATAATAAAGTATTCGTATTCGTATTCGTATTCGTACCATGGCCTAATTATGGACTGTGTGATGACTATGGGAGATGGGGACTGATGGGGGGGGGGGGGCAGTCGGGTGAGAGGGAGGGGGGGGGGGGCAGTCGGAGGGGAGGTCGTGTTATTGTATTATGGAACTATTAGTTAATTGTATTAATTTTGTATTATATTGTTTTACTGACATTGACAGTACTTTGAGGGAATTCCCCAAAGGCAGTACGATATACCTAATAACAAAAATGCCAAAAAAATACAGCTGTATTCTCGTTACATTTTGGTGTGTCCGGTGATAGGTCGTATCATTGCCGTTTCGGGCGGGGATATAGCTCAGTCGGTAGCGCGCTGGATTTGTATCCAGTTGGCCGCTGTCAGTGTGAGTTCGTCCCCACGTTCGGCGAGAGATTTATTTCTCAGAGTCAACTTTGTGTGCAGACTCTCTTCGGTGTCCGAACACCCCCGTGTGTACACGCAAGCACAAGACCAAGTGCGCACGAAAAAGATCCTGTAATCCATGTCAGAGTTCGGTGGGTTATAGAAACACGAAAATACCCAGCATGCTTCCCCCGAAAGCGGCGTATGGCTGCCTAAATGGCGGGGTAAAAACGGTCATACACGTAAAATTCCACTCGTGCAAAAAATACACGTAGTGTACGTGGGAGTTTCAGCCCACGAACGCAGAGGAAGAAGAAGAAGAAGTTGCCGTTTCGAATTTGGAATGCTCCTCGTTTCTAATTGTCACTGTGAGTAATGGTTTCAACCTTATTTCTGGTCGTTAGGCTGTCTGTGGTAAAATAATGTGTTAACCTTTTCAGTGTTTAAAATCCAAAAACAAAGAGACTGCCAACGCTCCCAAATTCAGAATTTAATATAAACAAATTAATATTTGTTTGTCTGTTCACTTAAAAGAATGTTGGGTAGAAACATCTGTGAATGTATTGTTTTGTCAATAACAAACGTTCCAACAACCTACCTGTCTTGTGTTTTGATTCTTTTCAGTGTGTGTTGAGACAAAAAAATCGAAACAATTAAAACTGCTGACGTTCCAAAGTCAGGAATAAAAACATCATGAATGGTTCGTCCTTGGAACGTCTGAATATTGACAAAACGAAACATTTACAACAGATCTGTCAATATTTGACGAACAAGAAAAACACCAGACAATCGATAATGATAAAAAGGTGAGCACTTAGCTTTCACTGCAAGGTCGATTGATAGAGGTTCCGGTGAATGTTGTGTTCTGTCAATAGTTCGCCGTTCGATAAAGTATTCATTTGTTTTTGTTTTCTGTTGTTTAAGAAAAAAAAAAAAATATATATATATATATATAAATATATATTTGTATCATTTTTATTGAAGTTTCTTAAAGCCCCAGAGCAGGGCTAACGTGATGATTTAAAGCTTTGGTCTAGAAGTCCTCGGGAAAACTGTTCAGGTCATCCATCATCTCAGATCTAACCAAGCTTTCACTTAGAAGAACATCCGTCTAATTCGACACATGCCAAAAGTCAACATCCTGAGTGTTTGCTGTGTATATTGTTTTGTGTGTGGATTTATTCCATATATAGCCACTAGTATCCATTACGAAATTAGTTTCTACAGAGATGCCCTCTCTACACAGACAGTACCAAAGCTGATGAGTTGTTTTGTCCAGGGTGGAGGGATCTTCTCATCCCAAGTAAAAGCCTGGCTAGATCTGAGATAGTTAGCCAACCCATGTTCACCTGTGCCTTCTACGCGTGGTCTGTGAATTCGGCTATATGAGGTATTTGTATTTATATAGCGGCTTAAAAGCTCGTGCGAAGACATGCACAGCTTAAGGAAGCGTATTATCAAAACATGCCCTTAACCCAATTGGCCACTGAAGATGTTCCATCTCAGTTTCGTCATACCCAGGTGAACGGAACTGGTGCCGGTGAACGAGATAAGATCGGCAGACAAGCAGAGAAACAAAATAAGTTCTTACACTGCACAAAACCAGGATGTGAGAGTTTGGTATGTGCCAGTCCAAATGGAAGAATGCCCTTGGTGCGTGCAAAAGATTGGACGGATCTGTGTGTGTGTGTGTGTGTGTGTGTGTGTGTGTGCGTGCGTGTGTGTGTGTGTGTGTGTGTGTGTGTGTGTGTGTGTGTGTGTGTGTGTGTGTGTGTCTTGGGTGTTAGGCCTGGATTCGAACCCGTGACACGAAGATCACAATTCCAGTGCTCTAGCCAGTGAGCTACCAGTCATTTTCTTTCTAGCGCAAGAAGACAAATCACCTCGCTCACCGTTGTGTACAGATTGCTATTATATAATTATTCTCTTTTTGTTACTTGCTCCGCACTGCCTCCAATTGTGAAAATGGCCGCCTGGGGATCATTCTAAGGCCCGCTTCCCTGACCCTGGTAAATGACGTCATCCTCTGCAATTATTTAAAGAGATGTTTTCCACGTTGGGCAAACTAGGTTCTGCAGCGATTTCATTCGCATTGTAGCTGGCAGAGTTGTAACAACGATTTGAATTTTGTTCAACTGATGCAACATGAATATTTGAATTAGTTTTAATAGAAGTATTATTTCAAATTCGACAGCTCGTCCAAGGCAATACTCTCTCCTCTCATGGTACATTCTTCGCATGACCCTTTCACGAACGTTAATGGATATGATTCAAATGCATGAGAAAAAAACCCCGAAGACTTTAAACATCACAACATGGTAATTTGACCTATTTTGCAATACTTTACTCGAAATTGAACCAGAAAAAGGTTGTTGTTGTTGTTGTTGTTGTTGTTGTTGTTGTTGTTGTTGTTGTTGTTGTTTGTTGTTATAGATTAACTTGGCAGATTGACATAAGGCCACAAAAAATAGGTGTGGTTAAGGTAACATAGCCACACAAAAAATAGGGTAGGAAGGTAGGCAATCACTTTTTTTTTTAAACTTTTTTTTCTAATGTGTACAAATTAAACCTACTTGACGGGGAAATAAGTGTGCGACTCGAGCGCTTTCGCTTTCATTGCGTTTTCTGCACTCGGTTTTTTTGTTGTTTTTTTTGGACAAATGTAATAAAAAGTTATAGGGTCGGCCCCTAAACATAGGGTAGGTCGGGTTACCGTAACCACACCTAATTTGTTTTTAGGCCTAAGTGTCAAATTTGAAATAGATTCAACAAAAAGTGCCCACTCTGCACAGAAAGGAGCTGATCTGTTGATTGTTGGTTTTATGTCCAGTTGAACAGATTGTCTTAATCTACACAAAGGCCTGGACAAATCTTGTTGTTGTTGTTCGTCCGTCGATTCGACGAGGACCACTCTTGTCATCCGGGAGTTGCTGGGGCTGGCTATTTCTGTGTGTGCGTAGATGGCTGACAAGGCCGATCCTTGCACGGAAGGTTCGGACACAAAAGGGACAAGGGACGAGTGGGACGTCTCCAGGAGGGTTGATGGCACGGGCTTTTCGGATCTGTCTCATCAATTCAGCGGCGGTGGTTCTGCTGGCCTCGCACATCTTGGCGCCTTTGTGGATGGAGGAGCGCCAGGTGGCACGATCCAGTGCAGATTTCTCCCACGTGTCAGGGATACTGGAAGTATAAAGGGATATGATATATACAGGGATATGGGATATAAAGGGATATAAGATATACAGGGAAATGGGATATAAAGTAAAGGGATATAGGATAGTAGATGAATACCCGCTTCGCCGGGTACGGCTTCGCCGGGAAGAAGTCAAACCGTATACCCGGCTGCGCCGGGGACCCGACTCTGCCGGCTGTACGCCGGCTTTGCCGGCGCACTGCACGAAGGAAGGGAGATAAACGCGCAAAACACTGGAGAAGAGTAATACCCGGCTTCGCCGGGACAGTGACCTTCTAAAAATAGTATAACGGGAATATGGATTGAGCGTTGTCGACAGTGATCTAAAAATAGAAACGGGAATATGGATTGACGTCACACGAAAGAAGGGAGGTAAACGCTGAAAACACTGGAGAAGATAAGGAAGAGTTACTGGTAGTGGATCCAGACAAAAAAAAAAAAACATCGGTTCAGCGCTGCGCGCTGAGAGCACGTGTTGAAATATCTCATCGACCAGGTTGTGTCCCGGGTGTACTTGAATATGGCCACCAAATTTGAAACAGATCCATCGAGAACCTTGGCCGCGCATCGCGAACAGACACACACACAGACACAAGTCATATATATATATATATATATATATATATATATATATATATATATATATATATATATATATAGATACAGGGGTATGGGACATAAAGAGATATCACACACCTGTACAAGCACTTCTTATGGGTCAAGGACCATTACAATATTGGAGATCTGTGGCGATAAGCATGATCAGAAACACGGAAAGAACAGTACGTATCTTTAATTTCCCTTCGCCAAATTAGGATGGCATAAACAACACGCGCACGCAGGAGGGCGCGACGACCTTCCGTTCAACACCGCCGCATATCTACATTTACATCTCGGCAAATTATTGTCACGGTCTGTTGAATGTAAAGGAACAGCGGCGTGTGTGTCTGGTTTAATGGCCTCGGGTAGAAAAGGGTGTGTGGGTCACTGTGTGTGTGTGTGTGTGTGTGTGTGTGTGTGTGTGTGTGTGTGTGTGTGTGTGTGTGTGTGTGTGTGTGTGTGTGAGATGGGGGGGGGGGGGGGTGCCATGCGAACTGACAAAATGAACTCTGTTGTATTTTTAGAGATTGTTTGCGTTTCGTGAATACCTCGAGGTGCTATTGTCTTTTGTTTGTCACTCAGCGATTTGTGCTTGTTGCATCGGGTGTGTCTAGGTTAGTGATTCTGTCTGTCTGTCTGTCTGTCTGTCTGTCCACTGCTGTCAAAGGGAACACAACATCTCACCAAAAGCGTTATTTATTTTTTGAAGTACAAATGGCACTGCCTTGTGTTATTTTTTGAAGTACAAATGGCACTGCCTTGTGTTGTTCTATTAACTACACTGTAAACTGAAGTATTCATGAATTCTACTGGCGAAAGTAGCACACATTGTAAACACTATATAGTGTTTGTGCTACTTTTGATGGTAAAATTACAGTGTCCAAAACTGGTTACAAAAAAGTTTGTTCAAACGTGGACTACTTCAGTTTAAAGTGTACCATGAATTCGCTATTGGAACGTTTACTTTTTTCACACACAAAAAAATCATATTCACAATTTCGTCGACCTATTGTGTTTTGCGATGAACTTACGTACATTTGATTATTAGAAAAATAACCTTTCTTGCTTTTATGATTTTGGTTTACTTTGGAATATAAGCATTCTATCTGCTATTCGAATTGCCATGCATTTGTTTCGAGCCAGTTCTTAACCAGTCGGAATTCCTTTAACATTTACAACTCTCGAGAGTTTAGGTGTATTGGGTGATCTACAATCACTTAAGCGTAAAACATACAAGGATGTCACACCCATAAAGCATCATTGTAAAGCAGAGATGATGCATGCAGCACGTGAAAAAAAAACATGCGGGAAATTCATAACACATTTGAACACATTGTATGTATTCCAAGGGCGTCATTATAAGGCACTAATGTCAATTAGTTTCATTGCTATAAAGTACTTATAGCACTGCCAGCGCGTTCTTTTTATCTGGACCACTACTTCGTTTCTCACCTCTATGTTAAACAGCATTCTCCACAAGTACAACCACCCGGATAGCTCAAATGGGTAAAGCGCCTGATAGCGAAGTTGTTACTTTGGGCAGTCACGGGTTCGAATCTCTCAGCAGTCACAAACAATTTTCAAATATTGTTTTTAATGTTTCTTCTTAACTTTTTCTTTATTCTCTCAACTCGTAATTCTTGTTCTTTATCCATTTTAATTAATTCCAATGTTTTTGAGTGATGTATAGAAGATCGCATGTGTCAAAGGGTTGCATAATTATCGAGTACTTCCAGTGAAAAATTCCCCAGAATTACTCATTGTATTTTTTTGTTGTTAGTTACATCTGCATTTGGGAAAAGCCCAATGGTCGATTTTTTCACCGCTGCGTGTAATGGTGGTTAGCTACTTTTGATTAATGCATTTCTGACCGCTAGGATAGTTGGTTGGAGTCGTTATACCAACCAAGATATCATTCACAACCATAACGCGATATCAACAAGGCAGGAGTAGTACTGGCTTACGGCGGGCGAAGTGGCGTGGTGGTAAGACGTCGGCCTCCTAAACGGGAGTGCGTGAGTTCGAATCCCGGTCGCTGCCGCCTGGTGGGTTAAGAGTGGAGATTTTTCCGATCTCCCTGGTCAACTTATGTGCAGACCTGCTAGTGACCTAACCCCCTTCGTGTGTACACGCAAGCACAAGACCAAGTGCGCACGGAAAAGATCCTGTAATCCATGTCAGAGTTCGGTGGGTTATAGAAACACGAAAATACCCTGCATGCCTCCCCCGAAATGGGCGTATGCTGCCTGAATGGCGGGGTAAAAACGGTCATACACGTAAAAATCCACTCGTGCTAAAAACATGAGTGAACGTGGGAGTCTAAGCCCATGAACAAAGAAGAAGAAAAAGAAGAACAAGAACAAGAACAAGAAGAAGGACAAGAAGAAGAACAAGAAGAAGAACAAGAAGAAGAAGAGCAAAGAACAAGAACATTAACAAGAAGAAGAACAAGAAGAAGTACTGGCTTACATAAGTCTCACAATACCTTACAAAACTAGTTTCTTCATACCGAACGAACATTATCACACGTAGGGCTCTAACGGGTGCTACTTTTACTCAGCCAGGGTTGATAAGTCTATGGCCGCCAAGCACCCATTCACCCCATGTTGACTCATAGACTGCGGGAAATAAAGACTTGTTTTATCTCAAAACATATCATTCACAGTACAAAACCGTTCTTGTAAAATACTCAAAATGACACTGCATTACATGCAGGACCATGATCATACTCCAAAATAAAATATCCGTCACTCTCCAAAAGCACTTATGACGACTACTTACGTCTTTACATAGCACTAACGGCACCACTGTGTGTGTGTGTGTGTGTGTGTGGTAGCAATAATTCATGTCTGGCCTGTCCGCTAAATGCAGAAAAGGGAAACCAATTACCCTAAAACATATCCGTTAAACTGCGGAATGTTCCTTATGACGCACTGATGATGATGACACTGCCGTGTAGAAGACTCATAATACCTTAAAACATATCCTTCACTCCCAAACAGCGTCCTTGTAAAGCACCAACGACAACCTTGTACGCCATTATAACTTACTCGTGTGACCGCGAGGTTACTCGGTTTTTTTTAAATATTTTGTTTTAAGTACCTCTAATGTGTCTGTGACCAGGCACCCTTTACACCATGAGAGTCTAACGAGTATTAGCTGAAAATTGTTATGCCTTAATCAAAACATGTCCAACTTACGCCTAGAACGTTATTATAAAGCACCTATGAGACTGTCTACGTTCTTACAGCGTACCTATAGCAATGCCAGGCTACTCTGTTTTTAACTGCCGCCAATTCGTCGATGACCTGTCCCGTTAGTCCTTCCACCCCCCTGTTCTAAAACAAGAGTATAAAGAGAATTAACTGACAATCGTTAATCCTGTAAACATGTCCAACACACGACTTCAACGTTCTTGTAAAGCACTAATCACTTCCTACGCCCTTGTTATCACAACCTACTTATCGCACTGCCAGGCTACTCTTTTTTTGTTTAACGACCACCAATTCGTCGCTGACCTTTCGCGTTACAGGACATCCCCCCCCCCCCCCTTCACCGTTAACTTGTCGGTTATTGGGTCAACTGCGGGAAAGAGAAACTAATTGGCGGTAGACGAGTACGCTGCCCTAATGAAGGCGCGAGATGGTCTTTGCGGCGGTCATCAAAGATTCATCATGAATGTCCGGCCCCTCTCCCATACTGGTCAGCTCGGATCAGACGGGATCCATCGACCAAGGTGGAGCGGTGCTTAGAAAAAGATCTAAAGATGTGATGGCTTTGGCGGTTGATGGTGGTGGGGTGGTGATGGTAGTAGGTTAGGGGTGGTGGTGGTGATGATAACACGAAGGTGGTTTGGCACTCCGCTTCCAAAACGACAGGGCCTGCATAAGTACATTTGACTGTTACACATAATATTTTACAGGGGTCGCGCTGACTCTGCTGACTTTGCTCAGATTAACATAATGTTTCATGTTTTGCCAAACGATATGACTCAACTAAAACTCGTTTGGCATCTTCTCGTGGACTGCAACTCCCTCGTACACTCGTAGGAACGATTGGGTTTTTACGTGTATAGCCGCTCTCCCCTCACACCCTCACTCTCAACACCCCCCCCCCCCCCCCCCCCCCGCTATTTAGGCAGTCATACTCCGATTTCGGGGAATGCATGCTGAGAGTTTTCGGGTTTGTATATCCCATCAAACTCTGACATGGATTACAGGATCCTTTTTCTGCTTACCTGGTCTTGTGTTTGCTTGAAGGGGGACAAGGCCCTAGCAGATCTGCACACAATAAGACCGGGTAGATCGGAAACATCTTCACCCTTGAGCCACCAGGCGTGGCCAGGATTCGAACCCCGATCCTTCTACACGGAAGGCTGTGGCCCTAGCCATTATAGTCTAGTACGCGCCCGTCGTATGGCATCTTCCTGACACTCCTGAAGCGAAGCAAAGTTCGTGAAGACGTCATAATGCGAATAATGGCGTAAGGTCAACATTCTATCGTTTCTTCCCGCACGTATCCCAGAAACCGACTAAGTATTTCGAGAACAAGAACGACAAGAAGAAGAAGAAGAAGAAGAAGAACAAGAAGAACAAGAAGAACAAGAACAAGAACAAGAACAACAACAACAACAACAACAACAACAACAACAACAACAACAACGACAACGACGACGACGACGACGACGACGACAACAACGAGAAGAAGAAGAAGAAGGAGAATATTTCATTTCCTAAAGAAAACGATGAGCACTAATCGAGGTGGAGGAAAACAAACCGTGTCGGTGGTTTATCTGAGACTCCGCATCAGGTATAAGACGGCTAGAGCCTGAGTAGAAAACTAAGAACGGGTTATCTTTAACTACTGATGGCGGATGTGGTGGCGATAATGATTCCGTGTGGGTGGTTTGGTGCTCGACCCAAGGATCGTGACGGGGCGAAAAGACAAGGCCATGGTCAGTCCTTTGATAGAACTGTAAATCATGGCTGTGGTAGTGGTGTTAGTGATAGATCGGTGTCGGCAAGAGCGGGGGGGGGGGGGGGGGGGGGGGGCTGTGGGTCGTAGCTTCCGAATCCCAAGACATCCACCCCTCCCCGATTCAACCCTGCTGTCGCAAATTGTGCTTTGATAGCTCTGCCCTCATCTTCCTCGTCAATGTATATGTTAGTACGCAAACCTCGTCTAGCGCTCTGCATTTTCACTGGACACATACGAATAATGTTTTTGTTGTGGTATAAGCAAGTTAAGATGGGGCTGGAGGGATTGGGATGGCGGTAGGAAGGGGTGGGGGTGGGGGGGGGGGGGGGTTGTTGAACACGTTACGTGAGAGAGAAAGACAAATCATGCATTTGTAGAACTGTATAAATGAAGTTTTGAGATAGGAGGTTGGATTAAGCATGTTTTTTTTTATATGAAATTAAAGTCGATATGCTGTAGACATTTTCTGTAGTCTTTTAAAAAGAACTTTACAATAACCTTTCGTATCGATATCTGATTGAAAATTGTTGGACATTTAGCTTTCAGAATAGGAAGGATGCATGCGTTACAAAGTAAGCAGAACAGAAAAAGCACCGTTGGGAAAATGTGTCGCCGCTTTTTGTCACATGCAAGTACTTAGGGGTATGGAAACGTGTGCACCTTTGATATCTAGTCTTTCATCTGTCAGCATTGGTACTCGCTTTCTACATTCGCATGTAGCTTTTGTATAGGCATTTTATAACCCAATTTAGCGTTTATTGACCCAAGAGTTTGCCGAATTCCTTGATCGAAAATCAAAGTTGTTTCTCTGCTGTCCATGCTACAAAACATTAACTTTCAAGACTAACCCTTTTGCCTTCAAAATTATTTAAATAATAATATATTCCTTCATTAAGCTGTTTTGAGCAAACCACGCTGACTCAACTCATGCACAAAGTTCAGCATGCAAAGTTGTTTGTTCATTCCAATGCTTCGTGTTCCCAGAGGTCCCAGCTAAGGAGACTAGTCCCGAATAACTCTTATGACTGTTGTTGTCTATTTCTAAAGCGCGAACGTCCCGTAGTTTCTTAGTACTCATCCACCAAAGCCTTCAATTGATAACCCACAGCTGCACAGTAGACACTCCGTCCAGAAACTTATGTACCCTCACGCTAAAGTGTATCAAGGGACACCACTCCGCAACGCTTGGGATTGCCGCCCATGCAGGGACGACAACCGCGTTGATGAACGCTTCGGGAGCACCTAATAGTAACCGCCCTTTTGTTTAGCAGTTGGGAAGATATTTGCATGAAACATGCTTTTGGTGATGGGCTCGTGGCGACTAATACTGTAGGACTTGGTCGTGCTAATGGCGTCCCACGGGATTTAGTAAGCTAGTGCGACTAGTTGGTACCCCGTCAGGATGATCTTACTTTACATTCTGCTCTCGTTCATTTCATACAAACACACATCTACCTCTCACTGCCTTGAAAGGCTCTAAAACCAACAACCACCCAGCCGACAAATCTCCCACTCACCCCCCCCCCCCCCCCCGAACCGCTACCGTGTTCCTTGTGTGAGTTTGTCTTTGAGTTTGGCCAGCCTCTCTGTAACTTATTCTTGTTATTGCTTTTGTTTGTGTATTTGTTTGGATTGTTTGTTGTTTTTGTTTCTTGTTTTTCATTGAACTTCTGTCCTGCCATGTTGTTTTATGTTTAACTGCTTAACATACGGATTAAATCACTGTTATATATATTTGGTATTGCGATGCAGATGTTAACTAGTCCCTTCACTCCAATGCCCCAGTGGACCCCATATGATGAACCTAAACCTTGAACCTTGCGAACCTTGAACCTTGCCCGGGCCTTCAGACCAGTTTTCGAGCACGGAGGTCAAACTCGTGCTTTTTTTCTGCCTGATGTTTTTGTCATCCATTCAGGGAAGTGTCAGTCCATACAGACAGTCCATTTGTTCAGGAGACCGGGTGTCCATGACAGCACGAGCTGTACGGGGGAGTCACTACAGCGTATATAAAAACAAAGATGACCTGCATTGCTATCAATGCTTGTTCGGAAGCCGAAGTCTATTTTGTTCATTTTACGCTGACATTATGAAGGAGCAATGAGCTTTAGTCACTTTGAAAATGAACTAATTTCCAAAATAAATCCGATTTTACACTCTTTTTTTTTTTTTTTTTTTTTAGAGCATGTTTATAAGATAAGCTTATTGTGCTGCATTAATTCAATTGATTGTATGCGGCATAGTTACGTGTATGTTATTCTTTGAATAACATTGTTTGAGCCAACTAATTGCAACTAATATTAGGTATGCTTTTATTGCATTTATTCTGTTCTTACCCACACCCGAAAATGTATGCAGGTCACGAGGTAGTTTTAAAAGAACATGTTTTCAGGAATTGTTAATGATGACCTAAACTGAAAAAGATATTTTTTCTTCCGCAGTTAATTCGTAATTGTAACACTGTTAACGGTCTCTGTATCGTTGTCTTTTGATTTTTAAGCGTTGTTAATTCGTAATTATAACACTGTTAGCGGTCTCTGTATCGTTGTCTTTTGATTTTTAAGCGTTGTTAATTCGTAATTATAACACTGTTAGCGGTCTCTGTATCGTTGTCTTTTGATTTTTAAGCGTTATTCTGATGGAAATATTGGCAGGTCATTTCATAACGAAGTCACTGAATTGTTCAGGTCTAGCTAACACGCTAGAGGAGGCCAAATCTCCTACTTATTTCTTCTCTCTTTTTGTAAATTGAGTTCCCTACATCGCTAGGTAGCTCAGATAGTGCCGGATTATTTAAAAAAAATTCTTGAGCTGATAGGTACCCAAACCGACTTACTTTAAATTTGTGCTAAGCAGGACATTAACTTTAACGCTCATTGTGTATCTCAGGGTGGGGGTAAATAGGTAAAAACATGGGTTGTGTTCAATCGCGCTTTTTCTTTTCTTGTGGCTCTTGTACACGTATGGCCATTTTGATGCCCGAAAATTGTTCTTTTCTTACACTCAGCTTAAATCGGTTATTCGTCATACTACTGAGTTGTCTTGAAAACGTCTCTTCGTTGTGACATAAGTCCTGCGTGAGAATGCACTCACGTTGGTCAGTGCTTTCACTCAGCTGAAATCCCGATAATTTATCATTGCCAGTGGGTTTTTACTGAAACGGGTGGCTTTGTTTTCTTGTGACTGTTTTACATTGATGGTCGTTTGATGCTTGAAAGTTGCGCAGTTCATGCATTCAGCTAGAATCGACGTTTCATCACATTGACCCGTCTGCTGCAAGAGTTTGTTGTCATCAATATTCCGCATATAACCACAACTCTCCCACTTGAACTGCATGCAGACGTGTGACCAGTCCTATCGGCATGCAATACGGAATCGGAATCGCATTCGACTCCATTTCCCCCTTTTTGTGTTTTGTGTGCATGTGTACACTTGACTATGCATAGCGCGCTCAGATTCTCGTTTCCCAGACGTCAATTCAAATCACTGTTGACAGACGATAGAAAAATGTACAAAAGCTGTCTGGCCGGATGGGGAAGAAAGTATCCATATTCTGGCGTCGGCCATGACGACAGATGAACAAAAGCTCCTCTGACCGTTTCAGGAACTAAGTATCCATGTTCCGGTCTGGTCCATGACGAAAGATGAACAGAAGCAGTCTGATCGTTTCATGAATTAAGTATCAATGTTCATGTAGCGAGCATGACGAGAGATCTTCCATGTGGTTGTCTTTTTGTTGTGGTTGAGCTATTGTAATCGGATTTCTGAGGTCTTTGACTTATATGGGAAGCAGTTAAGTGGTTTGTCATTGTAGGACTAAAGTACAGAATCATGTTTCTAGCGCCCAATGCTGTTGAATGTGTTTATACTTTCGTGTCAAGGGACGCTAGACATTAAATACAGCTGCCTAGCGCCCCCCCCCCCCCCCCCCCCCCGCTCCTTCCTATCGACTACTCTACTGTCCTGTCCTGTATGTCTGTCACTCTCTCTCTCTCTTTCTCTCTCTCTTGGCACAGTGTCAGTTACCGCTCACATTTGACTTTCATGCTTCGGAGAGAAAGAAATATGCAAAAGTGTTGTGGATTCTAAGGGTACAGTACGTCTTTCCTGTGCAAATACTTGGACTTAGCATCAGCTGACTGGGCTTTCACACGGGATCAAACCACCAAAACTCTCCACCACCATCACCATATTGGCACGTACCTGACATCAATACGCAGGGTGTTCTCTCTGTGCAGCGTGATTTTAGTATGTTAGCGTTACATCTAGTTTCTTTATTGGTATGAATATGTATGTAATACATGCTTTTGTTTTGTTTTGTGTGTTTTTTTTACAAAAGATGCATGGCATAATGGTATTGTCAATTTATTTCGGCTGTATATTATCGTTGTCCGCTTAATGTATACATATTATCTGTCTGATTTCTTACCTGATTTTGTAAAACCAATTTTTGTTGTTGTTGTTGTTGTTGTATGTATGGAAGTGTATATTGCCAATTTATTTTGGTTGTATAGTATTGTTGTATTTGTCCGCTCAGTTTGTATACATATGTCACAGTGGAAAGTGGAATCCAGAGGAATCTGAGATTCCCCTAGGGGAAAGTAGAATTCCAGTTTCCCCTCGAGGAAACTGGAATTCTACTTTCCTCTGGATTATTGCCAGATGAAACTGGAATTCCAGTTTCCTCTAGGGGAAACTGAAATTCAATTTCTAGGGGAAAGTAGAATTCTACTTTGCCCTAGTGGAAACTGGAATCAGACTTGAACAGTCACTGTGGAAAGTGGAATCCAGAGGAGAATTCTACTTTGCCCTAGTGGAAACTGGAATCAGACTTGAAAATTGCTTAATTTTGTGCCAGATTTTACAACAAAAGGTATTGAGTGAATGTCAAATTAATTACCAGTTTTCCAGGTGTATTCTAATTGCCACGACTTGAGATCACGAATTCGTGACTACAACTCCATTAAGCTGTACTGGAGCAATAAAATGCTCCTTGGTGAGAACAAATTGTGAGCACTGGTTCACACTTCTTCTTCTTCTGCGTTCGTGGGCTGAAACTCCCACGTACACTCGTGTTTTTGCACGAGTGGAATTTTACGTGTATGACCGTTTTTACCCCGCCATTAAGGCAGCCATACGCCGCTTTCGGAGGAACTGGTTCACACAAAAGGGGAAGTTGCTGACACAGATCTCAGTTTGACAGCCAAGAGAGAAGCAGAGGACAGTATGGAGATTAACGGTGACAGTGGTGACCAGCAACAAAAAGCAAACTTCTACCAGCAATTGGATGCGCACATACAAAAACTGAATATGAACAATAGAGATACTTTTTGCCTGCCCCAAAACAAATACAACACAATTCTGCGGATGCTCAGTTTGGACGAGAAGGAGGCATGTCCAGAGGGTCCAAAATTCAAACATTGGGCCAAAAAGCTGTACAAGCTCGGGATGGTCGGCTCGCAGAATATAATATTTTGCAAGAAGTCGGGTTGTCCGGTTGTCGCACGTGAGGAGATTTTCCAAACAATCTCCACATGCCACACTAACGTTGGCCATTCTGGCCGAGACAAGACCTGGACAGAAGTCAAAAGCAACTACGCCGGAATCAAATGGGATGTAATTGACATTTTCCTCAAGACCTGCACTAGTTGCTGCCAAAGGCAAGCAGTGAAGAGTCTACCATCAGGCAAGGCGATGATCAACCTGTCGTTCCTTCTTCGAGTTCAGATCGACCTAATTGACTTTAGAAGCCGACCAGACAATGAGTAAGTGGATTCTGCACGCCCAAGATTGCTTCTCCAAGTACAGCTGGGCATACGCCTTGAAGTCTAAGAGGGCTGCTGAGGTTGCAAGTCATCTCTTCGACCAGTTCTGCAGTTTTGGACCTCCGAGAATTCTCCACAGCGATAATGGGAGGTAAGTACTGTTTCATGTATTGTCATCCAGTGCACCTGAGCCAACCTTCAATGTTTTCTGGATAAAGGGATTTTGATAAGGCCTAAAAAATAAAAAAAAGTTTGTCTAGGTTAACCCGACTGGTTTTTTTCCCCCGCAGACTCTAAACGGCTTTTTTCCATCCTTGTGTGTGTGTGTGTGTATGTGTGTGTGTGTGTGTGTGTGTGTGTGTAAGGAGGGGTGGGGGGGGGTTTGGGGGAGCGGTGGGTTTTTGCAGCCTAGGAGTCAAAATGACGGGTTTTCACAGTTTGGGAGTCAGAATGACGGGTTTTCACAGTCTGGGAGTCAGACTGATGGGTTTTTGCAGTCAGAGAGCGGCAGCCACAGTGGTGTGAGTTTGGAGCTGGATGGTCAGAATGGGGCGGTTCCACAGTCTGGCAGTCATGACAGCGGTGCAGTTCATGCTGTTTCAGTCAACAATGATTCAACTGAGAACAGAAAGCGTGGAAGACAGTATCTCCTCTTGAGTGAAAACCACATTGTCGGTGCAGGAACAGAACACACGAACATTCCCTCTGTTAATGGTATGAAAGTAAATCCACGTGAGCATGCCGTGATGTCTGTTGATCAAGTGTTTGACCCTGCATGTGTGCCCACAGAGGGAAATCCCATGCAAGAGCCATTAGAAGTTGGACAGTTTGTTCTTTGGAGACGCAGTGCGGTGGTTGAAAATGAGGCCAGTGCAGTTCACAGAGACAAGCGGTTGGCTGCAAGAAGAAACTTCCTGACTGCTGCCAGGCGCCAAGAATCTCGGTACCAAAAGAAACTGAAAGATGTGACGAAGTCGTTTTCAGATGGCAACACAGTGGGAGTTAAAATCCACAGTGCCGATAGAACCAACACAGATGTTAGGCTGCTCACTTGTAAAGTGCTCGAGTCCAAAACAGTGGGTGGTTGTGAGATGTACAAAGTGTACTGTCCTGCTGGTATTGTGAAAAATTGGTTGCGTGGTGAGGAACTGGTTGACATGAACAGTGTGCTGTTTCCCTCTTTGAATGCAGCAGATCCTGCCAGACTGTCAGAGGTGACCTTGATTCACGCATCACGCGCATCCACCAGATGGCAAAATCAGGCCGTCGCGAGAACGGTATGTTCTTGCAAAGGCAGCTGCAAAACAAAGAAGTGCTGCTGCAAAGATGCAGGAATTCCCTGCAGCACCAAGTGCCATCCTCGCCCTGACAAAACAAACTGTCAAAATACAGACAAGTAAGAAAAGAACCCTCAAGACTGACAAAACTGGAAAAGTTGTTAGACCATAATCGTGTAATTAAAGATGTGAGTGTGTGTGCAATAAATTATGAATGAACGTTAAATTGGCTTGGTTAACTCTTCCATCACAAACAAAAAGTAGTTACGACATCTGTCCACAACACTCTTCACTTCACCATTGTCGAGTCCACTACATACACAAGGCAAAAACATGTGTTTTGGGTAAAATGCTGAAAAAAACCTGAGTCGGTCAGCAGGACTACGTTCTAAAGTTCAGTAAAATCTGGCACAAAATTAAGCAATTTTCAAGTCTGATTCCAGTTTCCACTAGGGCAAAGTAGAATTCTACTTTCCCCTAGAGATTGAATTCCAGTTTCCCCTAGAGGAAACTGGAATTCCAGTTTCATCTGGCAATAATCCAGAGGAAAGTAGAATTCCAGTTTCCTCGAGGGGAAACTGGAATTCTACTTTCCCCTAGGGGAATCTCAGATTCCTCTGGATTCCACTTTCCACTGTGACACATATATTAACTGTCTGATTTGTTACCTTTTTTTGTTAAAGTTATAATCTTTGTTTCAAAGCCCTCTGGGCCCAAAACAATAAAATACTTGACTTGACTTGACTTGATAATTAGTTCATTAATTGATTTCTTAATCGATACTTGTGGCTTTTTGTGAAATTCGTTCATCCAGAAATGTTGACTCACAGGAAGCAATCAAGGTGTTGATATTGGAATGCGTTAAGTGGAGAGGAAGATCTCAGACTCAGACTCAGAACTTTATTACAAAAGGATAAAGGTTTTAGGCAAAGCCTGAATTTCTCTATGAGATAATAAAGTATTCTTATTCTTCCAACCTGTCCTTTATACAACACATAAAGACAGACGCACATACAAAATATAAATTCAATCATATAAAATACAGAAATACATTGTATGGAATGCAACACAATGTGCATTTAAGGAATTACATAAGGAGAACTCAAAAATTACAAAATTACATTGACATAGTTATACCTTTCATTTGGGAATAAAGTTGCTCCGATCAGCTACACATCCGTTAACACTAGTACAAAATGTTTAACAAAATAACAATCGAACAAGACATTTCATTCACGAATGTCTCTTAAACATGTTCACTGAAGTTGCATTTTTTATCTGTTGGGGGAAGGAGTTCCAGAGAAACGCTCCCGAGAAGGCTAAGCTCGATTTGTAGAGGTCTATGCGAGGTATAGGAGGGATGATTTTTTGGGACCCATATCTTTTTGTGGCATGTTTGAAATGTGATTGCAAATATTTAGGACAGTCGTCATTTAGAATTTTATACATGAACACAGCCTTGTTGAACGTCAACTGATCTTTCAAGGGGAGGAAATTCAGGAGCTTTAGTTTATCATCCGTGGACCTATTCAAATCATGCAGAATAAGTTTTGCAGCTCGGCGATACAGGGAATTGAGTCTTTTTAAATGAATATCACTGCAGTTATCCCAAAGTGTCGATGCGAAGTTTATATGAGGCATTATGTGGGCGTAATAGAACATTTTGAGTGCTGCAGAATCTGCGTAATGCCTTAATTTTGATAACAGGTACAAATTTGTTGATACTAATTTGCAAATATTACTCAAATGAGTTTGCCATTTCAACTCTTGATCAATGGTAACACCCAATAATCTATGTTCCCTAACTTGCTGCACTTGAGTTGAACCAACTGACAGTTGTAATTGTAAAGGACTTAATTGGTGTTTTTGTCTCGTGGTTATCACCATACTCTTTGTTTTAATCGGATGAATGATCATTGCATCAGAAACGCACAATGATCTGAGGCAATGAGCCGAACTGGTTTCTGGGCAAGGTCGAGAATCGGTCGCCGGAAGGGGGCAGTGTTTCCTTGTTTCTGTCTGAATACAACAGCAACAAGCACGAACGTCTTCTTGTTCTTCTTGTTCTTCTTGTTCTTGTTCTTCTTCTTGTTCTTCTTGTTCTTGTTCTTGTTCTTCTTGTTCTTCTTCTTCTTCTTGTTCTTCTTGTTCTTGTTCTTCTTGTTCTTGTTCTTCTTGTTCTTCTTCTTGTTCTTCTTGTTCTTGTTCTTGTTCTTGTTCTTCTTGTTCTTGTTCTTCTTGTTCTTCTTCTTCTTCTTCTTGTTCTTCTTGTTCTTGTTCTTCTTGTTCTTCTTCTTCTTCTTCTTCTTCTTCTTCTTCTTCTTCTTCTTCTTGTTCTTCTTGTTCTTCTTGTTCGTGTTCTTCTTGTTCTTGTTCTTCTTGTTCTTGTTCTTCTTTGTTCTTCTTGTTCTTGTTCTTCTTGTTCTTCTTGTTCTTGTTCTTCTTGTTCTTCTTGTTCTTGTTCTTCTTCCTTCCTTCCTTTCATTCCTTCTTTCTGTCTGTCTTTCTCTCTTTCATGTATTTCCTTGTTTTCTACATTTTTTTTCTTTTCGCTCCGAATGAAACTAATTTGATTTCAAGTGACCGTTTTGTACATGTTTTCTTGTTGTTAAAACTCTTTCAAAGCGTGTCTTATAATCGTTGTTATTTAACGCAACGCGTCAGGATTTCTTGTTCCATTGCGTCACGCTGCGAGTCCCTCCGTACGCTGTTGCGTATTTTATTACGCTGATGCGTGCTTGCAAAGCAGTTTGTTGCAGATAAACTCCGTGTGGTCGTGAACTGAGAAGAAACACGCACAAAAAAGGGTAGGGTAGGGTAGGGTAGCAAAAAAGATGAGGGAGAGAAATGGGAACGAGGGAGGGAAGGACAGAGAGGGGGGAAGGGGACACGTCGTGAGGTCGTGCCAGCGTGTGTGTTCTATGCATGTGTGTGTTCTGTGAATGCGTGTGAGTTCGATTTTTATTTTAGTTTTTGCTAATTGCTGCGCCTTACGTGTGCAAACTATAGCTGTTTATCTTATCGCTTTTGCGCGCTTCGGGCCGAAAGACATGCGTTTAATGAATGCCCTGCTGAGAGAATTCTGCGCTGTTTTCTTTTATTTAGCCCTTTCATTTTACGCAGCACTCGCAACAATTTATATAGAACAAACGACACAGATTATAAGGTGAAAACTTGATGTGTGTTTGCCTTACACGACCGACTCTATTTTTTAACGCCGACTTTTAAGCTTTGCTGTATTTTGTTATATTTGTGGCAGATGGTTGGCCACTAAACCACACACACACACACACACACACACACACACACACACACACACACACACACTCACACACACACACACACACACACACACACACACACACACACACACACACACACACACATTCAGACAGACACACACGCACGTAAACACACATTTTTTGTTTTATCGATCACGACAGCAACGCAAGCTTTAACCAGAGGTGTCTCCGAAAAGCCAAGTGCTACCCAAATTAAACAAATTAGAAACGTTCTTTGTTACAATAAATGTAGACAATATATATAAAGATTCAAAATGACACCAGAATTAGCCTAGAAATCCAAGTTGGGCACATTAAAATCATGATAAAGACACGTACGTTTTGACAAGAAATTCAAGGTGGGCATACTACATTCAAGATAAAAGACATGTTTCGGCAAGTATATTACAAGAGCTTCACAAAATGGTGCATTTTTAAGCAAGCCATGTCCGTTTTTTATCCGTGAAAATACCTCACTTTCTATCTTTGAAAACATACCACGTACGTGTGAACAATTTGCATTCCTCCTTATCTACTTCCGGGTTGAAAGAGGAAGTCAACAACGCCGCTATATATTTCTGCAAAGAAACACGGCAGACGAGGTTCAGTAAACCAATGTCCTTGCTAATAGTTTGGATCTCATTTTGATGGTTACAAATCCAAAAACAAAGAGACTGCCAACGTCAAATATGGGGATATTGTTATTTAAAGAAAAAAGAAAAAGAAAACACACCAGTAACCAGGTTAGGTAAGTTTAAATCAATATTTCGGCATGTAACTGCCTTCTTTATTGTTATATTATATATTATATATTCTTTATAATTATTGTTATTTGTCAATAACAAACGTTCCAACAACATAACTTTGTTTTTTTGATTTTAATGGTTGCAGGTTTAGAGTGTTAGAACCATATGTGTGCTAGTTTCAGATACCTTGTTCCTTGTTGATTTAACTTTTTTTTCGGATGTAGTTGAAGAGGATCTAAAGTTGGTGTTCAATAGATTTAATGCGTTTAACACACACATACACACACACACACACACACACACACACACACACACAAACACACACAGACACACACACAAACACATACACACACACACACACACACACGTACGCATGCACGCACACACGCACCCACGCACGCATGCACACACATTGTCATGCACGCACGCACGCACGAACACACACACACACACACACACTCACACACACATACACACACACACACACACACACATACGGTACACTGTTCTGAGCGAGACTTTGCGTATACTCTCAAATCACGGTGTAGGCTGCTGGCGATCTTCACAGAGAGACTGCCCCAGTACGCGCGCGTCCGCGAGAAAATTGCGGCGCTCGTGGATACCGTCCTGTGATGTCGACCATAGACACGCTCACGCACACACGCAATGTGCTTTTGCAACTATGGAATCCGAGTGAACACACACCTACCTAGCCAACACATGCCTCCGTTTGCATTGGTGGCCAAAAGGTATACCATCAGAAAAAGGGAGGAGTAGACAATGTGATTGGGTGGTAGCTGATGGCTGGAGGTGGAGGGGGGGTGGGGTGGGGGGGTGCGGTAAGAGACATGAGGGTTAGGGACATAGGAGGGGGGGATGAGGGGGTATAGGGGGAGGGGGTAGTTGGGTTCAGTTGCTGGAAGCTGGTCGAGGTAAACTCGCGTATGACTTCTTCACGAAATTTCTTGTTGAGGATATTGTTTTAGTTTGTTGTGTCAGTTTACCTTGAAAGTTGTGTTGACAGCATTTTGCCTTGTTTTCTGTCATTCCAGAACGGCTGTCGGGCACTGCAAACAGTTACAGACTTTCGCAACAGTGAGTAACTTTGTTTGTATACTTCATAACTTATTCTTTTTCTTCTCAGTCCTGCTCTGTCTTTCTGTCTGTGTCTGTCTGTCTGTCTGTCGTTCTGTTTCGATCTGTATCTCTTTCCCTCTCTCCTACTGTTGGACTGTCTATCTCTCACTCTCTTTTTCTTTCTGTGTGTGAGCGCGTGCGCGATTGCGCGTGTGTGCGTCTGTGCATACGTGTTGTTGTGCGCGCGTGTCTTTCGTTCTGTTTATATCTCTTTCTGGTTGTATAACTGTTTTGTTTTACATTTGACTCACATTATTTTCCCTGTGTGTGTGTGTGTGTGTGTGTGTGTGTGTGTGTGTGTGTGTGTGTGTGTGTGTGTCTTTAGCAGGCTTTAGGGTTTTTTTCAGCGGCATAATTCAGTGCTTCGTCTCGTATCGAAAACAAAAGCAGACGACAAATTTAGTCAGTTGGAGTTGTCTCCCGTACTCCTGTAGCATGCACTGATCTAAAAATAGTCCACTATTTTTAGATCAGTGCGCTGCACCGAGACAGTTATACCCAAACGGCGCATACCGCAAACGGTTCGGGAATTCCCGACAAAAGAAAAGATCCGCACGCAGCACAGGCAACTTCAGTGTCAGCTGAACACGAGAGCGTTCGGTCTTTCAGAAGATTTGTATCTTGAAATGAAAATTAACGAATATCGCGCTGTCCGAAGGAATGGAGTACATATCGGACAATGACCACGCTCAGGCTAAAACGATAGGACATCTGACCGACATGCGGCAATGTGAATCGGACATTTGGGGATTTTCATCGTTATAATATGTCCGATGTCCGACGCCTAACGACATCCCTGCATGTGTTCAAACCATTGTGTCGCTTACATGATATATTGATGCCCGTTCACCGACAAATGAGTTCTACCCTCAGCACCAAACTGTGAATGCAAATTAAAAATAAACAGAAACATCGGCATTGCTTTCAGTCATGTACAC
>NC_090254.1:32411419-32433444 GCF_037325665.1 Littorina saxatilis
TGATCGTAGGCGCGGAAGACACAGTTCCTTTATTTTAAGAGAAAGCTAGCATGCAGCGAAATGAAGCTATAGTTCGGCGTGGGATCAAGTTGTTGATGAGAGAACGTGAGATATAATTATACGTCCGCAGGT
Source organism: Littorina saxatilis (assembly GCF_037325665.1). Classification (NCBI taxonomy): domain Eukaryota; kingdom Metazoa; phylum Mollusca; class Gastropoda; order Littorinimorpha; family Littorinidae; genus Littorina; species Littorina saxatilis. Next base: position 32,411,552 of record NC_090254.1, read on the forward strand.
CTTAGTTTGGCCGTCCTCACATGGTGTCTTATTACCAAAGCTATTAAGACAATGAATTAAGCTCCTCTGCGGTTCCTAGTATTACACCTTCTGATAGGTCGACAGAGTTCAACAACAAACAAGTCGCGTAAGGCGAAAATACAATATTTAGTCAAGTAGCTGTCGAACTCACAGAATGAAACTGAACGCAATGCCATTTTTCAGCAAGACCGTATACTCGTAGCATCGTCAGTCCACCGCTCATGGCAAAGGCAGTGAAATTGACAAGAAGAGCGGGGTAGTAGTTGCGCTAAGAAGGATAGCACGCTTTTCTGTACCTCTCTTTGTTTTAACTTTCTGAGCGTGTTTTTAATCCAAACATATCATATCTTATTATCTATATGTTTTTGGAATCAGGAACCGACAAGGAATAAGATGAAAGTGTTTTTAAATTGATTTGGACAATTTAATTTTGATAATAATTTTTATATATTTAATTTTCAGAGCTTGTTTTTAATCCGAATATAACATACTTATATGTTTTTGGAATCAGCAAATGATGGAGAATAAGATAAACGTAAATTTGGATCGTTTTATAAATTTTTATTTTTTTTTTTACAATTTTCAGATTTTTAATGACCAAAGTCATTAATTAATTTTTAAGCCACCAAGCTGAAATGCAATACCGAAGTCCGGGCTTCGTCGAAGATTACTTGACCAAAATTTCAACCAATTTGGTTGAAAAATGAGGGCGTGACAGTGCCGCCTCAACTTTCACGAAAAGCCGGATATGACGTCATCAAAGACATTTATCAAAAAAATGAAAAAAACGTTCGGGGATTTCATACCCAGGAACTCTCATGTCAAATTTCATAAAGATCGGTCCAGTAGTTTAGTCTGAATCGCTCTACACACACACACACACACACACACAGACACACACACACACACGCACATACACCACGACCCTCGTTTCGATTCCCCCTCGATGTTAAAATATTTAGTCAAAACTTGACTAAATATAATAATTAAAGAAAAATGAGGCGACCTAATCAAAAAGAAAAAGAAACAAAACTTGACTAAATGTCAAAAGAAAGAAAGAAAACGGTGCAAATAGGACAATCTGATACGAAAATAGAAATAGAAATGTATAATTCCGTAACATGAGGAACGTTTAATTAAAACGACCGAGAGTTTCTTCCCCTTTGGTTCAGTACTTGGTAACAAGCTTGCTTGTCCTGTGATAGAAAAAAAGTGTGTTGCTTGAGAACTTGTTAGGCCAGGAAACCGTAAAGTAAATTAAAGTAATCAAAATACACTGAAATTAAATAAATAAAAGTAAAGAATGAGAGAAAAAAACACACAAAAAACACGAGAAACATCGATGACGACGACAACAACAACAACATCGACAACAACGACAAAAACAACAACAACAATCAATCAATCAATCAATCAATGAGGCTTATATCGCGCATATTCCGTGGGTACAGTTCTAGGCGCTCAGCAGTGATGCCGTGTGAGATGAAATTTTATACGGCCAGTAATTGCAGCCATTTCGGCGCATATTTACCTTTCACGGCCTATTATTCCAAGTCACACGGGTATAGGTAGACAATTATTAACTGTGCCAAAGCAGTTTTGCCAGGAATGACCCTTTTGTCAATCGTGGGATCTTTAACGTGCACACCCAATGTAGTGTACACGGGGGGGAGTTCGGACACCGAAGAGAGTCTGCACACAAAGTTGACTCTGAAATAAATTTCCGCCGAACCTGGGATCGAACTCACGCTGACAGCGGCCAACTGAATACAAATCCAGCGCGCTACCAACTGAGCTATATCCCCGCCCAACAACAACTATTACTACTACTGCTACTGCTACAAACAACAACAACAACTACAAATGACAACAACAAACGACAACAATAACAAACAACAACAACAACACAGCAGACATTTTGTCAAATTACCTGAAGATATTCGTTATGTGAGCTACGACACGAAAGACGTTTTGTGGTGAGAATACGTGGAAGAATCAGAGGTGCTGTGATGATTGTACGGAATCATCGGAACTACAGAGGGGTGCCATACATGTTGCATACTCGAAGTCGACAATCTGCAATACTTACGCCACTGCCCTGTACAACTCAGCACAACTGGTGTGATGATAACGTAAACGTATTTGTCTGTGGCACGACAGCCAGACTGTCAACAGTGCGTAAACTTATTTTTTACCTGACCCATAGCAAGGGCCAATTATTGTTAAAAATAACACAGGGAAGACTATCTATGGCAAAACAGAGGCGTTGCGATGACTAGAATGAAGCACGAGAACAAGTGGTTTTCTCACGTCAAATCCTGTGAAAGATTCCTGGCGTCTGGAGGTATCTTGCACGAGAGTTCGGTAGGGTTAACTTCGCTTCGACTAGTTTCTCACACCGTGGGGGGGGGGGGGGGGGGGACTCTGAAGGGGCTGACCAGCAGATAAGGTGAAGACGAAATCAGACAGGTGTTATAAAGTGATAAAATATTAACTTGAAACAGTCAGAGAATAATTTTTTTTTAAGCACGGCATTGTGGGAGTTGAGATAGACAAACACAACATGTTGGTCTGTTGGTCCCTTCTCTTCTTTTGCCAGCATCATTTTACATCCGAACCTACGACTTAAAAAAACACACATCCTGAAGTAGACCCAGCAGAATCGTTTCCGAAAACTGAAAAATTAAACAAGCGAACTTGAACGATGCTCAAAGCTGTTATAAGAGCTTGAAACCGACAGACTGAATCTCTCGGGGATGCTCCATTCCTCTTATTGTGATTTAAAGAGAGCTAACATTTCTTTTCATCGCTCAACTGCGTTCGGGTTGTAATTCCAGATTAACTTTACGTTGACGAGGATAAACCCGGGTTTAAACGTTCACGCAGACACATGTTTAAGAGGCAACAACAACCGGAAAATCTGGCGAATAAGCAGCAGCCGGATACACGGAGGTGATAGAAGAGCAAACTACAAACAATCGCATCAAATTAACAACGATGCCTGACTGCTTCATGAAGAGCTACGAATGAAATAGCACATACACAAGCAAAAAAATAAGAAGAAACAAATGAGAAACGGAAGTAAAGCATATTCATATAAACTCCTCCCCCCTCTCACTCTCTATCTCTCTCTCTCTCTCTCTCTCTCTCTCTCTCTCTCTCTCTCTCTCTCTCTCTCTCTCTCTCTCTCACTCTCTATCTCTCTCTATCGTTCTCTGTCTGTCTGTCTGTCTGTCTGTCTGTTTATCGTTCTGTCTGTCTGTGTCTGTCTGTCGGTCTGTCTCTGTCTCTGTCTCTCTGTTTCTGTCTCTCTGTCTCTGTCTCTCTGTCTCTCTGTCTGTCTGTCTGTCTGTCTGTCTGTCTGTCTCTCTCTCTCTCTCTCTCTCTCTCTCTCTCTCTCTCTCTCTCTCTCTCTCTCTCTCTCTTTATTTATTGTTTGTGTCCATTCGAAGTTTCTTATCTTCTCTCGTGTTTCATTATAAAAAAAATGTTAAATGCTTATTTAGAGAGCAATGTGTAAAAGTCTCGCCCCCATTTGTAATAATGATATGATAATAATAATAATAACTATAATATAAGTGTTACGTCACCACTAAGGTTATAGCTTATTGATGATTCTAGCTTACCATGTATTGTGTTAATAATTATGGAAGAAAACGCTGTTTAAGCCAAGTAAAGCAAACAACAAGATAAGGAAAACAGTATACGATCTCTAATCCATCATGGTGTGCAGACACAACTTGCTTCCTCTACAAAGAACATCAAACTGAAAAGGTTGTTTGTTGTTGTTCTTCTTGTTCTTGTTCTTGTTCTTGTTATTGTTATTGTTGTTGTTCTTGTAGTTGTTGTTGTTCTTGTTTCTTGCCGCCGTTTGGCACTTACATTTAAATTGATACATTTTGTTTTGATAAGAATGAATCTCTTTTTCTTTTTTTCTCATTTTTTTGCACAAATGTGGGACGTTTCAATTTTCTGTGTGAACTTGAAGTTGTTGCGCAAATTAAGCCAGTGGTTTTCACTTTTGTCATCTACGAAACCGCCGCAGAGGCAAATACGAAATTTAGTTATTAGCAGAATAGAACGGATAGAGAGAAAGAAAAAACAAAAGGAGGAAGAAACAAGTCGCGTAAGGCGAAATTACTACATTCAGTCAAGCTGTCGAACTCACGGAATGAACTGCATTTTTTCACCAAGACAATACAGCTTCGTCAATCCCCGCGAGAAGGAAATCACTCACCTCCCACGTGCAAAAGACAGTGAAATTGACAAGCCAGAATAGCGCGGTAGCGTATTGTGCTAAGGAGGAAAGCGCGCTTTTCTGTATTCTTGTATTGTTTCTGAGCTTGTTTTGAATACAACACATCATATCTAAATGTTTTTGAAATCAGGAAATGGTAAAGAATAAGCTGAAATCATTTTTGGGTCGATTTCTTAAATTGTAATCGTAGTACTAATTAATCTGTTTTCGTTAATTGTGATCACATTTTAAGAGTAAACATGAAATATGTATATATTTTCAGATTTATAATTTGATGAAGAATACGATGCAATCAATTTTAAATCTGTTTGCGAGAATTCGATTTTAATGACAATTTTAATGAGCAAACTCATTGATTAGTGTTTAAGCCTCCAAGCTTAAATACAATACCAAAGTCTGGGCTTCGTCGAAGATTACTTGACCAAAATGTCAACCTATTTGGTTGAAAAATGAGAGCGTGACAGTACCGCCTCAACTTTCACAAAAGCCGGATATGACGTCATCAAAGACATTTATCAAAAAAATGAAAAACACATCTGGGGATATCATACCCAGGAACTCTCATGTAAAGGTTCATGAAAATAGGTCCAATAGTTTTCTCTGAATCGGTCTGCACGCACACACACACATACATACACACACACACACACACACACCACCACCCTCGTTTCGATTCCCTGTCTATGTTAAAACATTTAGTAAAAACTTGACTAAATGTAAAAAGGAGAAAGGATTAAGTCAGGTCTGGAGAGGAAGGAGAATAACGACAATGACAAAAATAATGTTATGATCTCAAAGATCTCACCAGAAACAAGACATACGATTTTATTTCAAACGTGTGCAATACAATAGGAGTATTGCATGACTAGATTTAGGACATTCAATACTTTTGAACAACAACAACAACAAAATGCAATCACACACACACACACACACACACACACACACACACACACACACACACACACACACACACACACACACACACACACACACACAAACAACAACAACAACAACGAAATGCAATCACACACACACACACACACACACACACACACACACACGCAAACGCACACACACACACAAACACACACACACACACACACACACACACACACACACACACACACACACACACACACACACACACACACACACACACACACACAAACGATCCACATTATACTGTCGCAGTGGAACAGTGCCAACAAATAACCAATCATTAAACCTTTCCCAATGGAGGATGAGAGAAGACCCGTTTATAATTATTTCTCTTATTCCTCTTCTGTTACAACTGTTAAGTATTCAAAACCGATTATTCTCATCGCATGTCTCGCCCAGCAATGTTTAACCCCTTTCAAAATTCAGCTGCGAGGAAATCAATTTGTGTGATGAGAATTTTCGGTTTTTGATTATTCTGAGTATATTCAAATTTATGCAAATTGACGGTTAAGGTGCTTATTTGTGATAATTGCTGTGCCGATTCAAATTCATGAACATTTCAATTTTTCTCGTTTCACAGACACCCGCTGGCGCACATCATCATTATCTATCTCGTTTGAATCTTCACCAATGATTCCAGTTTCCTGCCTGCTCCGCTTAAATTATAACCTGTACTATCCTACGGACTATAAACGGGGTAAATTTGTAAAAAAAAAATTTAAAAAAAAATAATTAATAATAGTAAAACATAAATTAATTTAAAAAAAAGGAGCAAGAACAGATAAAAATAAAGAAACAATCAAAATACGAAATTCAGTCGATTTTTTATATTGTACGCGTGTGAAGTGAATAAGTTGATTTTATATTTGTATACGTCTGCAAAAAAATTGGCGCAGACAAGGAACGTTGTGTTGGTATTAGTGCTTCACATAGCCATGACCCCCCATCACATTTTTTTTGGGGGGGGATTTACCACTAGTTGTTCTGGAAAGCCCATTTAGTATGAAGACTCATGGCACTTGTTTGCCATCTGAGCTCCTGCATTTTCTTTAGTTATGCCCTTATATGTAACCCTGCCCTCAAGCTGCTGTTGGAAAATGGGGGTAGGTCTCGTCTGAAGCCCTTTTCACGACCTAAAACTGGCCTATATAAACAAAAATGATACCAATGGAAAGGTAATTGATGCACTGATATTGTTACATTACATTACATTATAATTCTCGCAGCAAAATCTGTTACTTCCGGTTTTTATCACCAATATTTCAGAAAAAAATGAAGCATCAACCGTTCCCCGTGGGGTAGTCCAAGGATGCAATATGATTGTATCAATAATGTGTACTCTACTCTTTTTTTTATTTGCATGTGATTTGGAACAATGCTATATTTGTTTGTTTGTTTGTTTGCTTAACGCCCAGCCGACCACGAAGGGCCATATCAGGGCGGTGCTGCTTTGACACACACAAGACAGAAGTCGCAGCACAGGCTTCATGTCTCACCCAGTCACATTATTCTGACACCGGACCAACCAGTCCTAGCACTAACCCCATAATGCCAGACGCCAGGCGGAGCAGCCACTAGATTGCCAATTTTAAAGTCTTAGGTATGACCCGGCCGGGGTTCGAACCCACGACCTCCCGATCACGGGGCGGACGCCTTACCACTAGGCCAACCGTGCCGGTACAATGCTATATGCAGTTTTGCAAAAAATACACATCATTAAAGTTCTGAGTTGCAATGATTGGTCAGCAGTTTCAGACCATCTGTTGCTGAAAAACAAGTAGGACTGCAATGTACAGAAGTCACACAAATACTGGTCCAGTTCCATCAAAACATCCGCTAGTAGTGCTAACCCATTCACTGATCAGTCCAGATCCTGATCATCCTCACTAGTGTCTTCCTGGATTTCATCGCACAAGTTCATCAGTTCCGCATCTTCGTCTTTATCTGCCTGTTCAAGGGGGTCCGAGTTGCTGAGGATGTCGACCAGTTCAACTGGCAAGATGTCTGATGCACACCACTCAATCTCCAGAGCCCCTTCCTCTCCAGCCTTCCACCCTCTGCGAATAGGACCTGGCATTCAGGAATGAGCACATGAGGTGGAAAACCCCAAGGCGGACCACCACATTGTTGAAGCGTTGATCTTGCCAAACAATCATGTAGGCTTTCTTTGCCACTGCCAAGTCGAACGTGACCAAGGTGCACTCCTGGTCCACTTCTTTGGTTGTGCACTGTGACAGATGAAGAATGTGCTGAACTATCGCGTTGTCAGTGACTGGATGGAGGACTGGAGGCATGTAGTCAACAACGGACTGCTCTTGTATGGCTTGCACTTCTCTCCCAGTTAGTGATATCCATCCTGCCCATCCTGGAATGTGCTGGTCATCCGCACACTTACGCCGAGCAAGGATCCAGAGAAAGTCAGAGAGTGAAGCGTGAGTCACAACTTCTGGCACAGAAATAGTTGTGTCCACCAAGGTGAGCTTAGGCTCCACTTTCTGCTTTGCATAGCAAGGAGGGAGATCTTCAGGGCTGAACTCAACACTGTCACGGCTTTGCTCAGGACGCGCATCTCCTGTAGGTGGGACTGATTCAGAGACCTCCTGAATGACAATGCCGTGTGCGGAATGTGTTGTACCAGATCCCGAAACTGTTTCTTCCTGCAAGTCAAAATTATCCCAACAGAAGTGGGTCACAACATTGTTCTCTGGACGAATGGTAGTTGGCAGCAGGCTGCTGTTTTGCATGATCTGGTGACACACGGCAGTTTCCATCTGCAGTACGCCTCCGTGGGATATACAGTGCCCGAAACGATTCAGCATGCTGAGCAACTCTGCACTTCCTGTCAGATGTCTGAGTGCTGTTGCGAGTACAATGTGTTTGGGCATTTTCCACTCGTTGTTCGATACGGCATAGCAGATGTCCTGGGCTATTGACAGCCCGATCCTCTCCTTTCTGTCTGAGGTTTGCTTTCGCCCAGAAAGCATGACCTTCAAGAAATTCAGCAGGACTGGAGGTGGCAGGATCTTCTGGGATGTAATGAATGAGACCGGTGGTGGCCAGGGACATTCTTCTGCTGAACAGTATGCCTGGATGATCAAACGCCTCAAGATATGGGCCGCCTCTTCTAGTCTCCTCTCATCGATCATCAGATGCTGCCGCCTCAAAGGCTTGTTCAACAGCCTGCCCAACTGGCAAGTCTGAGGAATAGACAAGCTCAGTCCGAAAATTTGGCTCCAAAATGTCAGACTCTCACCAAAATGGCCCACAATTTTCTTCTTCAGGTGATGAGTTTGGAAATCAGGGTTGTAAAAGTCAGGGTGTTTGTCCTGCATATAGGTGCAGTATCTCTCCCGCAGCATGGTCATTCGTTCAACTTGGTGCCTGTTGATGATTGCATCTTCAATGTAGTTGCAGATGTACTGAAAGGCATCTGAGCATGCCTTCATGTGTTCTTTGGAAGTTGCCTCTCGCTGTTCATGCCTCTTACGACTGCGCACAAGATCACGTCGGCATGACTCATGGAAGTATGCTTCTCTTGCCAAGAGATCCACCTGCACTCGTGCCATCAGTTCAACATCTTGTTTCTCACTTGCTGCCGTCTTGATAGCCTCCTCGGCAGACTTTGTTTCACATCTCACAAGTTTCTCATGATGTGCCTTGCCACTTCGTGCCCTCTTGTACTTTTGGTCACAGATTATGCACCAGTCACGAGGAAAAAGCGTTCTGGTAGAGTCTCCCATTTTACGTCGTTTTTTCCGGGATGTTGAGGGCTGATCTGTGTCGCTATCATCACTCACATCCTCAGGGCTGCTTTGCTGGTCATCATGACTTCTCTTTCTCAAATACTTCAAGTTTGTGAATGACTGGTAGCAGCGTCTATGAAACCCATGAAGAGTATCATCTAGTATGTCAGGGAACGCATCCAGGACTGCTGCAAATTTTGAATCAAGTCCTGCTGTCCTACGCAGGCGGCAACATTCCACAAGTTTCTCTTTTGTCTGCTGACTAAGTGGCTTCACTGCTGGGTCAAACCTGACCTCAGGGCAGTGGATGATACACACCTTTTGTGCAGTTTCTGTCCGTCTTGGCTTTTTCTTGCGCTTGAAAGATACTGGTCGTTCGTCACTCATTCTGATGTATTATATCTTCAGTGCATCAGACGAAAGAAGTATGATCTGCAACAAAAATCTCCTGCGAGTTGAAGAGAGGTGCTGTGTTGACGGGGAAGTTCCTACTGCTCATTAGGGGACAACATACTATATTACCAAAACGTAATACAAGTATGATGATGAGTTTAGATTTTCTATTAAAAAACCCACAAAAACATCCCCATCCTTAGAAATCAAAGTGCAGAGCCGACTCGATAAAGATGTATCTGCGGCTATGCAAATCCACATCACAATAAAATGCCATAATTATGCTGAAAATATTTGTTTATCATAGTAAGAATAACTTACAACTTCCACATTGAAACAAATCCAAATGATTATTGAAATTATTATGGATTATGTGATGCTAATTCTAGCCCTGCCCCGAGAGGTCAAACATAGGGCCCAAAGAGGGAACATTTGCTTACCGGAAGCGTATGTGGAAAACACAATGAAAAGCATAATGAAACAAAAAAACTCACTATATGACAACACTGATATACTGCCTTACTGACAATATAAAAACATTATAAATTAAATCATTTGTGTGGCTGTTGTGAGCTTCTGACTAACCCTACCCCCAAAAGTTAAATATAGGGTGCAAAGAAGGAAAATCCGCCTATAAAGTGTGATATATCTGAAAAAAATGCAGGAGCTCAGATGGCAAACAAGTGGACTTTGACTTCTGGTATGAAATCCTTCCAGGAAATCCAAGTGAGAAATCCCCCCCCCCAAAAAAAAAATGTGACCTTTCACTATGGCTATGTGACGCTATATGTTTTTGTCTAACCGGGCGGTTGGGGAGAGACTAACTTCATGAGCCGAGGACGAGACAGTTGAGGACATTTAGTCTGGAGTCAAAATCACGAGCGACAAAAAGTTCGAGAATGCCAAAAGGGCGAGGAGAAAAATCAAGGTAAACAAATGTCATGTAGGCGTCAATCGATTATGATATTCTCAAAGTTTCCAATGGAAGCCTATCAATGCGTAATTGCCAATGAAAGTATCACGAGTTGTACTCCGCGTGCACATTTCAATAAAAGCAAGTGTAACATATTGTAATGGTAAGTAAGATGCAGAACGCAAATGATTCTCAGTAAGCGTATAATTATGTCTGTCCTGTTTATAGTTACACATCATGCACATTTGGCAGCAAGTCTAATTAGCTTAGCTCTTTTCAGAGGCATTCGTTCTCATATGCATTGGTGTTAGAAATGTTGAAAATCATAGCACACACACGTCTTTTCTATTAACCAGGAATTGCTGTATATAGTGCGTGTGTATTTGTTGTCTTTTTTATTATGCAAAAATATGCAAAATTATGTCCTGCATCGCAGTCGTCATGGTTGAAGAGAACAAAGAAGACTAAAAACATCTGCCGCAGAGAGATCAGTCACGGGCCAGTGTGTACAGGTGATTGACTTTAGAGTGCGACTGTAGATGTAAGCAGATAGATGTCAACTTATTTTGCTCTTTCTATTGAAATACATGTAAATCTGCCTTTTGCAGCGGTCGCGTACATTCACATAAAACGACGACTGCCGACAAAATGCCCATACCAGCTGCTGGATAGAATAAAGAATAGAACAAAAGTCGAACGCTCTAATATCTCTTTGTTTTTCTTTGACTTACGCTTTTGTTGTTGGTACATGAGTTTAAAAAAAAACCACAGCGCCTGACTAAAGTCCAGAACAGCTACAAAGAAAAGAGTAACGAAAGAGAGTACAAATAGAAAAAGAACAAGTCGCGTAAGGCGAAATTATTACATTTAGTCAAGCTGTGGAACTCACAGAATGAAACTGAACGCACTGCATTTTTTCACAATGACCGTAGTCCGCCGCTTGTGCAAAACGGAGTGAAACTGACGAGCCTGTTCAGCGCGGTAGTGGTTTCGCTGTGCTGCATAGCACGCTTTTCTGTACCTCTCTTCGTTTTAACTTTCTGAGCGTGTTTTTAATCCAAACATATCATATCTATATGTTTTTGGAATCAGGAACCGACAAGGAATAAGATGAAATTGTTTTTAAATCGATTTCGAAAATTTAATTTTGATCATAATTTTTATATTTTTAATTTTCAGAGCTTGTTTTTAATCCAAATATAACATATTTATATGTTTTTGGAATCAGGAAATGATGTAGAATAAGATGAATGTACATTTGGATCGTTTTATATAAAAAGAAAAAAGTATTACAATTTTCAGATTTTTAAAGGCATACTAACGCACTCCCGTGTTTACAAAGTGTAGTTTGCCCACAATCGATGTCAAACGCACCATAAGACCATATAATGACGATACGTCACCATGCGCGGACCATAATACATGCATTACAGCTTGTTCTAGCCTCTGAAAAAGTGAGGATGTCAACAAAGCCGCGGTGTTCTCTCCCTTGCATCAACGTTACATGTGTTGCCAAATCTATAAATAGGACGATCCAGATCAAAATGAAAATTAAAATATCTCAACATTTAAGGGGTCCTAGACCACAATATTTTGCAGGGAACTTAATTTAGTCTGTCTCCAGCTGTTGGTAAAGCAATTAGCGTGTATAGTCATCGAGTACATATGGCTTCAAAGACCAAAGTCATTAATTAATTTTTAAGCCACCAAGTTGAAATGCAAAACCGAAGTTCGGCCTTTGTCGAAGATTGCTTTACACGAATGTCAATCAATTTGATTGAAAAATGAGGGTGTGACAGTGCCGCCTCAACTTTTACAAAAAGCCGGATATGACGTCATCAACAGTATTTATCGAAAAAAAAAATTCCGGGAATATCATTCCCAGGCGAAATAACATTTTTTTTTTTTTCGTCTTTACACTTGTTCCCTTGTCCCGTCCCTGCACTCGCTACTCCAACCACCTCCGAATTTCGTTCCGCTGCAAGACTTGTCGATTTTACAGACGCTCCAGGGGGGATGTCGGGTCGCTGCGGTAGGCTACCCTCGGAAGATGACACTGCACTTCTGCTGAGTCACTTCGACGGTGTTCAGTAGTGGGTCTGTCCCGAGCTAACGGACGCAGCCCACTATCTACTATGCCCCCTACAAACGACATTGACTTTAAGTCGCGGAGCCAGACTGAGTGCCCTCCAGAGAGCAGACCGCCACCACGTCCCCCCGTCGACCCCCCAGAACGTCACACGTTGAAGACTGACAGCAGAACTACTATTCAGGGAAGGAAGGAACAGGAACACTGAGACCAAGGTCACCATGAGAGCTCCGGGCATGAAGGGCCACAAGAGCAAAGACAATTTATATTTTGGATGATTAATGAGATGAGGATGATTATAATGATGCTTTGGATTCCCAATTTGGTTTGAGACTACGTGTCAGGGCAGCACTCTACGCTTACTGTCATAATATATCCTGGCATAAACCAGACCCGAGAACTGCCGCACCTGCGGTGTTGGTCAGGTATACAGAACCTGAGCACCCTCAAAGTCGCATTTGTTAAGTGAATGACACTCGGCTGTGTGATCCCAGCCTTCCCATAGGAACCATAGCACTTCCACTCTGGGTAAGAGCCGACCGGAGCCCGAAAAACCCACATGACCTGATGGGATTCGAACCCACGACCTCCCGGCCCGCAGCCCGATGCGCTAACCACTGCGCGACGGTGGCCGCTGAAATAACAACAATTAGTCAAGCTGTCGAACTCACAGAATGAAACTGAACGCAATGCTTTTGCACACACTCGCAGTTTCGTCAGTCCACTGCTCGTGGCAAAGGCAGTGAAATCGACAAGCCATGCAAAATAGTGGGCAGTGGTCGCGCTGAGCAGGATAACACGCTTTTCTGTATGTCTATTCTTTTTAGCTTACTGAGTTTGTTTTTAATCCAAACATTATCTATATGTTTTTGGAATCAGGGACCGACAAGGAATAAGATGAAATTGTTTTTAATCCATTTCCGAAAATTTATTTTAATCATAATTTTTATAATTTTATAAGTTTGTTTGTAATCCAAATATAACATAATTATATGTTTTTGGAATCAGAAAATGACGAAGAATAAGATGAAATTGTTTTTGGATCGTTTACAAAAACAATTAGTTTTAATTACAATTTTTCGATTTGTAATGACCAAACTCATTCATTAGTTTTTAAGCCACCAAGCTGAAATGCAATTCCAAAGTCCGGCCTTTCTCGAAGATTGCTTTGCCAAAATTTCAATCAATTTGATTGAAAAATGAGGGTGTGACAGTGCCGCCTCAACTTTTACAAAAAGCCGGATATGACGTCATCAAAGGTATATATTGAAAAAATTAAAAAAATGGCCGGGGATATCATTCCCAGGAACTCTCATGTCAAATTTCATAAAAATCGGTCCAGTAGTTTAGTCTGAATCGCTCTACACACATACACGCACAGACAGACAGACACACACACAGACACACATACACCACGACCCTCGTCTCGATTCCCCCTCTATGTTAAAACAGACGGTGAGAAAAAAAAAAGGAAAGAAAAAACGAAAAACTGAAAGACAGACAGGCAGACAGACAGACAGACAGACAGATAGAAAATAAGCAAAGCGAGAACAACACGCACACACAAAGAGGAAAAGGGTGACCAAAATGTAGCCAGAACCGCGACTAATATAACCGACTGACACAACCTATCACCATTATTCTAAACGCGAAGGTCAGAGGGCGGTATTGGAGAAAACAAAGTGACCGACAGGCGAGAGTAGTATACAGATCATTACGAAATTGAGCACAGCTGGCACGGATAGTTTCGGGAGAGAATCACACCGATAAATACACGTTCCTGTAAAAACACTCACGGCCCGTCTGAATCTATGGCAGAAGCTGTCCAATTTAGAGGATGAAGTTCAAACACAAAGCCGAAGGTATGTTCTGTTTGCTGTCGATTACTGTCGAGTTGTCTGTATTAATGTGTTTGTTTCCAAAACATTTCGCAAATCACGAAGGGTTATTTGATATTTAGAATACCTTCCATCGAAGTGTTTACCTAAGCTTTCGTTATGTGATCATAACCGATTGGATCTATATCACAGAAATGGATGCGCCAACTAATAACGAGGAAGAAGAATGCTTTCGGCAAATATTATGTGTTTTGTATTTATTTATTTATCTTGGGTGGATGGGGGGGGGGGGGCTGCTACTCTACATTGCGCTAGCTTTTCCTCTTGAGAAGCTGTTTCCGTTTCTCTGTTTGCTTTTCTCTTCTCAGCAAACATGTTGTTCGTCAAATGCCTCTATATAAACATATCACACGTCCAATCTAACCGTATTGTTTCTTTCTTGCGAGGTTGTTTTTGACAAATATTACCCCTGTTAGGCATTTCTCTATTTACAATATGAATACCTTCAAGACAAAGAGCCGAAATTATTTTGTCTGTCTGTCTGTCCGTCTGTCTCTCTGTCTCTGTCTCTCTCTCTTTCTCTCTCTCTCTGTCTCTCTGTCTCTCTCTCTCTCTCTGTCTCTCTGTCTCTCTCTCTCTCTCTCTATCTATCGCTATCTTTGTCTCTCTGTCTCTCTCTCTGTCTCTCTCTCTGTCTCTCTCCATGTCTCTCTCCATGTCTCTCTATCTGTCTCTCTCTCTCTCTCTCTCTCTCTCTCTCTCTCTCTCTCTCTCTCTCTCTCTCTCTCTCTCTCTCTCTCTCTCTCTCTCTTGTTTTTTGTTTTTGTGTGTTTGTGCTTACTTTGTCATTGTGTTGTTTATTTGATTGTTTATTCATTTAGTTTGCTTATTTGTCCGGTTGTTTGTTGACTTGTTTTTTCGTTTAGTTTGCTTATGTGTCCGGTTGTTTATCATTTATTAGAAGTAAGGACCGGTAGTAAGAAAAGGCGCAGCCTTAAACCTCCATCTTTGAAAAAAAAAGTTCCATCATCATCATCTCTCTCTCAGCTTCGTCACTTGAAAATGAACCACGCAATCGCTTCTTTTTTGTCTTTCTTTTACTTGAAAAGCTCCCATTTACTGTAGAGACCAGTACTTAAAGACCCATTTGTCAGTCTGAACCTCTCCAAGCCATGCCTTTATCCATCTTGGCCAACCGCTCCATTGGAACGGCCCATCTATTTTAGTCCGCTTTCCCCTACCCACGGAGTCAACACCTTACATCCTGTCCATCCATTCTTATCTGCTGTCTACGTGGCTGTTTGAAAACTTCCCCCGTGTTTGTCATTCATCAGCCTTAATCAGCGCTAGAATAGCAATCTGCTCCCGTCGTCGGGGTGTGAGCTTCAATAGCAACAGTCTTTCTGTTTTTGTAACTTTTATGCTTCTGTTTCTTTCATTTTATTTTGTCTGTCTGTCTTTTTTTTTCTGTCTTTTTTTCTTCTTTTTTTTTTTTTTTGGGGGGGGGGGGGTGTGTTGGGTGTTTTTGTGTGATTGTCTTTGTGTGTGTCCGTATTTCCATTGCCAATGCGATGGATTTCAGGGCCGCGTCTGAAGCTAAATCTGTTCCTTCCAGGAGCAAGATCTAGGCTTTCAGTTTGAAGGGAGAATACCGCTTAATTTTAAAGTGCCGAAAAACTAATGTCTTGTACTTTTACTTGCGATGACAACTATTTGCCTGCATAAAGTTGATTGACTGTTGATTTATGATGTGCGTCCAAGTAGAAGAATTGATTCTATGTGGAAGCTCAGACGGGCGCAGTGGCGTGGTGGTAAGACGTCGGCCTCCTAATCGAGAGGTCGGGAGTTCGAATCCCTGTCGCTGCCGCCTGGTGGGTTAAGAGTGGAGATTTTTCTGATCTCCCAGGTCAACTTATGTGCAGACCTGCAAGTGACTTAACCCCCTTCGTGTGTACACGCAAGCACAAGACCAAATGCGCACGAAAAAGACCCTGTAATCCATGTCAGAGTTCGGTGGGTTATAGAAACACGAAAATACCCAGCATGCCTCCCCCGAAATCGGCGTATGCTGCCTGAATGGCGGGGTAAAAACGGTCATACACGTAAAAATCCACTCGTGCTAAAAACATGAGTGAACATGGGAGTCTCTAGCTCATGAACAAAGAAGAAGAAGAAGATGTGGAAGCTTTGGTAGATCTGATGCGGTTTACATGAAGCTTTTAAACAGGAAGGCATACAATCGCTCTTTAAACTCAAGGACATAAACACTATTGACATCCATCGTTTACCACTCCTGCACTTTCGATTTCACACTCAATAGCATCTTTCAGGGGCTTTGAAGAAGGAGTATTATGTTTCATATAGAAAGCGTATCCTCGGCTGTTCGCTTGACGTCACTTTTACACTTGTTATTCGTAACAACAAAAATGCCCTGCATAAACAGCTGCCTCGTTAAATTTGAATGAATAAATACATCATGCAAATAATCGACGTCGGGGAGCGAAAACTGGGCGAAATTGCAGAAGGAAAATTCAGAAGAAAAATAAACACATAGAGAAAGCTACTGTCTGCATAATTAGACTAACTTGTAGGGGGTAAAATACGAAAAATGCAGTTCTTTACCGTATTCATGTTAGCGTCAACTGGGCGAAGTTGCAGAAGGACAATTCAGAAGAAAAATAAACACATACAGAAAGCTTCTTTCTGCATAATTAGACTCTATAATTTGCAGGGGGGGGGGGGGGGGGCGAAACATATAATTGCATGGGGCAATCTATTATCTACCGTGGGGGGGGGGGGGGGGAGCGATACACAATACATCACGCATACACATCGGCCAGCAGATCGCAGACATTTCGGCGCATATCCTACTTTTCACGGCCTATTATTCCAAGTCACACGTGAAGCAAAGACGAAGAAGTTCATTTCCAAAACAAAGAAAGAATAAAAAAATAGATAGCATTGTTTATAGTGGTGTCTGTGAGAAGGCCCTTGAAAGATGCTATTGAGTATGAAAAAGCCTATGGTTTATTGTTGTGTCTGTGAGAAGGTTTGTCATTGTCCGTCAAGGTCCGAAGTGACAAAGAACGCAGCAATGTCAAGGCCGCAGAGCAGAGAACGGACAGGCAAAATGATATTGGCACGTGCGGCATGCATTGTGTCACGGGGGCACTCACATATTGTGCAGTCTGTTATAGCGAGAGTTATATGTGTTGGCCGCTCTGCAAGTTTCAGTCTTTAGACCGCCTGCACAGCTTCGGCAGTCCGGTTGACCCCATTATAAGACCAGCAAAAAACTAGGTCTAACAACGGAGGTAGTATCAAGGCTTTTTGTTTTTTACTTTGTAAAGTTATCTCAGATAAGCCAATGTTTTGTTTTACAAAAGACAAGAGCATTTTTTCACTTTTACACTTCAAGACAATCCTGTGCAGGGTGAGAGTTATTTAAGTGACCCATATATATGTCAATATAAAATATTAAAATGCAACATTTATTCAGTAGAAAAATATAACTTTCCACAACTGAAACGTAGTTTTTTGTTTTGTTTTTGTGTGTCTCCAGTGTTTTAAACGAAAGGATGCTCGTATGTACAAGCCTTGCCAAGTCGGTGGTGGTGTACATGCTCGGTTACACGAGAAGAACATTATTTTAATTTTGTAAGGCTGTTTTTGTCGAAGTGGTCTGCGTTTGGGTAAAATGAGGGACATGGAGCATCGTTGTACTGTTCTCACGACATCACTTTCGTGTGTGTTTATTTCCCGCCTATTATTTGTGCATCTTTACAGCCGTTCTGTTTCATCTGTCGTACATGGTGTCGATTGGAAACAAGTGCACTCGAGAAGGTTTTCACATAAAAAAAACCACGATGTTTCTTTCAACCCTTATGGGAGGGTACATGACATAAGCTCGAACGCCGTCGCGATATAACCTTCGTGGTTGTAAACGACGTTAAACACCAAATAAAGAAAGAAAGAAAGAAAGAAAGCTCGAACGACAAATGCTCGAACGACAAAACCCCGAACGACAAAACCTCGAATGGACATAAGCTCGATGCGACAAAAGCTCGACGCGACATAAGCTCGAAGGACAGAAGCTCGACCGGACAAATGCTCGACGCGACAAAAGCTCGATGCGACAAAAGCTCGACACGACAAAAGATCGAACGTGTCTGTGTGTGTCCTTCTCTGTGTTATTAAGCCTGTCTGTTTTGTTTCTTTTTTTAAATCTGTCTGCGAGAGAGAGAGGAGGGAGGGAGGGAGGGAGAGAGGGAGAGAGGGGGAGGGAGGGAGGAGAGAGAGAGAGTGAGAGAGAGAGAGAGAGAGAGAGAGAGAGAGAGAGAGAGAGAGAGAGAGAGAGAGAGAGAGAGAGAGAGAGAGAGAGAGAGAGAAGAACGAAGAGAGAAAAAAGAAGGGTGACGACCGTGTCGGGGTTTAGATTTGTCATTGTTATTGTTTTAATTGGGAATGACTGTTTATCTAGAAAAGGCTTAGGTAAGCGGCACGGACACATTGACGACTGTTTGTTTGCTTGCTGTGAGTAATATCTAGTAAAACTGCAGACGGGTCACCTGCTGACGGGTCACCTGCAGACGCAGCCGTGTGTGTACGTGTGTGTGTGTGTGTGTGTGCGTGTGTGTGTCTGTGTATGTGTGTGTGTGTGTGTGTGTGTGTGTGTGTGTGTAATCCAGCAGCGTGTTTACAACAACAATGACAACACCAACAACAACATCAACAACAACAACAAACAAGTAACAACAAACAAGAAATTAACCAAAAACAACAACGCGTTAAGCGATATCAAACAGTTAAATCAATCTGTCGCTCGAAACTAATACATCAACACTAAAAACAGCCATATATGACGTTATCTAAGTAGTTTCGACAGCATACCTCTGCACAAGATTAGCAACATGTGTGTGTTATCGTTCGATCTTTTGTCGCGTCGAGGTTTTGTCGGTCGAGCATCTGTCGTTCGAGCTTATGTCGCGTCGATCTTTTGTCGCATCGAGCTTATGTCCATTCGAGCTTTTGTCGTTCGAGGTTTTGTCGTTCGAGCTCTTGTCGTTCGAGCTTTTGTCGTTCGAGGTTTTGTCGTTCGAGCTTTTGTCGTTCGAGCTTTTGTCGTTCGAGCTTTTGTCGTTCGAGCTTATGTCGGACACCGTTATGGCACCCCACAAAAGTATATTCCTTCTAAGCGAGAAGTTAAGCCGGAAGACCTTTCTCGGTGCCTCAATGAAACACAGTGACTGCTCAAGCGGGCAAACTGTAGCAGACGACACCTATCGGTGGAGTTTACCACGTCACGTACGTACACAACCTGACTTACAGACGCATAGTCTGACAGTTTCTGGAATCTAGAAATAGTGAAGTATTTTGCCTTTATTTTTTTTTTTGTAAGCAAACAGAGTAAAGTTAATTGACCTTGATACAGTTTGTCAAAACGAGAACACTACCCAACCCCCCTTTTTACATTTAGTCAAGTTTTGACTAAATGTTTTAACATAGAGAGGGAATCGAGACGAGGGTCGTGGTGTATGTGTGTGTGTGTGTGTGTGTGTGTGTGTGTGTGTGTGTGTGTGTGTGTGTGTGTGTGTGTGTGTGTGTATGTGTGTGTGTGTGTGTGTGTGTGTGTGTGTGTGTGTGTGTCTGTGCGTGTGTGTGTGTAGAGCGATTCAGACTAAACTACTGGACCGATCTTTATGAAATTTGACATGAGAGTTCCTGGGAATGATATCAACGGACGTTTTTTTCATTTTGTCAATAAATACCTTTGATTACGTCATATTCGGCTTTTTGTAAAAGTTGAGGCGGCACTGTCACATCCTCATTTTTCAATCAAATTGATTGAAATTTTGGCCCAGCAATCTTCGAGAAAGGCCGGACTTTGGTATTGCACTTCAGCTTGGTGGCTTAAAAATTAATGAATGAGTTTGGTCATTAAAACTCGGAAACTTGTAATTAAAAAATTTTTTATTATTAAACGATCCAAAAACAAATTCATCTTATTCTTCGTCATTTTTTTTTATTCCAAAAACATATACATATGTTATAATTGGATTACAAACAAGCTCTGAAAATTAAAAATATAAAAATTATGATTAAAATTAATTTTCCGAAATCGATTTAATAACAATTTCATTTTATTCCTTGTCGGTCCCTGATTCCAAAAACATATAGATATGATATGTTTGAATTAAAAACAAACTAAGCTAAAAAGAATAGACATACAGAAAAGCGTGTTATCCTGCTCAGCGAGACCACTACCGCACTATTCTGCATGGCTTGTCGATTTCACTGCCTTTGCCAAGAGCGGTGGACTGACGAAACTACGAGTATGTGGTCTTGGTGAAAAAAGCATTGCGTTCAGTTTCATTCTGTGAGTTCGACAGCTTGACTAAATGTTGTTGAAATAACAACATTACGTTACGCGACTTGTTACATTTGGCAAAGCTGCGACAGAGGCTTTCTTTTTCTTCTTTCCTTGTCAGAAGAGTGATGTTCGATTTACAAGATCCATCTCATTGGTAATGAAAATATGGATACACAAAAAACAAACACACACACGCACACACACACACACACACACACACACACACACACACACACACACAATGAATGCACAAATGAATAAAACAGTTTAAACCAAACACACACACACACACACACACACATACACACACACACACACACACACACACACACACACACACACACACACGCGACAACGACCAATAACAACAAAAACCAAAAACAAAAAAATGGATGAAGGAGAAGCATAAAAGTTACAAAAACAGAAAGGCTGTTGCTATTGAAGCTCCCCCCCCCCCCCCCCCCCGACGACGGGGACATATTGCTACTCTAGCGCTGATTAAGGCTGTTGAATGACAAGAAATCAGACTCTAAGTTTGTGACCTAAAGTGCTCACGATAGGCAGGAGACGCCCAGAGTTACGTTACTTTTCATGGAAGCTTGGCTGCGACGAGTGCACTCAAGGACAGGATGTATGCATAATGATGGGTAACTACACTTGATGAAACTGACGTTAATCATCGAAGCATGCACGTGGATGAGGCCATCAGACAAAACAATCTTCGTCCTTCTGAGATATGTCCTCGCGTGAACTCCAATGAGTAAAGTAAACTTTTGTTGAGGGATAAACCATTACTCTTTGCTGGAGTTGAGCCGTAATAGAGTTGCACTCGACTTGAGTATGTTGGACCAGGTCGTAGACAGCTCGGAACGCGTTGCTTTATAATTCTTGTAGCAGATATTGGAATGATGTATTCATTTTGAAGCGGGGATTTGGTGCTCCTCTCCTGTATGAATGTAAGCCTACGTATGTCGTATTCCTGTCTGTCTGTCTGTCTCTCTGTCTGTCTGTCTGTCTCTCTGTCTGTCTGTCTGTCTGTCTCTCTCTCTCTCTCTCTCTCTCTCTCTCTCTCTCTCTCTCTCTCTCTCTCTCTCTCTCTCTCTCGCTCTATCAAGTGCTGAAGTTTTCCGACCTCCTTTTGTTGGCTAACTTTTTAACTTTTTAATTTTTAATTTGTTTAATTATATAATTGTGTGTCTATGCGTCCCAAGGACAGACTGTAAGAAAAGTCGTAGCCTTAAATCTTAATCCTTGTTAAATAAAGTTCAATTCAATTCAATTCAATTTTCTCTCTCTCTCCTCTCTCGCTCTCTATCTCTCTCTCTC
>NC_090254.1:32433644-32481144 GCF_037325665.1 Littorina saxatilis
ATTATAAACGGTCAATTACTGCTAACTGACTATCCACACCACGATCCACTCTCGCAGTCACACGAAAAAGATAGAATCAACAAAAGTGTAAGTTTCAGACGCCTGTTTATGTACGAACTCGCCACCTCCCCTCGATACTTCACTTCAAACGTTGTTCTTACGTCAAAGACGTAAGGAAAGTAACTGACAAAATGCCAGTCAAAGTTTATTAAATGATAATAACACGCTGATCTCGTGTAAAGACAGGAAAGATAGCTGTTATGCCAAAGCGCTGGTTAAATGCAGTTGTCACAACCCACGTCGTCACCACTCAAATATAATCACAAATAGTAAAAGATGACTTGGTGGTAAAAGGGCGCAATGGCACGGTACACTTAGCTTTTAGTTACGGAGTGGGCGACCCGTAAATAGTCCTTCCCCACTACTGCTTCGTTGATTGGAGTGCCGGCTGGCGTGGAACGAAGCAGGGAATCGTGGGGAAATCAGGCGCCTCACTCAGCTGCTGAAGACAACGGGTAGTCGTGTAGGTGACGTCACTGCCTGCCGGAAGACCCCTGCAGACGGTGACGGCCTCACCGGTTATCCCAGCAGCAGCAACAGCATACAGCAACACCGCAACACCAGGTTACAGCATATAGCTCCGCGAAGATAAGTCGGTGGATATATGTACCGCTGAATCCCGCGAAGATAAGTCGATGAGTATATCCGATGAGTAGGCTGCCACAAAAAGCATCGCCGTCGGTGCACTAAACATTCCACGCAACCCTTCACCCTCCACCTTCAAACATGTCACCTTTACATATTTCATCGAGCACGTGGCCTGCACAAACGAACTTTTAAAACATCAAATCAGCTATTTTCCTTCCTTTTCTCCATACCTGCAAAACCATATACAGATTATACTTTTAGCGTCACAAAGAGCAAATTATGCGCTAACCTGGAAAGAACAACAGAGTATTTTATTCCACAATGCTGAGTTTTTCTTCTGCGTTGAAATTCTCCAACGCTCAGCCAAGAAACACCTGACAACCTCGTCGTCAGAAACATGTAATGCAGCGAAAGGCGGTCACTCCTTCCTAAGAGCCTTCCTGGACACGCAGAGCAGGCACGTTGACATAAAAAATTATATCACCACGTGTTGAAAAAACCACCAACTCTCAAGACGGGAAACAACTGACTCCTATCGTGCTTAATGCCAAAGTGGGCAGTTTCAAGATCTTTTCGAAGCTCGTCGAAAACATCACGTGACTCCAGGGACCAATCACTATCGTCACACGTACAGCTCAGTCCCAGTTGATTTTGTCTAGACAGCAAAATCACGCACGTGGAACTCATCCCTCGCATGCCAGCCAGGCGTGGAGAAAAAGCCGTATTTCACGTGACGAACTCGTCAGCAAAATTCATCCCGTTGCAAAGCACAGGCGCTTTGCATCGCAATTTGGGAAAGGCACCACACAGAGTATTCCTTTCTCAATCCGTGTCACCAAACCGTGACAGTCTGTGTGTGTGTGTGATAAAAAAAATGCAGAAAAGTAAGAATAGCTTAGCTACAGGTCTGTATGCATGAAGAACGGAATATGATTGCTTTTGAATTTCATTTTAACAAATTATGCTCAATGTGTGTAAGTGTGCGTGACAGACAGAATCAGAGTCACAAACACACACACACACACACACACACGCGTGCGCACGCACACACATATACACACACAAATACATCACAAACCCACTCAACACACAAACGAGCATGTCTGCGCTTCCGCATACGCACTCACTTACACACGCACACAGGTACACATTCACGCAAGGACTGTGATCCAACGAAAAGGTCAAAAACCCTAGAAGTGACACTGAGGAGGGTGTGGGCGTATTGGTACGAAAGAAGTATCGTGAATCCTTGCTGCGAGTGTCAAAAGATCACACTGTCACATTTCGCTGTGTGGCAGCCTTTACCTTCGGGATTAATGCTTTTTTACTAGCTGCAGGATTGTTTTTTGGGGGTGGGGGTGGTATTGAAGCTCTTATCGTATGCAGGGCTGTCGTTTGTTGTCGGTAGATGGACTTATTTAATATCTTCTTTATTTAGAAAGAAAACAAATGTAAAACTTGTTAACGGTTGGGTAAAAGTGACACGAAGGGCTGCTGGAAACTTGTTCGGCCAACTCGGTAAATATGTCCATACAAATAGGTGTTGGCGAAATCCCTGGAAAGCCCTAGCCCTGCAAAACAGCCTTTAAAGGCACACTCCTTCTCGTGAAAACAGTTCAGCTCACCATCTCAGATCTGGTCAGGCTTGTGCAAGGGATAAGACCACCCTCCACTTGGTCACATACCAACAGTCAACTGCTTGTCGTGTTGAGTTAAAATCTGTTCATGAATTTATTTTTCAAAACAAAGCCACTGTTTGCATTTACAACATTAGTTCGTAGAAACATTGCCACTATGCGCAGGCAGCACCCAGGCTGGTAATTGTTGGTATGGGGCCACGTGGAGGATGGTCTTGTCCCATGTAAAAGCCTTGCTAGATCTGTGGCGGTGTGTCGAACTGTTTTCACGAGGCCGAGTGTGCCCTTAAGGGTCCATGCATTATTGATCAGATGGCTTAAACAGGAAGAAATGTATTTTTAAATACACATCAAAGGGAATAACGTTTTGTGGAAAGGCCTGGTGAAAACAATGTCAAGCGTGTCAAGGACATTGCATGATCCGATTACATTTTTTTGTTTTCTTCAACAATACCTCTTTTCTAATATTAATCCGATCGGGGAATTGCTTCTGCAATCTTGTACGTTATTGTTTTTCCAAAAAAAATCTTCAGTTTCAACAATAATCTCTTGTTTTATTTGACTGTTTTATTTCCTTTGTTTTTGTTTTTTTTCTTCGCTAACTTTCTTTCAAAAAGTGTGACAAAATACGGCGAACTGCCTCTGTAAGTTTGACGTGATTTCAAAGGCTTTACTTTGTTGAGATTTATAACCAAATGAAGTGGAGCTCCAATCAGAATATTCAAGAGACAAAGGGATTAGGATAAGGATAAGAATAAGATTTTATAAAGTCTTGTGAGGTTACCCTCATGGAAATTCGGGCTACCTGCTCGCTGGGGAAAGCGAGCTGCTATGTACAGTACGGCGCTACCCATGTCTGTTTTTTTACATTTAGTCAAGTTTTCACTAAATGTAATAAATTAGATGGGGAATCGAGACGATGGTAGTGGTTGCCGTGGTGGTGGGGGGGGGGGGGGGCACCGTCACGCCCTCATTTTTTCGATCAGATTGGTTGAAATGTTAGTCACGCAATCTTCGACAAACCTCGGACTATTGTAAGCTGTATTGCATTTCAGCTTGGAAGCTTAAGCATTAATTAATAAGTTTAGTCTTTAAATATTTCAACACTCTTATTAAATTAATAATTTAAGTAATCAATCCAAAAAAGATGTCATCTAATTTGTATCATCTCCTGAATCCCCAAAACATGCATATGCCATTTTTACTCTGAAAATGTACTCACATTTGAAAATAAAAGTTAATTAGGCACTACGGGGATATAGCTCAGTCGGTAGCGCGCTGGATTTGTATTCAGTTGGCCGCTGTCAGCGTGAGTTCGATCCCAGGTTCGGCGGAAATTTATTTCACAGAGTCAACTTTGTGTGCAGACTCTCTTCGGTGTCCGAACCACCCCCCGTGTACACTACATTGGGTGTGCACGTTAAAGATCCCACGATTGACAAAAGGGTCTTTCCTGGCAAAATTGCTTAGGCACAGTTAATAATTGTCTACCTATACCCGTGTGACTTGGAATAATAGGCCGTGAAAGGGAAATATGCGCCGAAATGGCTGCAATCTACTGGCCGTATAAAATTTCATCTCACACGGCATCACTGCAGAGCGCCTAGAACTGTACCCACGGAATATGCGCGATATAAGACTCATTGATTGATTGACTACGTTTGCATGCTGAGCGGAAACGAGCTGGACCCGTCCCAGTCTCTCTGTTGGCTTTCTGTTAGTGTTGTTTTTTTCGTTTCAGGCTGACAGAGTGGCTGAAATGTCTGTTACTGCTTCACGGGACTTTTGTTTTGTTTTGTTGTTGTGGTTTTTTTTGGTCTGGCATGTGGCATATTTTTTTTCAATCGCGATATTGGCATCCTACCCCCATCTTTTGTCTTCAAAGCAAGAGGGGTTTGAGTTTCTGTGTGAAAAGTTTGAAGAACACCAGCAGACTGTCGGTTTTTTGTCCGCGCATCAGAAAGCATGGGTCGAATATCAATTCGATGTTGCTATTCGTGACGATTGCATTAGGCACGAAATATATATTGACCTAAGTGTCCTGAAAACGCGCATGCATTTTTCCCGGTACCCTTCTTGCTGAGTTAAAGAAAACTGCAAATATCCTGTAATATCTAGACCAGGGACAAGGCGTTTGGCAGCACTCCATAAACTTGTTTTCGTTAGTTTCATGTGGGTGAAAAAAGTAATACAATATCTTCACTGCTACGTGACAACTTTGCAGAAGGTGTTTGTCAAAATATAGAATTCCATGCCTCCTACACTCTCTCTCTCTCTCTCTCTCTCTCTCTCTCTCTCTCTCTCTTTCTCTCTCTCTCTCTCTCTCTCTCTCTCTTTCTCTCTTTCTCGCTCTCTCTCTCTCTCTCTCTCTCTCCCGAAAAATAAAGTTTCATCATCATCATCTATCTCTCTCTCTCTCTCTCTCTCTCTCTCTCTCTCTCTCTCTCTCTCTCTCTCTCTCTCTCTCTCTCTCTCTCTCTCTCTCTCTCTCTCACCCGTACCCCCTCTCTCTCTCTCTCTCTCTCTCTCTCTCTATATATATATATATATATATATATATATATATGTATAGGTTACAACACGAGTGGTTTTTTATATGGCTTGTATTTCAGTCAAGACCCAGCGGATGAATATCATCGGGAGACACGAGCCTCTGGCGAGTGGCTCTCGATTGATATTCCCGCTGGGTCTTGACTGAAATACAAGCCATATAAAAAACCACGAGTGTTGTAATCTGTATATCCCATTCTACCATCAAACACAAAGTGTAGACTACTAGCGGCACTGTTGCGATCTGTGCAGGGTAAAACTGTTGCCAGCGAGACTTAGCCCTTTTGCAACCTTAAACTAAGTGACCGTCGCTGAAAAAATAAAACGAATGAGTGCATCGATAAGTACGCGGTAACACTACTTTCAGACCATTTAAAAGCTTTAAGTAAAGGTTCGTAAGTTGCAAGAAAGTAATGAAGTCGAATAGAAATTAATTTAGTTGAAGCGCACAATTCTTTTGTTTTGCGTTTCAGGTCGGCAGAACGGGCGAAACGGGTTTGGGACCCATTTGGCTTACTCGATTCAGAATTGATTCCACGTTGTTTTTCTCGAACGTGTGTAATTAGGCTTATTGACAGAGAAGCAAATTTTAGGGAACAAATATGTAGGTTTAGATTTAACCATTTGCTCCCTATTTGAAATGTATCTACGTGATAAACTGTTTTGCGAGTGTGTTTGCATGGATGAACTTAAACTGGTATGGCCCGTGTGAGGAAAACGCGACCGACACGTCTGTCACCGCCGATTGATTGCATTTTGAAGGAATATGACTGGATTACGGAAAAATATGTGGACTTACTGCAGAGCCAGGCAAAAGAGTAGACTTGCTCGCAAAACACGTGAAACAGCCGATGTTTGATAGCTGAAGGCGCACACCAAAACACACTACCGACAGAAGTTCTCAAAAGTCGTCTGCTAACGATGCAAGGGGAGGGTACTCGTGTTTTTGTTTTGTGCTCGCTATATGGGCATCTACTTCTTTAGATACGAACTGAAATCAGCAACTGTCCTGCTTCCTTTGCAGACATGAATTGGGTTGTTGTTTTTGTTGTTGTTGTCAGAGATATATTTTCTGGTTTATTTTTGGCTGGTATAGTATTTTATTCAAGTAAGGGTATGTATGATATTTGTCATTCGACGTACACGCCTTGTCAGACCAATTTTGACTTAAAAGAGCGTAAAGGAAGGACAGTTGTTATGTGTGTGCGGCATCCTTGCCAAGTAGAACTGAAACGAGGTGTAAAACGACACGGATGACTCATTTTCATGCGCCATCCGTTACTCAGGCAGACTGCTAGATTGTTCCATTACGACCAAGGTCACAAAGAGCAACACTGTTCCTAGATTATCTGATATGACCTTAGGAAATACTGTTACAAATTCTATTTCTTTCTGTTACAAAATCGGGGAGAGATTGAGGAGGGGGATGCGTTTCAGATGTGTGTCACCGTGTGTGTGTGTGTGTGTGTGTGTGTGTGTGTGTGTGTGTGTGTGTGTGTGTGTGTTTGCGCGCGCGCGCGATTATGATACACGCTCACACAAAAAAAGATAGTGGACAAATCATCAAAACGATGCACCGCCGTCAACTATTATTTAGTACAGCTGCAAACTACATTCGGGCTGCTCTGAGAGAGACAGACAGATACCAGAGACAGAGGGAGAGAGACAGACAAACCGACAGACAGACACAAGAGAGACAGACATACACACGTACAGACCGAGAACGACAGATATACAGAGACAGGAAAAGACAGGGAGAAAAACAGGGAGAGGCAGACTCGGACAGACAGACGGACACACGGAGAGAGGCAAAAACAAAGAACATTTGAAAAACAAACTTGGAAGCTAAACTTGTACATGTATACATGCCGGTTGAAAGATAATTTCACATTGTGGCGCCGAAATCTCGAAACGCGCGCATCTAAGAACTAAATATTAAGGACGGCACTTGCAAAGAGACCGCAACACGGTGGCCTGGTGGTAAGGCGTCCGCCCAGTGAGCGGGAAGTCGTGGGTTCGAACCCCGGCCGGGTCATACCTAAGATTTTAAAATTGGCAATCTAGTGGCTGCTCCGCCTGGCGTCTGGCATTATGGGGTTAGTGCTAGGACTGGTTGGTCCGGTGTCAGAATAATGTGACTTGGTGAGACATGAAGCCTGTGCTGCGACTTCTGTCTTGTGTGTGGCGCACGTTAAATGTCAAAGCAGCACCGCCCTGATATGGCCCTTCGTGGTCGGCTGGGCGTTAAGCAAACAAACAAACAAACAAACTTGCAAAGAGTTGCAATCGAAAAAAAAAGGTTAGAATCAGAGAGAGAGAGAGAGAGAGAGAGAGAGAGAGAGAGAGAGAGAGAGAGAGAGAGAGAGAGAGAGAGAGAGAGAGAGAGAGAGTTTGGTCTGTGTTCAGTCACTCAAAACCCTGTATTTGAATCAAGGGAAACAACTTGAGCACTTTTCTGAAGTGTGTACTGTTTGCAAAAACCACTTCCACGAAATAGCTGTGTTCACACTCACACACGCGCGCGCGATTAATGTTGGTTCTTTGATCCCAAACTCTTTCAAAAGTCTGTCTAAATGTCCGTGCAAAACGAGTGCCGAACGTTTGCGATAAAAGTCCGGGCGGAATTGCGCGAGGACATTTTAACCAATCTATTGGTTCTTTGATCCCATTCTCTTCCGTTCCAACTTTTTTTAAATTTCTCGATCTAAAAGTCCGGGCGGAAAGTGCCGAACCCATACGAACGTTCCCGAGAAAAGTCCGGGCGGAATTGCGCGAGGACATTTTAACCAATCTATCAAGATTCAATAGCTAGAAATTTATTTTAGATTTGAGTACTGATGTCAAAATAATCAGCTTAACTTTCAGGTGGGTTTTTTTTTTAATCAAAACTTCACCGTCTCTATGTTGCAGCCATGCTACCCCTCCGCCTCCAATGATATTTGCTCGTGCCGACCTTCACCGTTGCTGACTTTTACCCTGACCTTGCTACGGTAACCATGGATCCAACCTCGACAGCTGTCTCCATGGCACCGACCACGGGCGAGAGCCTTGGCAACGGGACCGGCGCAATCAATCATCAGTCGTTAACTAAGACCCAGCTGTACGGCCTGGTTGCCGTGTTGAGCGTGTTTTCTGTCGTTGGAACTGTGGGAAATGCCATTGCTTTCTACGTCTTCTCTGTCCTGAAGAAACAGGTGAGAGCTACTAGCTTAAATGGGAACAATAGATATGATGATCAAACCTCCACCGAATTTGTTTATCTGGTGTGTTTTGCATTTTGAATGTACATTTTGTGGTGCACTGCCAAGTTTTTAGATCTTGATTTCTTAGTTTGTATGGGCACATTCTAGTGCACTGCCAAGTTTTTAGATCTTGACGGTGTCGCTAGGAGCTTTGAGTGGTTTTCCAGCTAAACAGAATGCCTAATTAAACCCAGCCCCCAACCCCAATAAATAAATAAATACATAAAACATAAATACATAAATAAACAAATGAATAAATAAATATGAACCTAAATCAATACAAATAATGTTGGTTTACGATAACTTGATTTAATAAAAAAAGGGTAGGATCCATGGGCACTGCAGGGTGAAGAGTGTCCCCCCCCCACCCCCCACCCCCCGGTGTGCACAGAGCTGAGCATGTGCAGTTTTCATTGTCATGTTTAAAACACATGGCCCCTTTATACAAGGTATTTAATTCAATGGTGCTTGAAGTTATCATTTTATATTCAAGTTTGGGATTTTACATGTTTGTTTAGTGTCTGTTGTTACACTGCGTTCCTTGGTGTTCACCGTGACCGTATAAACATTGATCTGTGTGAATTGTATACTAATAGGAAAAGAATATAATTTATAAGCAAGTAAGTAAATATTTCATTATAATGATTACATTTGTGATTTAATGCACAACAATGTTCTGAAGTAAAACGGTCATAGCATATCATTAACTAGATGATTACCCGCTTCGCCGGGAAGAAGTAGAGCCGAATACCAGGCTGCGCCTGGGACCCGGCTCTGCCGGGTGTACGCCGGCTTCGCCGGCGCACGAAGGAAAGGAGATAAACGCGCAAAACACTGGAGACCTTCTAAAAATAGTAACGTGCAGTGACCTTCTAAAAATAGTAACGTAGTAACGGGAATATGGATTGACGCCACACGGAGGAAGGGAGATAATCGCGGCTGAAAACACTGGAGAAGATAAGGAAGAGTTTGTGGATCCCGACACAAAAAAACAACACAAAAAAATTCGGTTCAGCGCGCACAGCGCTGCGCGCTGAGAGCACGTGTTGAAATATCTCATCGATGAGGTTGTGTCCGGGGTGTAGCTGAATACGGTGTCCAAATTTGAAAAAGATCCACCGAGAACTTTGGCCGTGCATCGCGAACAGACAGACAGACAGACAGACAGACAGACAGACACTAGTCGTATATATATATAGATGACCAAATAAAGCTTTTTAATGCATGTTTTAAATTCTCTGTCTCTCTGTCTCTCTGTCTCTCTCTGTCTGTCTCTCTGTCTCTGTCTCTGTCTCTCTCTCTCTCTCTCTCTTTCTCTCTCTCTCTCTCTCTCTCTCTCTCTCTCTTTCTCTCTCTCTCTCTCTCTCTCTCTCTCTTCATTCTTTCTATCTGGTAACAACGATACATCATCAGCAAGCAAAACAATAATCAGTTCCAAATATTAATAATCATTAATAAATGAGGCATGTATGTCATTCTCAATTGTCCTACGAGCAAATTCAATAATATAAAGAAACAAGTCGCGTAAGGCGAAAATACAACATTTAGTCAAGTAGCTGTCGAACTCACAGAATGAAACTGAACGCAATGCAACGCAGCAAGACCGTATACTCGTAGCATCGTCAGTCCACCGCTCACGGCAAAGGCAGTGAAATTGACAAGAAGAGCGGGGTAGTAGTTGCGCTGAGAACGATAGCACGCTTTTCTGTACCTCTCTTCGTTTGAACTTTCTGAGCGTGTTTTTAATCCAAACATATTATCTTTTTTTGGAATCAGGAACCGACAAGGAATAAGATGAAAGTGTTTTTAAATTGATTTCGAAAATTTAATTTTGATAATAATTTTTATATATTTAATTTTCAGAGCTTGTTGTTAATCCAAATATAACATATTTATATGTTTTTGGAATCAGCAAATGATGAATGTAAATTTGGATCGTTTTATAAAAAAATTATTTTTTTTACAATTTTCAGATTTTTAATGACCAAAGTCATTAATTAATTTTTAAGCCACCACGCTGAAATGCACTACCGAAGTCCGGGCTTCGTCGAACATTACTTGACCAAAATTTCAACCAATTTGGTTGAAAAATGAGGGCGTGACAGTGCCGCCTCAACTTTCACGAAAAGCTGGATATGACGTCATCGAAAAAAAGAAAAAAACGTTCGGGGATATCATACCCAGGAACTTTCATGTCAAATTTCATAAAGATCGGTCCAGTAGTTTGGTCTGAATCGCTCTACACGCACGCACGCACACACACACACACACACACACATACACACACACACACACATACACCACGACCCTCGTCTCGATTCCCCCCTCGATGTTAAAACATTTAGTCATAACTTGACTAAATGTAAAATAGAGCTGGGATACACAGTGTGCCTTGTTTATAACACCAACACCAAAGGTACAATTGATATGATCACTCAACTTTACTCCGCATCTCACTATTTAGCCTACTTTAATATTATCATGCATACTCTTCACACACCTAAAAAGTGTTCCTTTAGTGCCATTTTGCAACAGGATTAGCCAGAGTAAGGTTCTGTTGATGAGTCAAACGCCTTTTCAAAGTCTAAAAGGCGACATAGAGTTTGTGGTTGAAAGAAAACTGTTTCTGAATATGGCCAAAAGTGTAAACATATGATCAACATCGGAATAACACGTTTTGAATTCGGCCTGTTTTCCCGTAATTGTATTACATTCAACCCATTCTTGCAACCTGTTATCAATGACAGTGCTATAAACCTTGCTTCTAACATTACACAGCAAAATTCCACGATAAGGATTTAGATCGAACACATAACCTTTTTCTCTCTCTTTTTCTTTCTTTCTCTCTGTCTCAGTCTACCTCCGTTTCTCTCTCTCTTTCTTTCTCTTTCTCCTGTCAAAACTATTGGTTAATTCGTGAGATTAAAACAGCCCCAAAAATAGCCTCACTGCACAGGAAGCAATCAGGCTGCAAACGTATGGTCTGTGTGTGACAGGGGAGGCTACCGCTCCTTTCACAGCAGACTCTGCACCCGAGTTGTTGGGCTTTGAGTCAACACCGGTGGATTGTGGAATTCTGTTTGTGATGGGGTCTGGTAGTTTCCGATTGTCTGTATGTTCATGGAAACCTTCGGGTTTGCATAACAGTTTTTATAGGGCTAAGAAATGAGCCCTAACATGTTCAATCCTGTTTGAGTGCACTTCGCCTCCCGAGGTAATCGTAGTGTTACGGCACTCGGTTACATGTGTTTGAGTGAAGGGTTTATTTTATTCAAGGTTAAATATCGGACAAATATGTTATAGCTGTTGACATGATCACTTGCATTGGAGCAAAGGAACGTTATTAATGCGAATATAGTGCATGTATGTGCATGTGTGAGTTTGTGTCTGTCTGTCTTTGTGTGTGTGTGTCTGGCTGTCTCCCTGGCTGGCGGGCTCTCTGTATGTCTGACTGTCTGTCTATCCATCTAGTCTGCATACAAGATTGAAACGACATGATTATGAGGACTTGTTACCGAGCTGGATTGCATGTGACACTTTCAGTTTTGCACGCATGACTGGTTGTGTTTTTGCACGATGTGTGACAGTATCTTACCCCGTGTCTCATCTCCTTTCTTTTTATAGACTAAGTCCTCGTTTGGTTTGATTTGATTGAAGTTTCAAAACGACAGTTGAAACATTCTTCGCAAGAACATTCATCAGTATAATAATTTCTATCTTTCTATCTAAAAGCCTCGTTTGGCTTGATTAGTATGACGGCTTACTAGCGCCCAAACTAAAAATTAGTAATTAACCCGTGAAAGTTACTAATTTTCACGAGAAAATTACAATTATGACTTGAAAATTACTCATTTTTATGTGTTAATTACTCATTTTCACGTGTTAATAACTAATGTTCAAGTGTTAATGTCTAATTTTCAGTTTTGGCTCGCTTCCTGACGGCTTACTAGCGCCAAAACTAAAATTACACGCGTTAATTACTAATTGTCATATACCTTGTGACTTTGGGGGCTCAGTGCGCATGCGTGACTGTTACACCTGCCAGAGCGAAACATCCTTCGATTCGAAACTTTTCTGGTCCATAGTTCTTTAATCCGATGCAAATTAACATTAAGAGCTGAGCGCATGTGTAGATAACCGTGACATACAACTGTCTGTCCGACAACTTGTTGAATAAGGAATTGTATCGAAAGATGTTTGTGAAAGTGTGTGAGTCTAGACCGAAAAGAGTCGTCTGCTTGTGGTCGGACCTTTAGCACACGTACGGCCGGCCGCCATTTTTCCTCTCTCGGTTCGAACATTTTCGGATCGATTGTCCTTCAATAATACACTACAAAGCAAATTTATGAGTGTGGTAGTGGAAACAAATATGAGGTACGACTGTCTGCCCGACAACTTGTCGAATAAGGAATTATATTGAAAGATATCTGTGAAAGTGTGAGACCGTACAGCCGATCAAAAGTCCGTCTGCTACGAACAGCTTCGATTCGAAAGTTTTCGGGGTCGATTATTCTTTTCTAAGATACCCAAAACAACGTTAGGGAAAGCGCTATTACAGAAAACTGTGACATGCATCTTCCCGTCGGATAAATTTCTCGATAAGGCCTATTAAAAAATATTTCAGAAATAGTGTGAGAGTGATGTTTGCCGGACGTTGAAGCCTCTCAGTGCGGACTCCTAAAGTCCGACTACTGTGACCGAAAACGAGGCAAAAATGAAAATTGGTAATTAACACTGTTTTTTTTTAAATTTTCACGTGAAAATGGTAACCCTAGGTATAGGCACTAGTAAGCCGTCATAGATTAGATTGAAGCTTCAGCTTGATTTGATTGAAGTTTCAAAACGGCAGTTGGTTGAGTCAGTTATATCAGAGTCTTCACTAGAGCAATCAATCAATCAATCAATATCAATCAATATGAAGCTTATATAGCGCGTATTCCGTGGGTACAGTTCTAAGCGCTTGTCGAAGAGTTGTCAACACAGGACTAACAAAGAAACTAACATCTACAGACGGACAAAACTAAAAATTAGTAATTAACCCGTGAAACGGTTATGAGTGTGGTAGTGTCTGTCTGTCTTTGTGTAGCGCTTTCCCTAACGTTGTTTTGAGTATCTTAGAAAAGCAATCACCAGTATTCTTAGAAAGCAACACAATTTGGACACATATCAAAATGGTACATCCTGGCTTTTTCTGTGCAGAGAAGGAATTATTTGCTGAAATAAAGATGTAACTAACACCTTTGCGAAATTACCACACTGCACAAGAAGCAGCGTTGCTGTGGTTTTTTTTTTATAAGTGCCCGAGTGCTCTTCTCCCATGTAAACACCTGAACAGATTTTCAGGTGGTTTACGGATGGTTAATTGTGACCCTCCACCACGGAATGAGTCCCATGTCACCTTTGCATGATTTTTCATATTTTTACATTTTCCTAAAAAGTTGTTTTGTGCTCTATCCAGTGGTGAAACCCGTTTTAGAAAAGAGTGAAAACTGTTTGAGTTATAAGCCTGTGACTAAGGTGACCCTCACACTGTTACTAGACACTATATTATATTAAGCCTAGCGCAGAACCGCGCGAGGTGACATGCGACTCATTTCGTGGTGGAGGGTCACAATTGTTTAACTAAGTCACTTTGCATGACATTCTTATTGACTCTACTAAAGATTGACCTATATTGTTTTAAATACTCACGCCAGCAGAAAATCAGGGAAACCTGACAGTTCTAGCAAAACGAAACAGTCTGATAAACAGACACCTCTCACATTGTGTATAATTTGTGGAATTGCGTCAGTCTCTAGAACTTGGTTCCAGTGGAATTTAAGTTTTCATGCCACAGGTATATCGCTTCAGGGCGGGAGAAGCAGTGGGAGAGGAATTGTATTTACATCGAAACAATCGAGACAAAAAAATATTCCTCGAAAAATCGTTTTTTTGGTTCATGGAGATTCCCTTAATAATCCAGAGAAATTCAATGTGTACATTAAAGCAATACAGTTGGTTCAAGTACATTTTATTTTTCAAATAACCCAGGAACATTCCCCTTTTTATCACATCTCGAATAATACATTTCTCATGATATTGCAGCACATTTTTGTGCACCACCAAACATTCCAGCTTTGAGGGAAGTCTAAGCTAAGGAGAGACACAAAATCATGTGTAGATGGTACCATGCATTGTGTTGTTTCTCTATCATCAGCAGCAGCAGCAGCATCGTCATCGTCATCGTCATCATCATCATCATCATCATCATCATCATCATCATCATCATCCTCATTATCATCATTATCATCATTATCATCATCATTACTACAGCGCGTCATTTCTTGGTTTTAATTTAACTTTCCCTTCTTTTTTTACAGGGGCGACCATGTTTACTCTTCACTGTAAATATAACAACCATTTCTTTGTTCAGTATCTCCTCAACCATTTTTCTCTGATTGTTTCTTTTTTATTGGTTACATCTTGAGTCGTGAAATAGCCCAAAAGTCCCCCAGGATCTTCTGCTTTAAGTGCGCATAATCAACTCTGCAGGTTTTTTTTTATTTGCAAAAGCACTATCCAAGCATGGGAAATACCTGTCCAAAAAAGTTGTATTTCGTTTATTCCCTTCTTACCCTTAGTAGGTTCGATTAATTTGCTAACCCAGTAAAAAGTGTAGTTTTGACTTGTTTCATATTTTAGCTAAGCTTAAGTAATATACTTTTAAAATATGTTTGGACCCGCTACTAATATTGCATCTATTTTTTTCCATTTTGACCGCTTATCCTATCCCAACGAAACGTTTAGAATGTTCTCATTATTGTTTAAAGTATTTCAGACTATTCGTCCTAACTTTCTTTTGGTTAATTGGTAAATGCTGTTACAAGCCTTAGATTTTTATTGATGAGAATAGTGTCACCATTAGCGAACCCAATGCACCTCAACATTCCACCTTAGAATACATTCACGGAAGGCGTTTTAATTGGACCATGACAGGAATCAGTTAATCATTTCCTTTTAAGTAGTGTAGCACGCTGGGGTCATGATAGTTCTATTGTGACAAACGTTCAGCTAGATTTATTACCGATCATCCAACATAATATAGATGACACACTTTCTGCTACATATATTACTGATCATAATTATCATCTTTGTATCTATCATTAGTCACTGCAGAGTTAAATGTTTTGATAAAATCTAAAGCCTGTTATACAAGTTGGTCGTTACTAACAATTGCTTCGGAGACCGCATGACACCTTATACGTATTGCATGTTTGGGTGTGAATTTTTAAGTACTGCGGTTCATATCTTTTGAACTTTATCATACCATCTTTGTGTCTATCATTAGTCATTGCAGAGTTAAATGCTGTGATAGAATCTAAAGCCTGTTATACAAGGTGATCGTTACTAACAAACTTAGGAGACCGCATGACACCTTATTCCTTTTGCATGTTTGGGTGTGAATCTTTAACCACTGCGGTTCTTATCTTTCGAACTTTTCCATGCCATCAGCAAAAAGGAGAAGACTGTCTTCTTCTTCTTCTTCTTCTTCTTCTTCCTCTTCCTCTTCCTCTTCCTCTTCCTCTTCTTCTTCTTCTTCTTCTTCTTCTTCTTCTTCTTCTTCTTCTTCTTCTTCTTGCAGTCATGGTTATCAAAACTACAGGCTTTTTGTGCTATCAGATTTACTGTTCCTCACCGAATTCAGCACTTTAGATCTGCTTGGAATAAAAAAAAAAGCGTGGGTAGTGATCTCTTTTCCTGTAACATTTCAGTACACAATACGACATCGATGCTTTGACTAAAATGTTTTAACATAGAGGGGGAATCGAGACGAGGGTCGTGGTGTATGTGTGTGTGTGTGTGTGTGTGTGTGTGTGTGTGTGTGTGTGTGTGTGTGTGTGTGTGTGTGTGTGTGTGTGTGTGTGTGTGTGTGTGTGTGCGTGTGTCTGTGTAGAGCGATTGAGAGTAAACTACTGGACCGATCTTTATGAAATTTGACATGAGAGTTCCTGGGTATGATATCCCCGGATGTTTTTTCATTTTGTTTGATAAATGTCTTTGATGACGTCATATCCGGCTTTTTATATTTAGTCAAGTTTTGACTAAATATTTTAACATCGAGGGGGAATCGAAACGAGGGTCGTGGTGTATGTGCGTGTGTGTGTGTGTGTGTGTGTGTGTCTGTGTGTGTGTGTGTGTGTGTGTGTGTAGAGCGATTCAGACTAAACTACTGGACCGATCTTTATGAAATTTGACATGAGAGTTCCTGGGTATGAAATCCCCGAACGTTTTTTTCATTTTTTGGATAAATGTCTTTGATGACGTCATATCCGGCTTTTCGTGAAAGTTGAGGCGGCACTGTCACGCCCTCATTTTTCAACCAAATTGGTTGAAATTTTGGTCAAGTAATCTTCGACGAAGCCCGGACTTCGGTATTGCATTTCAGCTTGGTGGCTTAAAAATTAATTAATGACTTTGGTCATTAAAAATCTGAAAATTGTAAAAAAAAATAAAAATTTATAAAACGATCCAAATTTACGTTTATCTTATTCTCCATCATTTGCTAATTCCAAAAACATATAAATATGTTATATTCGGATTAAAAACAAGCTCTGAAAATTAAATATATAAAAATTATTATCAAATTTTTTTTTTCGAAATCAATTTAAAAACACTTTCATCTTATTCCTTGTCGGTTCCTGATTCCAAAAACATATACATATGATATGTTTGGATTAAAAACACGCTCAGAAAGTTAAAACGAAGAGAGGTACAGAAAAGCGTGCTATCCTTCTCAGCGCAAGTACTACCCCGCTCTTCTTGTCAATTTCACTGCCTTTGCCGTGCGCGGTGGACT
This sequence comes from Littorina saxatilis, assembly GCF_037325665.1. Taxonomy (NCBI): domain Eukaryota; kingdom Metazoa; phylum Mollusca; class Gastropoda; order Littorinimorpha; family Littorinidae; genus Littorina; species Littorina saxatilis. The sequence goes on from NC_090254.1 coordinate 32,450,558, forward strand.
GACGATGCTACGGTCTTGCTGCGTTGCATTGCGTTCAGTTTCATTCTGTGAGTTCGACAGCTACTTGACTAAATATTGTATTTTCGCCTTACGCGACTTGTTGTAAAAGTTGAGGCGGCACTGTCACACCCTCATTTTTCAATCAAATTGATTGAAATTTTGGCCAAGCAATCTTCGACAAAAGCCGGACTTCGGTATTGCATTTCAGCTTGGTGGCGTAAAAAATTGATTAATGACTTTGGTCATTAAAAATCTGAAAATTGTAATTAAAATTATTTTTTTATAAAACGATCTAAATTTACGTTCATCTTATTCTTCATCATTTTCTGATTCCAAAAACATATAAATATGTTATATTCGGATTAAAAACAAGGTCTGAAAATTAAAAATATAAAAATTATTATCAAAATCAAATTTCCGAAATTGATTTAAAAACAATTTCATCTTATTCCTTGTCGGTTCCTGATTCCAAAAACATATAGATATGATATGTTTGGATTAAAAACACGCTCAGAAAGTTCAAACGAAGAGAAGTACAGAAAAGCGTGCTATGCAGCACAGCGAAACCACTACCGCGCTGGACAGGCTCGTCAGTTTCACTCCGTTTTGCACAAGTGGCGGACTACGGTCATTGTGAAAAAATGCAGTGCGTTCAGTTTCATTCTGTGAGTTCCACAGCTTGACTAAATGTAGTAATTTCGCCTTACGCGACTTGTTTTTTTTATGTTCTTTCATGGCTGATCCATTGCTTATCCTTTTTATCATATTGGTTACTCATTTCTTGTTGTAACACAGGTGGATAATCCTCTTTATTTTTCTTCTTCTTTATTGGACTACTGCAACCCCACTTACCGAATTTCTTCTTCTGTTATACCAATACAACCTGGAAAATCTGCTCACAATGATGAGTAGTCCATAAGATGTTGGTTCGTTTGTGCATGGACAAATCAAACACAAATACAAAGGATTGGTATGGAACAAGTTACAAAACAGAGGCAATGAAAGGTGGACTGGCTTAATTGGCTTGGCATGACACCCTTACACCAGCCATACATTATTAGGTCAAAGCGAACAGGAGCCTAAGTGAACAAATATTAAGTGCACGGTTTCTCTTATTTTGACGAAGATAAGTTTAGTTTGATTTTGACAACAACAACAACAACAACAACAACAACAACAACAACAACAACAACAACAACAACAACAACAACAAATGACAGAATTGTAAAAAGACGACGATTTGTACTACAATAATTTCAATGTCCGCTAAATGTGTTCAGACATTTAACTCTGACGTCATTGTGACAGAAACTGACGTCAACAATCTTCATCCTGGCACTGGCTGGAACGGACTTCCTGACCTGTATCATCACAATTCCTTTCACCATCACCATGGAGTGTATAGACTTCGAGATCAAGGTGGGTTTCAGTATCTTGTCTTTCTGCCTGCCTGTCTGTCTGTCTGTCTGTCTGTCTTTCTGTATGTCTTTATGTCTCTCTTTATGTCTGTCTTTCTGTCTGTCTATCTAGTCAGCATTGGTATCTTTCTTTCTGTCTCTGACTGTTGCGTTTATCGAGAATCAGAATTTTAGGACTCATTTTAATTTATTTTGAAACTGTCCTATCAATGTTAAGTGGATATAGTCAATATGACATGGAACCTGTCTAAATCTCTGTCCCCTTCACTCATTATGTTGTTGACTGCTGATCGGGGATATAAAACAAAACTGATGCCTTTTCGTCACCAAGATCAGAACGTCATGTCAACAGCAGAACAGTTGCTAGGCGGAGCATATGTCTAGATCGTATATTTTAGGGGGTGTTTTCTTTTCGGTTGTTAAGTTGTTGTTGCCGTTTCTTTTTGTAAGTGTCCTTTAGATACATACTAAATACACGCCTGTTCTCCTGCCAGAGCTAATTCGTACAGAAAGATATTTCCTGAAAGTGTTTCAAGGCTGCAACTATTTGAAATACGCAACTTTTTTTCTGCTGACGGACTTTTGCTGTTGATATTATTTTCACGTGCCCTACCATCTTAACTATTTAACTTTTGTTCTGCAGGTGGACTTTTTCTGCAAGGTCTACCACTTCCTGAACACCACCACCGTGCCGTTCTCTGCCTTTGTCATGGTGGTGATTGCCGTCGATCGCTACCTGTGCATCTGCCACCCCTTCCTTCACTGGATGACGCAGAGGCGCGCCAAGATCATCATCGCCAGCCTCGCCCTCTTTATCTTCTGCGTCGGCGGCACCATCTGCGTGCAGTTCAGCATCTACAAGGAGGAGTTGGTCTACCCTCCGGATCTGGACCTTGTGGCGGAGGACAAGTCCACCACGCTGTCCTACTCCGACATGAGCCACGCCCCCAACACGTCAGCGGTGATGCTGGAGGTCAAAAAGAGCTTGTCGGTGGAGCCGGAGATCGTGGTGCTGAAGAGTCAGTGCGACCGGCGGAAGAACACGATCAACGAGACGTTCTTCAACGCCCTGCAGCAGATCTACTCGAGCTTCTTCCTCGTCAGCTGCGTGGCGGTACTGGTGCTGTACAGCCTCATCTACCACTCCGTCGTCACCCAGCGCCGCAAGAAGCTCAAGATCCGCAGCGCCAACTGCTGCTGCTTCCTCTGGGACTCCCCCGGCGTCGCCAACGGGGAGCCCTCAGAGGTCACCGCCGCCTTGGAGCTCTCTCACGTCAACGGAGACAACACCAAGATCCGCCCCGACGACTTCACGACGGCACCCACGACTGCGGGAGGGGGTGGGGTTGGAGAAAACGCAGAAGGGTCGCACGTTCCTAGTAATGGATCTTCGCGCGCGCCACTTTCCAGGACCCGGATCGAGCGCATGCGCATGGCCAACATCAAGACGGCCCTGATGCTGTTCGTGGTGACCTTGGTCTTCATCCTGTCCTTCCTGCCTTCCTGGCTGATCGCTCTCCAGATCATACAAGCCCCAGTCATGGTCTTCTATATGTACTTCTTTTACAACGTCGTCAACCCCTTCGTCTACGCCTTCATGAACCAGAACTTCCGCACCGAGCTGAAGAAGATGTTCCGATGTCGTAAATGACACACGTACGCAGCGCAGCCGATGATTCAGGACCCCGTGACGGTGGATACAAGCTGTTAATGCCACCAGAGATACTGTCTAGATAAACCTGGTACTTATACCACCATCAACAGACTTGCTGTTGCTGTCCGGTAACGCCGAGGGAAAGGTTGACAATTACTCTGACAAAAACTTCGTGATAAGATGAGGACACAAAAACCTTGTAACGAGCGAGGGTGTTACTTGGTACCATCACCAAAACTGTTGTGTTTATATCATGACATTGACACGGTGTCACACGACACCTACTGACATTTTTTGATTTGCTGTCCGGTAATGCTAAAGAGAGAAAGAATTATATTTACCCTGACGAGAACTTGGTAATAATGTGCGGATACGGATACTTTTCAGGAAAGGAAGATACAACATTGTAACAAGTTCAGGTGTAACAGGCCCAGACTGAAGATGACTTGGTGCCACGGCAGACCTGCGATAAAGCTATCCAGCTGTCCAGTAACAGAGAAAGGATTACGTATTTACTCAGACTGGAACTTGGTAAAAATGTGTGGATGCTTTTGGAGAAAGGAAAACCCTTGGAACAAATGAAGATGTAACTCGCTTGTTCTCCTCTGTATCGTTGAATGTCAGAGTAAAACAATGGTGTTTTACCATGACGAAGACTTGGTGCCACGCTAGACCTTAATGTGTTACTTCTTCGTATCGCCGAACGTGAGGGAAAGGTGGTGTTATTTCTACCTTGACAATGACTTGGTAAGAAAAAAGTATAACATCAGTAAAGGTGTTAACAGATATCGGATTCTATCCAGTGTCGCTGTACATACAAAGATTAAACTGTGACCGTTTTACCATGACCACGTCTCGGCGCCTAACACCATGACTGCTGACAATCTCAGATTGCTGGAATTTGTACTGCTCAACATTTCTGAGTAAAGCAAAAAGTATTACTGATTTTTAGGATTACACTGTGGGGTTTTGCCATAACGACGGCTTGGTGCCTGGACAGGCTGACTGAAAATCTCGGATTCGCTGGAAAGAATGGCTGAGTGTCGGAATTATATTTCTGTGGTGATTTTGCATCGTCGATAACGTGGAAATCCCGTGGACATAATCAGCTGATGACCTTTGATGGGGAAAACCAAGAACAGATAAGGGTTGTTCTGGTCTGTTTCGCAGAGTGCAAGGAATGTAATTTGAGGACTGGGTGGCCGAGTGGTAACGCACTTGCGCTCGGAAGCGAGAGGTTGCGAGTTCGACCCTGGGTCAGGGCGTTAGCAATTTTCTCCCCCCTTTCCTAACCTAGGTGGTGGGTTCAAGTGCTAGTCTTTCGGATGAGACGAAAACCCGAGGTCCCTTCGTGTACACTACATTGGGGTGTGCACATTAAAGATCCCACGATTGACAAAAGGGTCTTTCCTGGCAAAATTGTATAGGCATAGATAAAAAATGTCCACCAAAATACCCGTGTGACTTGGAATAATAGGCCGTGAAAAGTAGGATATGCGCCGAAATGGCTGCGATCTGCTGGTCGATGTGAATGCGTGATGTATTGAGTAAAAAATTCCATCTCACACGGCATAAATAGATCCCTGCGCCTTGAGTCCGAGTCTGGAGATACGCGCGCGATATAAGACTTCATATCACATAACAAACGAGTGTGACAAACCCATGCTCAGTTGCAGCACATTCAATGAAACGTTTCGTTGAATAAAAATGTTTCCTGGCTAGGAAACAATGGAACGCTTGAGGAAACCCAAGCGCAGTGGTATAACACTCAATGAGACGCTTCGTGTCTGTGAAACAACGTGAAACGCTTGAAACAAGACCATGGACTGCGTGGCGTATAGATCACAGCCACTAAAACGCATCAAAACTGTGAAACAAGGTGACACACTTGAGACAAACGCGGCTTTACATGTTCTAGGGTGTAAAATCTAGGTTTGAACACCTGTTAACTGCATGTTAAACAAAGTGAATACCCTTAAGCAAAAGCCCCTATACATGTTTGGTGGTATGCCAAAGACATTACGGCAAAAGGATGTGGTGGCAATAAACATTACAGCAAAATGCCACTGTGCCCAAAGACATTATGGCTAAAGCATGCAATGCCCGAAGACATTGCGACAAAAGTACGCTATACCGAACAATAGTTCGACTCACACACACACAAAATAAAACAAAACAACACGATGCCATAAGACAAGATGCCAATTTGACGCTTTGCTGCTAAAGCGCACGAATGTACACATGTATGTTTGTTTTCTTTTCGCAGGAAAAAGAAAGATCATCTTAGTATATCAAACGCGCTCTTTGTCACGTGAACCACATTCGTTGACTTTCGTAAATATAAAAGAAGAAATGTAATGTGGTATTCTTCAAACTCGTGCATTTGCATACATTGCCGGGTAAAAGGTGCAATTTGTAATCAACGCAAAATGCACAGAGCTAAAAATTCAGACATGCGCAAAGCCCTGAATTGTGAGATCACAATTGTATGAGTGTATATACGCGGCCATGTCATGTATGAATTGTATGGCTCTTATACAGGTTAAAAGAGTGTTTCGCTACAACTTGTAAATATGTCAATGTGGCTGTAATCTCTATAGCATCATTACAACTAATGTCCATGTCGTTAGCGCAGCACTATGCTAAATGTAGGCATGGGGAGTAGAAAACATAATAGTGCGTGCTCTTCTGCAGGTAGTTGTATAACTACTGAGTTCACACAGAAAGTGTACTTCTATGTGTATTACCTATCATTAATTCAACCGGCTGCATATGAAGCGAGTGGTTGGATTGTGCAATGTTTTTTGTGTGACCTTTGACTATCTGGTAACCATGCCATTATTAGTATGTGTTATGTGGTCTGTTTATATCTGCACTGTTTGGCAGGATCAGCAACTATTGGATGTATTGATTGTAATGTCAAATACTGACTGCGCATGAACATTTTTCTTTTAAATCTTTCTTGTCCTTGGCCAATACCGTCAAGGAACTCTGAGCTGCCATGGGGTGAAGCCACAAAATCGACTGCCGAGTATACCTTTCTTGTACAGATTCAGTGCAGTTTGTATTCTTTGACTGTTAAATTAAAAATGATATATGGAGGACTACTTGACGATTGATCTCTATATATCGATGGGCTAAAACCAGAACCAATTACCTCCAAATAACATGTTTTGCAACTTTATAGTTATTTGACTTATGGTAACATGATTCTCACTTTCTGTGAAGGATTCTTGAAAATCTTGCATAATTGCGTATTTATAAGTCATAATTTGTTCTGGCTCCAAGCATTTCTCCTGCTCATCTTGGAAGCAGAACCCTCTAACTCCATCCAGGTTGGAAGCAGAACGTGCTAAGTTCAGTTTAGTCTGTTCTGCTACTGAGGCCTGTGGGGAAAGGGGAGTGTTTCACTGCGAGCCAGATGCAGCCATCGTCACCTGACCTCTTCTGCTTGCTGTGTCACAGTCACTTTTCCTGTTTTCAGCGCAGCCAGATAAGCGCACATTCGCGGTAGTGGTATCTGGTCTTGACCCTTTCTGTGTGGTGTAGGATTTCCTCCAGCACACAGAATAGTGTAACTAGCCGTAGTAGAGTCTGCTGTCGACAGAAAATGGAATTTGATAGACTGTGGGAACTAAAACAGGTCAGTGACACCTGTCAAGTGTCAGTATCCGAATTCCTGACTCCGGATGTACAGGGTTTAAAAACAATTAACTTTCCTGTGATAAAGAGTGTATGAAGAATGAATTAGGAAAGATTGCAGTCCCTTGATATTGAGGGAGGAGGGTGGTAATAAGGGGGTTGGGGCCGGGGAGGGGGGTTGGTGGTAAAGTGGGTGCAAGGGGGTGGGGTGGGGGGGGGTGTGCTAAACTGACAAAAGGATGGTCCACTTTCTGAAAACACTTGAACAGAGAACAGCTCTCTGCCATTTTTACATCTGCTGTACAGTCAATTTGGCTGTTGCTCGAGTCAGGACACAGATTCAAGTGAGTATCTTCATGTATTATGTTTTTCCCCATTTGAACAGACCACAAGAAAAATGTTCATTCAAAATGAACAGCGTCGATGCAATGTCCACCAAAGATTTATTTTGGGAAGTGTTAAAGGTTAGGGTCAAAAGTTAATGAATTGCATGTTGTGCTGGATATATAAATTGTTTATTTCAGTCAATGCTTGATTCATAAGTACATTTTTCAGCATGGTGCATCTACAGGAGGGTGCTCCAACAATGATGCATAGTGCCAACATTTAGCGCAAACTTTTCACAACAGTGCATTATTACCACAAAGCGCATACAGCGATTATATAGTAGCAAGTTGCACTAAACATTTGAACAAAATGCATTTTGTTCAAATGTTAACAGCACAGCACCAAGTTTTGCATAAGTGCACAACAGCACTGACCATTTCACAAAAGTGCATAACAGCTGTGACAATTTTACAAAAGTGCATTGACCATTTCAGGCAGATGGCTAACATGCAGATTTCGCTTTTGTCTGTCTTTCTTTGAAAAGTAGGCATGTTCAAGATCGATGAAGTCATGAGCAATTGGGTTAGATGACAGAAAAGATTCAAAAACGTCAGATTCAGTTAGATGACAGAAAAGATTCAAAAACGTCAGATTCAGTGTTTTGGGCACTGTTGAACAGGAACATTCTCTCCTGTTCAACATTGTCACAGATAGGCTAGTGTTACATTTCTGTAAAGTTTCAAAAACATCTTCCATGTTTTGGTTACTGTTGAACAGAGGCATATTTTCCTGTTCAAAAAAGTCTGACACAAATTGTCGTAGTTGTGGGTTAAGGTTCGATCTATACTGTCCTTCAAACGAGTCGTAGAACCGTCATTGTCACAGATAGTGTTACATTTCTGTTTTACATTCAAACGAGTCGTAGAAGTAGTAGTACATTTGCGTTTGGTTCTTTTTTCTTTTAGATTCCTGTCACTCATACTAGCAGTATTGATTGAGGTACATAAATCTGTTGATGTACAGGGATGACTTGTTTGTAATGAATCCTTGTTTCCTCCACATTGAGTTTGCATTGCAGTTGGACAGAAATGAACAGGTGTTAATTGATAAACACATTGATAATGGCTTTTGAGAAAATCAATCAATTCTGCAAAGGAATTAACTTGATGACATCAAAACTGCAGCGCCATTTGAAGAATGGTTACCATTTCTGTTTCTTTGATGGGAATCAAACAAATAAAAACATTGACTATCCAAGTTACCATGAATGGCAATAGTTGACTCCTGAAAAGTAGCAAGGATATAATTTGAGACGATAAACGCCTGATGCAATCCCTCCTCAAGGTCAGTCAACTCAAAACCTTCATCATTCGCAACATCAGTAGGCAACACAGCGGCATTCGTATGTCCAGAAATCATGTCGAAAAAATATTACATTTCAAAAGCATGTCCAACCACAGTTGTTGGCAAGTGTTCGTGTCCGAAGTAGCCTTCAGTGTGTGTATATGTATTCATGTGACAGAGAACGTGACCTCATTGTTCAATCCTCTCTCTCTCTTCTTTCTCATTCGAACGCACACACGCAAGAACGTAGCCTACGCACGCATGCACGCGCACGCACACACACACACACACACCCCCCGCTGACGCACACGGCAAACCACGCACACACACACTGACTGTCGGCAAGCATCTCTTTTTGTTTTCTTTACCTTTGTTTATTGTGTTTTCGATATTTGTGTTTATTTTTTGCTGGACTTATCTGTTTTATTTTAATGTTTGCTATCCACATCGTGTGATAAATGTTTCTTCTCAGTCTCCGAGTCAGTTTAGTTTCTGCACGCCGCTTTGGTACTCCTTGTTTTTCTAACTGGTGTATTGTGCGCGACTGATTTGCGGATTTATTTTTATTCCTTTCATATGCAGTTGAAGTGTTGTGGGTGTTATTGTCTGTATATGCTATGTTGCGTCTGTGTATGACTACAAGAATTTTGGGTGTAATGTGCCTGTGGTCTGCTCGCAGTCGAGCACAGAAAACATGGCGGCGCCCTGTGGCAAATTCGTGGAAAGTCTTCCCGACCGCAGATACCAGCGTCGTCCGCGACGCTGGAATAAAAGCTGAAATTCAGATTCCTTTTTAAAATATATAGGGGATTAACCTTCTGATTCAGTCTAAATCCTGTATCTGCAAACTGATTCCTAGCTTTTTGTGTTTTGTTTTCCTAATTGTAAAACACAGACAGGTAAATGTGTTTGTTTCAGCGTGAATGTTCTTGCGCGCGTGTGTGTTTGTTTGTGTCAGTGTGTGTTTGTGTGTGACGGTGTGTGCATGTGCTCATGCCTTAATGTTGTAGTGTATCCATGCAGCTCTTTAGTGTTTGTTAAAAAATTAAAAAATGTAAGTGAGTGTTTACAGTATTTGTGTATGCTTGTAAAGATGGATAAATGAATGATTTGGTTGATGAATTTTGTCAGTTTAATTGACTCTAATATATTTTGTTATTCAGAGGTTATCACAATGTTAAACTGATGAGCATGAGTGGTCAGAGTGTAATCAAGTACTAATGTTTCATTTGTTTGTGTGAATAGAAACACGAAAATTATCCAAAGTTTTAACGCAGAAGCGATAATACGGAGGCAATTACCTTTTTTTTTAATTATCGGTTAATAATTTTAAAATAGAAGTACATGTAGTAATTGCCGGTTCAAAGGAGATAACATTCATAGTATCCATGTCTTTTGCAGACGCTGTTTGAAAGGAGATGAATCAGGCCGTCCAGGCAAGTAAGAAGCACCATGCATTTCAGGAGACTGTCCTTCGGATTCACGGATTACGGTTGCATAATCTCCTTTCTGCCAATGCTAAAAGTGAAACCTGATGACTTTGATGCGTCTCCATTGGCAAAATCTACCCCAAAATATGACGATTGTGCTGTTTCTTCAATCGAAGATCCTTTTGAGAACATGGTGAATGGGGGTTATCCTCCTGTTCGAGTCATGCATCAACTCCAATACTTGCTGATTGTGATTCCACCCCTCAAAAATGAATCAAGCTACCCAACTCCTGTACATCTTTCTCCTGTGTGTGCTTCCACAGTTTCTGTTACCCTGTAGGTGTATTCACATCAGCTTGTAGTATATATGTCAGACACTGCTCCCGGTTAAGGTGAAACTACCACAGCATCTCTTCCATCTGTTTATGGAACCCCAACAAAGAAAATTCTGTCATCGATGAAGTAAGCATCCTATGTGACACCTCATGAGAAGAAGTTCAGCCGAACTTAAAGACTCTGCAACCCGGGACTACGGGAAAAGGTGTGTTCGAAAAGCGAAGACACTCAGAGATGAATTTTACACAGGAATAACTGGTCAAACGGCTAAGACAAAAGCAGTACAGGAGGTCGACTGTTAAAAGTGCAAAATGTGTATTATTTATTTCGACCTTTCTGCACAACATTTTTGTGAAGAGGAAAGTACAACAAAAGGTAAGAATGCCTATTTGTTTTCTTGATAATGAACAGAGCATGCAGTCAGGATCTAAAGCTCGTGATTTTGTTACCATTTGCATTGTGTGGTTAAAATGCGCCTTCAGCCTTGTGTTTATTCGTTTGTTTGCTTGCTTGTTTGCTGCTTTGTTCGTTTGGTTTGTTGTTAGTGTTATTGGGTTTGTAGTTTTTGTGCGTAACGCAAAACGATATGAGCTGATACAACATAAGATTACCGTTGGGATTTCTTGAAAAACACAATAAAAAAAAAAGTGTAATGATTTCAGAGAGAGTTTTGTGTGTGTGTTGTGGTTTTTTTTTCGCTATGAAAAGTACCGGCAATTTAATTTTTATTTATGCGTGTTGCGTTCATTAGGCCACACAATGAATGAATACATGAGTCCTTGATGATATTTTTGCAAGTGACTTGACATTTGTTTGTTTATGACGGTAATAAACTTTGAAAAACGATTTGAACTAATGTGCAGTATAAGCTTTGCTTGGAAGCAGAACATGCTATGTGTGAGGAGGCTGCTTCTGACTGCTGTAGCACAGGCCACAGTGGGGTCTGTGTGGAAGTCAGAAGCAGCTATGGTGCACTGGGCTTTTCTAGCTCCAGAACTGAGAAAAGAGCAGGAGTGTATTCTGGAAGCAGAACAAATTATACCTTTTTTGCATATGAAAAAGTTGTTCAATTAAATTGATTACTAGTGTGCATGACCAGTGTTACCTCTAAGTCAAGTGTGTAAAATATGAGGGCTACAATCCTGTGTTTACTATTTGTTATAAGGGGTTGAAATCTTCAAGTGGCCATTTCTCAAAATGGTGGAAATCCAGTTAGATGGTTCTGGTTTTAACCCATCGATATAGAATAGAGATGATCTTTTTCAGTAAAAAAAAATGTTTGTTTCATTTCCAATTTGTTTAATTTTTAATTGAATTTGAGTGTTTGGCGCAATAATTGACAAGGGCATCTACACGTTTCCAAGCGCTATCAGCATACTTCCTGTTTAACATAAAAACACAGTCTGGGCTCTGTTTACGTGCTCCTGAAGCATACCTCTTCTTGGACATATACAGAGAATTAACAGCCTGGCTCCTTTTTTGTACATGGTCCACAGGCACACTTCCACGTGGTCATATACAAAAATAACCAAAAAACAGCCTGACAGGTTTGCATGCTTAGTGGAATTTTGTTTCGCGAATTAATTCTGTAAAATGACACCACTGTCAAGGACTTGTTTGTTATTAGCTGAGCACACTTTGCCAGAAACATATATCCGGTGTCGGGCAGACAAAATTGTGTTTTATGGCGTATGCTCGCGTTTTTCTAAAGCTACTTTTGACTCTAGGCCCAATACATCGTGTTACCTTACTCTGAGAATTAATTCTGTAAAATGACACCACTGTCAAAGACTTTTTTTTTATTAGCTGAGCACACTTTGCCAGAAACATGTATCCGGTGTCGGGCAGACAAAATTGTGTTTTATGGCGTATGCTCGCGTTTTTCTAAAGCTACTTTTGACTCTAGGCCCAATACATCGTGTTACCTTACTCTGAGAATTAATTCTGTAAAATGACACCACTGTCAAAGACTTTTTTTTTATTAGCTGAGCACACTTTGCCAGAAACATGTATCCGGTGTCGGGCAGACAATATTGTGTTTTATGGCGTATGCTCGCGTTTTTCTAAAGCTACTTTTGACTCGAGGCCCAATACATCGTGTTACCTTACTCTGAGAAGATGCAGAAATCATACTCTCTTAGCTGCTGGCCATTCAACATTTAAAACTTTTACTGCTCCGATTATCTGATACGGTTTAAACACGCTTCGTGCTATATTGACCAGCGTCGAATGGCGTTAAGTGGCTGTTTTAGTGACTACGGTCTAAAGTAGCCGTACCATCGTTTTTTGCTTTTTTAAACGTTAATTACCTTCTGCTGGATTTTCTCTCTCTTTTGTTTCCTGTTCATGTGTGTGTGTGTGTGTGTGTGTGTGTGTGTGTGTGTGTGTGTGTGTGTGTGTGTGTGTGTGTGTGTGTGTGTGTGTGTGTGTGTACAAAACAGATAAATAGATACATGCTGAATCGTTCTTGAGTGACACCCTTGGTTCTTGATACAAAAAAACAACAACAAACAAACAAACGACCGCCTTTGGTCGGTGCCTTGGTATCCAGATACAGTTGTTGTTGGTTTGTTGGTTTGTTTGTTTAACGCCCAGCCGACCACGAAGGGCCATATCAGGGCGGTGCTGCTTTGACATATAACGTGCGCCACACACAAGACAGAAGTCGCAGCACAGGCTTCATGTCTCACCCAGTCACATTATTCTGACACCGGACCAACCAGTCCTAGCACTAACCCCATAATGCCAGACGCCAGGCGGAGCAGCCACTAGATTGCCAATTTCAAAGTCTTAGGTATGACCCGGCCGGGGTTCGAACCCACGACCTCCCGATCACGGGGCGGACGCCTTACCACTAGGCCAACCGTGCCGGTGTAGGATCCGGTCCGGTCCCCCCTCTGAAGTAGTCCCCCGGGGGACCAATTCGTGGCAAAAACTGCTCTATAATGGTCCCCCCTTAGACATCCAGCCTCGTTTTTCTTAGGCATTCAAGCCATTTTCAATCTATATCTTCGTCCGGTATTATGTAGTGCACAGACAGCAATCTCTTTGTTTGACTATATTTTGCAGAAAATAAAATAGATCTGATTTATAATGCCGTTCAAAAGAAAAATGACATGAAATAAAATGAATAATAAATAAATACTGATAAGAAGAAATGAAACCAGTCTCTGATTCTTTTCCTTTCTTTTCTCTAAAATTGCTGGTAACATTACTAACATTGTAACAAGAAAAACGAGGCTGGATGTCTAAGGGGGGACCATTATAGAGCAGTTTTTGCCACGAATTGGTCCCCCGGGGGACTACTTCAGAGGGGGGACCGGACCGGATCCTACACCGGTATCCAGATGCAGTCAGACCTGCCCTTGCCACAATCTCTAGAAAACGACTACCTTCCCACATCGTCCACGCCGAAGGAACCCAGACGAAACACCTGGACGGGTCTGTGCTAGTTAACAGGATGGTTTATATGGGAAGGTAGGTATATATATTTATCTCTAGGTTATCTAAAGAAGGGGTCAACCATATCCGATGGTTCAGTGATGATCCAACTTACGCTAAGAACCCGGTGACGTCTTCGTTTAAATTGTGTTTGCGTCTTTGTTGGTATCTAAATCACATGCGGCATGATCACAATAGGCGTGAACTGTCTTTGGACACCTTGGCGCAAGCAAGCACAATTTATTTCAGTGCTCCGGATCCATTGCCGGTTCCGTTTTCTATGGAGATTTATTAGTATGCATTTGATAATCTACTCCGACTGTTGTTGTTGGGTTTTTTCTCCCAATTTATGGGCTGGATTCAAACTTTGGATGCTTTTCTTCTGCGCAGTATCTGATGCCAGAGGAATATTACTGAATGCCGTGCTTTGGATTTCGATAGAAGACATTAAATCCATCCCCCCGCGGGTTAGGGGAAAGAATTTACCCGATGCTCCCCAGCATGTCGTAAGAGGCGACTAACAGATTCTGTTTCTCCTTTTACCCTTGTTAAGTGTTTCTTGTATAGAATATAGTCAATGTTTGTAAAGATTTTAGTCAAGCAGTATGTAAGAAATGTTAAGTCCTTTGTACTGGAAACTTGCATTCTCCCAGTGAGGTAATATGTTGTACTACGTTGCAAGCCCCTGGAGCAAATTTTTTATTAGTGCTTTTGTGAACAAGAAACAATTGACAAGTGGCTCTATCCCATCTCCCCCCCTTTCCCCGTCGCGATATAACCTTCGTGGTTGAAAACGACGTTAAACACCAAATAAAGAAAGAAAGAACATTAAATCCAAGAAGAATGTTGCTTTTGAGTCAATCACCGTCGGTTCAGTTCGTCCTTGTTTTATTATGAACGAGATACAAAGAGGTGAATGACAAGGTGGTCGTCAAGGGATTGAACAAGTTGCTGCGAGGACATCATTGCATGTAATGTTATATTCATCCATGTGGAAATGTTACAATATGTTATCGCTATACAATTTCTTACAGCATTTTGTCGCCGGTATAAAGAGCACGATTTGCCAATGAATTTGACATTATGAGTCTGAATGTTGTCTGTCTTGAAATTTGAGAAACGTAGCTGCGTTTCTTGATAAACACATGTTTTACTAAGATTGGAGAGAGAGCGTGCATATGAGAGTAGGCTTGTTTGTACCGTCTGCATGTGAAAGATATTATTTCCTAATACATCTCACGCGGGTCGGTAGTTATATATATATATATATAACAGAAGGGGGGGAGGAGGAGAGGTTGGTAGAGGAAGAAAGAAGGAAGGCGAGCGAGCGCGAAGGTGAATAAGACTGACGGAGGTAGAGGAGATTCAAGAAAGCGACGTGTGTGTGTCTCATTACCTACAGCGAAATCAAGGACTTTTACATACCTTGACGAAAATATATATAGTTATGTATGTCTACATTTTAAAGCCCACTCTGCCTCCCGTACATCATCTGTTTCTGATCACAGAGCTCCCCGAGCTTTTACATAGTTACAGTGAAAAAATACTTCCATTTAAACGTTTCCCGTTCGGTAACATTCTGGCTGCTTTCCGTTGAGAGTGAGAAATTGTTCAAATAATGTATTCGTACCTACAGAAGAGTGTGATTCGGACGCCCCGTTATGGTGCTGGACCTCAGTTTTAAAATCTAAATCATAAATTGACAGTTACTTTGTGAGACAAACATTGTTAAAACACGAACGAATTCTGTTATCATCAAGACAAAGTCAGTTTAGTTCGAAGTTTGAAACGTTTGAAAGTAGGGAGGCCGGATGTAGGCCTATGCCAAGCGAAATGGACGAGTGAGTTGACTGGTGCGAGTTAATTGCAGTTTGTTCATCTTATGACGGGGAAGTAGGCTACTGAAAACGAAACAACTTTCCCCTTTTTAAGATGCTGGTCGACTGAGATTTCAAAAATGTTATACTGTATCGATAAAACTTCTGCTCCGCTGTTGTTGTTTTTTGCAGGCTTGGTTTTCTGTCAACGATATTGAATTTTAAAGAAAACCGAAGTTTTGTCTCTGAGCGACCATGTTTTTTTCTCTCCAAAAAGAGCAGTTTTGCAATTTGTCTGTGGGTTATTATGAAATTTGACGAAAAATCTATTTTGCGATTCATTCGCCGTCACGATTTGCACATAATATGTAGGCGTATTCCTTTGGTGGGGGTAGGGGGTGGGGGGGGGGAGAGAGGAGGAGGGGTTGGTAGTTGAAGAGAGAGGGAAGGCGAGCGAGCGCGAAGGTGAATAAGACTGACGGAGGTAGAGGAGATTCAAGAAAGCGACGTGTGTGTGTGTCATTACCTACAGCGAAATCAAGGAGTTATACATACCTTAACGAAAAATGGATAAAGAAATACCGAGACACTGGTTCATGGTGTGTGTTCTCTATTGTTTGTATACCTTTTATGAACAACTCCTTGATTTTATGATGTCATATAATTATATGAAACTCGCTATCAAACATCTGTCGACATTTCAGCCGTTTTTTGCAAACAATTGTTCATGATTTGAAATACAATTAAGTGTCCTTTTGAACTATTCTTAGTTAATATCCTTTAGTGTTTCTTTACAATGTGTGAAGAACCTTCTTCTAATGTAAAGCACTCCTGTAAATAACCAGAGATTCATGTAAGTATTTCACACGTGCAAACAGCTCCCTTTTTGTCTCGAACCGGCGCACGCAATGATTCAGTTACCTAGTTGTTTACACGAAAGACTGGCCATTTTTAGAGTGGGGGGGGGGGGGAGGGGGGGTATGAATGCCACCGGTGATCTTGATGTATCCGGTCACGGACTTTTTCACCTTGAAATGCAGGAACTGACGGACTCTACATACGTCATCCTTAGCTCAGTCACTTTGACATCGGTATATTTTCCATGAATGGTTCTTTAGAAACGACCTATTGCGTTTTCTGAAAACATGTCATTAAAAGAGAGAAGCGCATTTATTTAAGAGAGATCGGATTCATTATACTTGATGTTTGATTTACAAATATGGGTTTGTCTTTATTTATGGAGCGATCGTATTCTGTTTTCGAAGTACATTGTGTGTGTGTGTGTATGACATCGTTTTGGTTGTTATAATAATAATATTCAGTGCTGTGCGTACTTTGACAAACAAACAATTCGAAAGAGTGGATTCATCTTGTACACACATTCTCTCTCTCCATCTCTCTCTGTCTCTCTCTCTGTCTGTCAGTCTCTCTCTCTCTCTGTCTCTCTGTCTGTCTGTCTGTCTCTCTCTATCTCTCTCTCTCTCTCTCTCTCTCTCGCTCCCCACCCCTTTTTTTCTCGTCTCCGACCCTTCAACCGCACACACACTTCTTATTCGTCATCTTCTTGTTCATAGTCGTCTCTCTCTCTCTTTTTCTTCGTCTTCTTTTTCGTCGTCGTCTTCTTCTTCCTCTCCTTCTTTTTGTTTTTGAAGTTATGTTTCGTGTTTGAAGTAACGAATCTGCTTTTCAAAAAGATGTTTTATCACAACTTGTGACTACTTTTTTTTTTAAACTGCTTGACAAAATCATTTTAGTGTGACTGTTAATGCACTTATTCCAAAATCATTAGTCGAACTGTCCTTTTTTGTAATCGCAGATACGAAGTGAACCCTGATGGTTATAAGTCGATGTGATTGAATATGAAAGATTATTCATAATTATGTGTTTTATCAGTTGATTTTTGCATTAATAAAGAAGCAGTTGAATTGTTGAACACTTGTTGTGTCACATTCTGTCATGCCACTGCTCACATTTGATCAGGGCGCTGTTTATTCGGTGCAACTTTTGTATCCTTAAGTTTTGTCATGTTCCTGTCAAATTTGCGTGGCACTGTAGAATTATTCCAAAAGGACAGTTGACGACTTCCTTTCAGACACGTGTTAATTTCTTTTAATTTAAGAAATAATTGTCAAAGTCCTTTGTACTGGAAACTTGCATTCTCCCAGTAAGGTAATACATTGTACTACGTTGCAAGCCCCTGGAGCAAATGTTTGATTAGTGCTTTTGTGAACAAGAAACAATTGACAAGTGGCTCTATCCCATCTTCCCCCTTTCCGCGTCGCGATATAACCATCGTGGTTGAAAACGACGTTAAACACCAAATAAAGAAAGAAAGAAAGAAATATTTTTTTTGTGGAAGTTTTTACCAACATTTATGTAATGAGTAACGTTCAAGCTTAAATAGATGTGATTGTTTACTCTGAGGCATTTCTAGAAACAGATGCGATGTTATTGGGGGGACCGTCCTACACGTAAAATCCCACTCGTGCAAAAACATGAGTAAAAGTGGGAGTTTCAGTCCATGATTGAACGAAAAAGAAGAAGAAGAAGAAGAAGAAGAAGAAGGGGGACAACAAGCAACATTGTAATACACTTCTCATCTTTTCTGTACCTCTGTCACCGCCACCACCACCACCACCACCTCCCCCACCACCACTATTGAAACACATGTAACAGCCTTTTTTTTTTATATTTAGTCAAGTTTTTTTTTAGATGTGGAATGTGAAAACCATGGTGGGTAATCTGTTATGTTTGTTGTAGATAATGAATTGCTGCTTTACTAAGACTCCTTGATACATTTCGTTGGTGTGCCATTTGCGACATTTTCTGTTGATTTCAGGGTCACCAACTTTGCTTGTGGGTGTATGAATCCTTTGTCTCACAATCATTGCATACGGTATTATAGTTGTACGTGTACCCCCCGCGGGTTAGGGGGAGTCCCATATTGGTTGGGACGAGAAAGAATTTACCCGATGCTACCCAGCATGTCGTAAGAAGCGACTAACGGTTCTGTTTCTTTTTTTACCCTTGTTAAGTGTTTCTTGTATAGAATATATACGTCAGTGTTTGTAAAGATTTTAGTCAAGCAGTATGTAAGAAATGTTAAGTCCTTTGTACTGGAAACTTGCATTCTCCCAGTAA
The DNA here is from genome assembly GCF_037325665.1 of Littorina saxatilis. NCBI lineage: Eukaryota > Metazoa > Mollusca > Gastropoda > Littorinimorpha > Littorinidae > Littorina > Littorina saxatilis. The sequence continues at coordinate 32,469,108 of NC_090254.1, forward strand.
GGTCATATATTGTACTACGTTGCAAGCCCCTGGAGCAATTTTTTGATTAGTGCTTTTGTGAACAAGAAACAATTAACAAGTGGCTCTATCCCATCTCCCCCCTTTCCCCTATCCCATCTCCCCCCCTTTCCCCGTCGCGATATAACCTTGAATGGTTGAAAACGACGTTAAACACCAAATAAAGAAAGAAAGAAAGTTGTACGTGTACATATGCATATGGGTTACGCTCTCGTGTCGTCTGTATGCGTGTACACTCTGTTCACTGCTTGAATTTTGTGTCATTTTAATTGTCTTTTGGCTCGTTCTACCCGACTCTATCTATCTATTCTTCTTTATCATGATGTTATTAAGTAGCTTAAAGCAACCGATACCGTGTACCGGTTTTCCGTTGTTGACGTCATGTTCTGAACATGAGGTGTAATTTTCCTTTGTCGTCATCACTGAATGTGTTGCTCGTTGTAATGCAAAACTTAACTGGTGTATTGGTCAAGATTGATCGGCAACTAGTTTTTGGAACTTTACATAAACCTTATATTCTTTGTCTGAGATACTGTTTTAAGGTATAATTAAATTTCGGCTTGATGTATGCGCTTGTTAACTCGTGAGTCAGTGCGAACGATTATCTGTCTGCCTGTCTGTGTCTGTCTGTCTGTCTGTCTGTGTGTGTGTGTGTGTGTGTGTGTGTGTGTGTGTGTGTGTGTGTATACAGTGTATGTATGTATCTATCTATACATGTATGTATGTATGTGTGTGTTTGCGTACGTGCGTACATGCGTGTGCGCGTGTGTGTGTGTGTTTGTTTGTGTTAGTGTATGTGTGTGTGTGTGTGTGTGTGTGTGTGTGTGTGTGTGTGTGTGTGTGTGTGTGTGTGTGTGTGTGTGTGTGTGTGTGTGTGTGTGTGTGTGTGTGTGTGTGTGTGCGCGCGCAGACCGAACGACGAGAACAATGCAGTGAGAAGAATAATCCTGAATCGGTCTCGCATGACCCCCTTGGGTTCTAGAGACAACAACAACAACAACAAAACAATAAGTATGTAGTATGTGTGTTCATGTGTCCCTGCAATAAACAATAGTGAACACAAACCCATCTTATCTTATCCCACGTCACCATATCATCAGATAGCCAGCGCCATAAAATTTAGTCAGATTTAACCTTTCACCTTACACACGTAAAAATGTCAGTTTCACACCTGTGGACTTGGGAGTCCAACCCAATTCGCTCAAATCTAATCTGCAAACAAAGTTTGATCTGGCATTCGCCAAAATAAAACCCGTCTGGATCACCACATGACCAAATCGCCAATAAAAGAATAAAGGCATACAAAACACACATACACTCTTCAAAAAAAGTTAAGGATCGGTTGAAAAAACGGATCTAATTATAAAAAAAATTGCCAAAAAATTAAACATCGACATAATAATTAAAAGATTATTGTGTTTGAATTAACAAATGAAAAATGAGTCTTGACCTTGAATTTTGTTTGGCAGGCAGAGTTATTTCCCTTTGTGGGACTTCTCAAAAGCTTTTGCATTTTGGAAAAAAAAGGGTGTTTTTTATAGCCCCATGAAATTTGCGGAACGCATGCCAGGGCAAAAGGTTGTGATGCACGTGCTACAACAGGGTCCTGGCTATGAACATCGCTCACCAGCTTGTGTTTAAAGGTTGACACGCTGACACACGTATGCACAGTAGCAACATGCCCCCACGAAGAAAACTGAGCGATTTGGATAGAGGAAGGGCAATAGGATGACTACAAGACGGTGTTGCTGCCAGGCAAGTGGCCCAGAGGCTTGCAGTGGGTCCCTCTGTCATCATCAGACTAAAACAGAGATTCCAAGCAACTGGAAGAGTGCAGGAGCGACAACGTTCTGGTCGGCCCAGAGTCACCACACAAAGAGAGGATCGCTTCATTCAGAGGCAGGCCATGCAACTAAGAATGGCTACGGCAAACAACATTAGGCAACGCCTACAAGCTACCACCAACACTGTTGTTAGTGTTAGGATCACTTTTTTACAAGCACGCCACCGTCGCGATATAACCTTGAATGGTTGAAAACGACGTTAAACACCAAATAAAGGAAAGAAAGAAACAAGCACGCCACACAAAACAGACAAGACCGAATTCTTTCATTTTTTAAAAATTATATAATTGAACAACCAAGGAGTAATGACAAACAAAGCAAAGATCGAACGCGGCAGCGACAATTTAGCTAGAGTGTGTCAAACGTGACAACCCTCGAAAATGGAATTCACAACAATGTGAATCAGTGTCAATAACGCGTATGCCCTCCGTTGTGTGCCAGGGATTCAACACATCGTTGGCGCATGGAGTGGATCAGGTTGCATATGAATGCTCTGGGAACTCCATTCCACTCCTGCTGGAGCCATTGCAGCAGTTGACCCAGATTGGCAGGAGGAGGGTGATGTTGCTGTACCCGACGACAAAGCTCGTCCCACATGTGCTCTATGGGGTTCAGGTCCGGGCTGTTGGCTGGCCACAGCATCCTGTTGACCCTGGCCTGCTGGATGAAGGTGTTTACAGCTGCAGAGCGATGGGGAGGTGCGTTGTCATCCTGAAGAATCGCACGAGGGCCGATCGCTTGGAGGGCTGGAACGACCAGGGGTTGCAGGATCTCATTCTGGTAGCGGACACCGGTCAAGTTGCCCACTACATGTTACAGAGGTGTCCTTAGACGTGTGCTGATCCTTCCCCAGACCATCACAGAGCCTCCGCCAAAACGCTGTCGTTCCAGAACAGCGCCTTCTGCAAAGCGCTCTCAGCGACGCCTCCACACTCGGATGCGACCATCAGCAGGTTCCAAGCAAAAGCGGGACTCATCTGTAAACAACACCTGAGCCCACTGCTGACGTTGCCACCTCACATGTTGAGTGCACCAGGCTCGGCGAGCTGCTCGGTGATTAGCAGTCAGGGTTGTTCCTCGGACTGGACGCCTTGCACGCAAGCCAAAGTTGTGTAAGCGGTTTCGGATCGTCTGACCACTAACAACAGTGTTGGTGGTAGCTTGTAGGCGTTGCCTAATGTTGTTTGCCGTAGCCAATCTGTGTTGCATGGCCTGCCTCTGAATGAAGCGATCCTCTCTTTGTGTGGTGACTCTGGGCCGACCAGAACGTTGTCGCTCCTGCACTCTTCCAGTTGCTTGGAATCTCTGTTTTAGTCTGATGATGACAGCGGGAGCCATTGCAAGCCTCTGGGCCACTTGCCTGGGCCCGTATGCATGAACTAGAAGTAAGAAACACTGGAAGTAGAGTCCTCTTTTCGAAGTGGGAACTCCCGAAGTCAACTTTCTAACTGTTCACAATGCATGAACTGACTTGAACGCCAAAGTAGTGACAGCGAGAGTATTAAGGTCAAGGTCGGGGAAATTGGGGGAATCCCTACTAATACGCATGCGCACGTTTCAATCAACATGGCAGTCAACGAAAATGGCAAGGCACGTGTGCCGCTCAAAAAGAAAGTAGACACGGAGGGGCGTTCTGCACCTTTTTCAGATGGTGAAATTGCTGTACTCTTGACAGAAGTGTTTTACGAAAGAACGGTTATTCTGTCCAAATTTCAGAACAGTTAATTAGAAAAAAAACACAGTAAACACCAAGTCTACAGAACAGCTGTTAAACATAAAGACGCTGTCTGGTCCAAAATTGCCAAAGAAGTCTCTCTCTCTCTCTCTCTCTCTCTTACGACACATGCACACACAGACAAACGTACACTCATGCACATACTGACACTAGTGACACTGACGGCACACATAAACACACACACACACCACACACTGCACACACACACACACGCGCGCGCTCGCGCGCACACATATACACACACACGCACCCATACACGCACACACACAGTCACAAACAAATAACCACACACTCACTCTCTCTCACTTTCTCTCATTCTCTCTCAATCTACACTCATACACACACTGAAACTATGATGACACAAGTGACACGTCACACACACACTCACACACACCCACATCCACATACACACATACACACACACACACACACACATACTCACCGTAGTGACACACATATACACACGCGCGTACAGTTGAAAGTCAAGACATGATATGATTTTTTCAAAGCATAGGAAGGCTTCTTTTGCAAATAAATAAAATTAACACAGAGGCAAAGCCCGGTTTTTTGCAGCCGGAATGCAATTGCGGAGGCTTAAAAAGAAAAAGATAAATAAAAATTAAAAATATATAGCTCCCGGCGGAACTTGAACCCGGAGCGAATGAACGAGAGTCCGGAACCGTTACCACTGCACTATGTTACTCGTGTAGAATAGAGGCATGATGAAAAAAGGCATTCTGAGTTATTCAGTCGTGCTGGTTTGAAAGCTCGCCACCTTCGCCGAATGACTCGAGCACGTTTTTTTCGGTCAGTAACTGATCGAACTGTCGGTTTTGAGTCACTCTGTTTAAAGCATTTCACCTAAATTAAACAAGAATGTCACATTCCGTATCTATGGTGCAAGGTGGGAGGCCGTCTCATTGTAGCCAAGTTACGACAGTTGCTCGATTGACGCATTTCACGTCTTCGATATTGTGTCTGAGATCATTTCCCAATGAGCTGCCTTTAAAAACGGAATGTCCTGCAATTGTAGTATGCGCTGGAGGTTTCTTTTGGATGGGTAAGGACCCTTGAGATGCGATATCGTCGTATGATTATGTCAAGCGAGAGGCCCTTGACATTGGAAGTGGGAACTTCGAAAGCAAAGTTGCCAGCTACTCGGTATGCACGAGCTAAATTGAACGCCGAAGTAGTGGCTTCGAGAGTTCTGAGGTCAAGGTCGAGAAAATTGGGGGAATCCCAATTAGTGCGCATGCGTTTGTAAACGGTAGGCTTGGTGACCAGAAGAAACAAATCTAATCGCGAGTTCGTAAATGGGAAAACGTTGATCGCGCTGTAGCTTTTACTATAATTGTTGTTTTTAACTGGTTGAACGAAAGCTGTGATGATTGTCCTTAAATAGAATGACTGTCTATAATAATGATTTCGTTGACCAGAATGTTAGGGACAGTAAAAAAAAAAGGTTGTTTATGTGGTAGCGAAGTCGGTTAACTTAAAACTCTTTTTGTAGTGTTTTTTTAATGATTGTGTATCGGTAAAACTGCTGGACAAAAATAGTTTGGTCAGAGCGAATGTTTGTGTTACTGGTAAATGTAAAGAGGCAGAACTCCATTTTTGGGGAATCAAGATATAAGGTGTAGTGAAAAGAAGATAAGTTCAGCGAATTTCATATTATTTGAGAAAATGTGTGTCCGAATTTTTAAAACAGAAAAATTGTTGTACTTAGGTGTTTGTAAATTACGTTTGTCCTCGTTAATTGTGAAGAGGATGTATGTTTATATAAAGTTCAAAGTCAAGATTGGATTTTTGTAGCCTACGTGCGTGTGTGCATGTGTATTAGACATAATACATAGACATAGAACACTTTATTATCTCAATTACGATAAACTCGGGTGTGGTGAATCACAATAAACAGCATAAAACGTAAGAACATGAATAAAATATCAAGGCGCAAATATAGTCAGCTCATCATAGAGTGGGGAGTGGGTACACACACACACACACACACACACACACACCGTCGAACACACAAATAACGTCGAACACACACACACACACACACACACACACACACACCGTCGAACACACACACACCGTCGAACACACACACACACCGTCGAATACACACACACCGTCGAACACACACATAACATCGAAAACACACACACACACACACACACACACACACACACACACACACACACACACACACAAACACACACACACACACACACACACGGCACGCGAACACGCAAACAAACGTATGAAGGAACAGACGCACAATTATACCCGCACGCACGCACACACAGGCAGACAGGCACTCGCACAAATACACACACACACACACACACACACACACACACACACACACACACACAGATAAAGCAATGACACAAAAAAATAGCAGAAACTTACACTTCAACACTCGAACACACACACGCACACGCACACAAACACACGCACGCACGCACACAAACACACACACACACACACACACACATGCACACAACGACGCCCATTTTCATAGAAACACAGTAACCCCCTCGTATAAGCGGGAATGAAAGAGTGGTGGCCAATGACCCAGATCAACAAACAAAAGTCAAAGCTGGCAACTCAGGTTTGTATTCAGGGAAATTTGCACGAAATGCATGCAGAAGATACGACTTTTCCCTCTATTTTCTCTCTTTTGGAGCGTCAGCTCGGTTTGACATGAAAAACTGAAGAAAAGCCCTGCCTTTTTGCACTGAGAAACTGTGGAAGTAGCGTGTTTACTACTGGGTCTGGCTGTAGTACATTTACCCTCATTTACTTCCTCGTTAGCTTCCAAAGTAAACTCTTTTTTCGTCCCATGCATGCGAAAGTGAGGATGTACTTCCGATGTCACTCAAAACTTTAGAAGTAGTCGCAAAATACCCTGAGTTACTTCCTCGCTTTGCTTCGAGGTAAACCCTTTTTCCGGCCCATGCATACGAAAGTGAGGCAAGTACTTCCGATGTCACTCAAAACTTCGGGAGTTGTCGCGAACTTCCCCCATAAGCATACGGGCCCTGGCAGCAACACCGTCTTGTAGCCATCCTATTGCCCTTCCTCTATCCAAATCGCTCAGTTTTCTTCGTGGGGGCATGTTGCTACTGTGCATAATTGTGTCAGCATGTCAACCTTTAAACACAAGCTGGTGAGCGATGTTCATAGCCAGGACCCTGTTGTAGCACGTGCATCACAACCTTTTGCCCTGGCATGCGTTCCGCAAATTTCATGGGGCTATAAAAAAAAACCTTTTTCTTCCAAAATGCAGAAGCTTTTGAGAAGTCCCACAAAGGGAAATAACTCTGCCTGCCAAACAAAATTCAAGGTCAATTCAAGACTCATTGTTCATTTGTTAATTCAAGCACATTAATCTTTTAATTATTATGTCGATGTTTAATTTTTTGGCATTTTTTCATAATTAGATCCGTTTTTTCAACCGATCCTGAATTTTTTTTGAAGAGTGTATTCGCAGAGAATCATGGCGCTGTATTATTCAACAATGCTGAGTGGCGACACTCCACCCTTATAAGTCCCTCAGGCAGCGAAATGGCTAAGTCCGTATTTCGGGCCGAAGATGCCGGGCAATTAATCCAGCGAATGAGACATTATATGAGCACACTGTCCCACGGACATTCGCTCAGAGGCATCTCAATTAACTCCCCCGACACGGTTTTGCTTTTAAGAAGCTCGGTTCGTAAACCGAACAGCGTGCAGAAACCCCAGCAAAAAAATGGTGATCCGGAATGTTAAAGGCCCACTCCGCCTCGTGAAAACAGTGCGTCTGACCGTCACAGAGCTGGCCAGGCTTTTACATGGTATCAGACCATCCCTCCACTTGGTCACACACGAAAAGTCAACACCGTGATAACTTGCTCTAAGTAGTTGGAATTGTTTGTATGAACTAATTTCTTGCAATGCCACAAGTGGCTTTTTCAAACCAAAATCATTAAAACAAATTCTCAGTGTGCACAGGCTGTTGACGCTTGGTATGTGACCGTGGGGAGGGATTTCAAAGCCAGGCCAGATCTGAGACAGTGTGGCGAACTGTTTTCACAAAGACGGGGTGGGCCTTTAAATTGCTAGGAGCACGGACTGCGAATCGGGATCCTCTGTCAATTTGCCATGGCTTGTCAACCGTGTGTGTTTTTCTGTTGTTGGTGTTGTGGAGGATTAATGGCTTCGATCAGCGCTTTGACAATGAGCTGCCAGGTCGTGTTCACGATGTCGTTTTTCGTTCTGATTCAATATGCACGGGTTTAGGTGCATCGAACGACATGCATTGTCAATTTTAGGGCCTTTATTTCCCCGTCTGAATCTCGAGACACACACAAAACAAGAAAAAAAAGTTCAATGTTTTGATTAATAAGAGGCGTTTTTACGCATAGTCATTAGCACGTGCAAGCACACAAACGGACGCACAGACAAGACGTCTGTGAGAGAGATCATTTACTCCCACAGGTGCGTGTCCACCTTACACCCTTGCACCGCCACACTGCGTCAAGTAACAACCACCAAGCTCTACATGCACGCACACACAATCACAAGCACATACTCACACACACACACACACACACATTGTAACTACTATGAATACTCGTGAAAATGATGACAATCATGCAAAGAGAGAGAGAGAGAGAGAGAGAGAGAGAGACAGAGACAGAGACAGAGAGAGAGAGAGAGAGAGACAGAGACAGAGACAGAGAGAGAGTTTGAGAAATGCTATCACATACAGATACATGGACAGACAGAGAGATAGACAGACACACATACACTCTTCAAAAAAAGTTAAGGATCGGTTGAAAAAACGGATCTAATTATAAAAAAATTGACAACAAATTAAACATCGACAGAATAATTAAAAGATTAATGTGTTTGAATTAACAAATGAACAATGAGTCTTGACCTAGAATTTTGTTTGGCAGGCAGAGTTATTTCCCTTTGTGGGACTTCTCAAAAGCTTCTGCATTTTGGAAGAAAAAGGGTGTTTTTTATAGCCCCATGAAATTTGCGGAACGCATGCCAGGGCAAAAGGTTGTGATGCACGTGCTACCACAGGGTCCTGGCTATGAACACCGCTCACCAGCTAGTGTTTAAAGGTTGACACGCTGACAAAATTATGCACAGTAGCAACATGCCCCCACGAAGAAAACTGAGCCATTTGGATAGAGGAAGGGCAATAGAATGGCTACAAGACGGTGTTGCTGCCAGGCAAATGGCCCAGAGGCTTGCAATGGCTCCCGCTGTCATCATCAGACTAAAACAGAGATTCCAAGCCACTGGAAGAGTGCAGGAGCGACAAAGTTCTGGTCGGCCCAGAGTCACCACACAAAGAGAGGATCGCTTCATTCAGAGGCAGGCCATGCAACTAAGAATGGCTACGGCAAACATTAGGCAACGCCTACAGGCTACCACCAACACTGTTGTTAGTGGTCAGACGATCCGAAACCGCTTACACAACTTTATGTTCATGATTGTGTGTATTTATGTGTATGTTTATCGTAACTGTATAATACAGTGAAATAATACAGTGGAGGGAACCTACATATGGAGTTGTGTTTGTTCCTGTATGATAGCGTACTAGCGCATTTGCATCCATTCACAATGGTGACCCCAAGTTTGTGCCTTTCATAAGGCCGTAAACGCTAACCTTCTTTTGAAGGAGTCAATAATGAGTTCCCAACTCAAATTGAGTTAAACGTAAAATAATAACTTAACCAATTTTGCCTTTGTCCATTGTCATATACGTATGTATTGTGTAAGTTATTTCTAGATCAGAAGTAGATAGATTTGTTTTTCTGCTTTTCTACCCCTCCTGTGTTCCATATTGGGACGTGTTGAAATTTTGCTGTTGTTATTGTTTTGGTTTACCTATTGTTCCGATTTACATTTCATAGTGTTCATAGTTAATTGAAGAAGTAAAGTTGATAAAGTTGTTTAGATAACGTAAAGGTTTTTTTGTGTTTTTCAGTTTTAATTTGTTTGGATTTTTTGACAAGAAAATAGGTTTATTAACTAAGTACTCGGATAGTAAATTTTGTTGAAAGATCTAGATAACTTGTGAATGTACTGTAATCGTCTTGAGTGTACCCTTCTCCAGCGTTAAGGGGTGCGTCTATAACTTTTACGTGTATATCGTGACGCACGAGGGCTTAGTGATCTTTTTCTTTCTGGGAATTTAAAGCGAGTAAATGAGTGCGGTTTGAATGTCATAGCATAGTGCAACTAAATAGAATAACATTTAAGGAAGAACTTGTCTGAGTGTGAATAAGCGTCTGTATCTCTAACCTCTTTGCTACCGTTCCTCCTTACACGGGCACTAATTAAGCCATCTTTAGAACCTTTCTGTTCCCGACACTGTTGTATACAGATAATGTTATAAAAGTTTGGGGGCAGTGATAGTTGTTGTTGTGTTTATATGTAACCTTGTTCAAGCTTGATTGTTTACATTATACAATGTTGTGGAGGGATTCGATCAACATCAAAACGGAGTCTCTTCTCATGTTGAACTCTTGTTTATCTTTCTTTATTTGGTGTTTAACGTCGTTTTCAACCATTCAAGGTTATATCGCGACGGGTAAAGGGGGGAGATGGGATAGGGAAAAGGGGGGAGATGGATAGAGCCACTTGTTAATTGTTTCTTGTTCACAAAAGCACTAATCCAAAAATTGCTCCAGGGGCTTGCAACGTAGTACAATATATGACCTTACTGGGAGAATGCAAGTTTCCAGTACAAAGGACTTAACATTTCTTACATACTGCTTGACTAAAATCTTTACAAACATTGACTATATTCTATACAAGAAACACTTAACAAGGGTAAAAGGAGAAACAGAATCCGTTAGTCGCCTCTTACGACATGCTGGAGAGCATCGGGTAAATTCTTCCCCCTAACCCGCGTTTTTTTTTTTCTCACATTGAACAAGTATATTATTGATTTGCACATTTGTTTATTTTTTTTATATTTTTTTTACATTTAAAAAAAATGTAATTGTATTGTATTTTATTTTCCACCTGCTTTCAACTTACAATGTAAGACATTTCATTTCAATCCCGACCAAAACCAGCTATTGTCAAACTAATTAAAACTTATTGTAGACCTCCAATGTACTACAGTCTAAACAAAACAGCCACCGTCCCAGAAGATTTTCATGGAGCTTTACACAAAAATTCAGTGGCAAAAATGAAGCGAAAGGTATCACATCAAAACAAGGGAGGTAAATTTACTTAACAAATGTTCAGTACCGTAAACTGTTTCATTATCTCCCTTGAGTAGAAAATAAAATCGAGAGAGTGTTAGCTAGTTTGTCGTTGGAGGTGTTATACGGTCGAACCTCAGTCTACAACGACCAGCCAAGGGATCAACCCCAAAATGTTTATTATAGACAGGTGGTCATGATTGCAAGGTGAATTAAAAACGAAATTTTGATTATTGTTTGGAACTGTCGTGATAAGCAGGTTGTCAAAATTAAGAGATGTTCGCCGGGGCACGTTCAACTGTACACACAATGTTCTCACTTGTTTGTTGGTAGATTTAGACATTGTTTGTTAGTAGTTCACTGTTTTGTTTTGTGTGCACATGTACCTGAATAGTTTTAGCACAAAATGTACAGTTGGTCTATATAATATTGCAGTCAGTAAAAAAGATTAACATAATCTGCAGTGTCCATTTTGTTGTATCTGTAAACAGAAGAACAAAAAGAAGGAAAGACACAAAAAACAGCATGTTATAACTTTAATTATACATTCAAAATATGTTGAACACACACACACACCACACACTCATACTGGTATAACATACTGTGTCAGGACTTTGTGTTTACATCATCCACGTCAAGACTCAATGAAAATAGTACTGTACCGTGTTTGAGTTTACATTTTCAAGCAGTGAACATAGTCTTAAACTATTTTCAGAACATGGCGATGCTCAAATGGTTATAATTATCAAATACTAATACCTTGTTATTTGTCATACCATGTGAGGACTCATTCTAAGGACCTGTACACACATTTTGCATGTTTAGGTCCAAGCAAGGACCCAGTTACACATGTTGCATGTTTAGGTCCAAGCAAGGACCCAGTTACACATGTTGCATGTTTAGGTCCAAGCAAGGACCCAGTTACACATGTTGCATGTTTAGGTCCAAGCAAGGACCCAGTTACACATGTTGCATGTTTAGGTCCAAGCAAGGACCCAGTTACACATGTTGCATGTTTAGGTCCAAGCAAGGACCCAGTTACACATGTTGCATGTTTGAGTCCAAGCAAGGACCCAGTTACACATGTTGCATGTTTAGGTCCAAGCAAGGACCCAGTTACACATGTTGCATGTTTAGGTCCAAGCCAGGACCCAGTTACACATGTTACATGTTTGAGTCCAAGCAAGGACCCAGTTACACATGTTACATGTTTGAGT
>NC_090254.1:32486144-32503644 GCF_037325665.1 Littorina saxatilis
GAGAGAGAGAGAGAGAGAGAGAGAGAGAGAGAGAGAGAGCAAGAACATATTTGCGGAAAAAAATAGCACACACACACACACAGAGAGCGAGAGCGAGAGCGAGAGAGAGAGCGAGAGAGAGAGAGAGAGAGAGCACAATACTCGCTTGCAGTCACTCCCTGTTTACACAATACACACTGTTCATGAAGGTTTTAAACAGATACTGTTGTTTATTAGTCCAGCATCAACAACACAAACAATAACATAAGCAACTATTGTTTTAAAGAAAAAGACATACCTCGTCTTGCAAAAAGGTGGATTGTTACCGAAAATAAAATACAGTCATTTAAATCTACTGATAACTAAAAAGAACATTAAAGATAATACAGTCTTATGCATAGTCATTGAACCGAAAATTATTAACTTGTAATATGTTTGCAAAAAAATAATCGCACCCAAAAAACATGATTTTGAAGAAATATGATGTCACTAAGCATGATTAACCTTCGCCGACAGTCGCTAAAAACATTCTTCGCCGACCGTCGTCGAAGGACACATACTTTTAACAGACAGCCATGCGTAGTCGGAGGACACATACTTCTCAAAGAAAAAAAAACGTGCTCAAGTAGAGAAAACAAGAACAAGAAAAAAAAGTACAGAAATCAGGCTTTTCATTGAATTAGATTATCAAACTAAATATATTTCCAATTTTGTACTTGCATTTATCTTTTTTCGTGTTGTGTAATTACGCACCAAGTTAATTCTTACCTGAAATAAACATTAATCACAACTCAGCTTTTATTTTGACATCGAAAATCGTTATTTCTTAAACACCATGAATCAAAGTCCATGGTAAAAGTGAAACAGGTGACTGAACAATGGGGAGGCAGAAAAAAAGAAATAAACAAGAAAAGGACCACGGGTCCTAAAATCACCCAACCGTATGTGTAGACGGATAGACACAGGCAGGGACGCTGACAAAAGTAACAGTCACCCCCCTTTCCTTTGGGTGGGTGACTAAAAATGACAATAAAGGCTCACCTAAATATATGTTCTTATCCCATTGGGGCGCATGAGGTGACTAAGAACCCAAAATAAGAGATCCCCCCCCCCCCACCTCCCAGGGCGGACCCTGGGAACAAAATTCAAAATCAAAAAAGCATTTCAATGGAAAAAAATTAATCAAAATCAAATCTGATGATACATTTCATTACGCTAATAGGATAATTGCCTAACTCAGAGTTAGATAGTTTTGAGACAACGGTTCCATAATAACGCCAACAATTGTGTCAATCATCTGTAAAAATTCCGAAAAGAAATTGCAAAGAGAAACGGTTGCTGATGCCATGTCAGCAAAATTGCCTAACTCATAAGTCAGTTATCTTAACAGCATACCCATGCTTTTCTGTCTATGCATGTGCATCCCATGGTAAACAAGATCAATAGAAATTTGGATTAAAGTTCATTCTACTGAAGTACAGAACCCAAAGTTCAATGCAGAGGCTGCTGAACAAATCGCTTTTTCTCAAAACTTGCAAAAGTGAGTTAGGCAATTATCCCATTAGCGTGACGATTTGCAACATATTATATATTATTAAACATTGCTTAACGTCCAGCTGACTACACCGAGCCGTCTCAAAACGCCCCACGCTGCCAACTAAAAAAACCTAAAAATTACCAATGAAGGTATGTCACCAGTCCTTCTGATAAACCATGTTTACAAGGACATATAATTGTGAGGCTCTGGAAACGATGAGGTACTTTCCCCTGTTTGTAAAAACCAGGTTTTAAAAAGAAAAGAGGATAAAATAATGTCCACGAAGAACTGTGATCCTTGTATCTCTATCTACTCTGCTTCTTTGCAAGACAAGTTTATACACGATTAGCTAGGAACCTGCGTAAACACCGAGGTTTACTACGAGTTTAAGCAGAGCTTTAAGACATGTCATTTAAGCTATTTTTACACAGCAAAAGGCGGTAAAAATGTCATGTGGGATCATAATCACCACGTTTTCTGCATGCAATCATTTCTCCGATTAGCAATCTTCCCACTGTGACACCAGCGACTAAAGGCACTTCACATCGCCTCCTTCCCTAGTTTTCAAACCAACATCACAGGGTACCAGACCGCAATTCCGAGAATATACCAGTACTGATTTATGACGTCTCAACATAATTGTCTTAGCAAGATTAAAGCAGAGTAGATAGAAATACAAGGATCCCAGTACTTCGTGGAAAATATTAAGTAAAAATGCAGATCCTTGTTCATCAAGACCTAGGGTCATACAGCAAGACCGAGGGTCATACAGCAAGACCGAAGGTCATAAGCAAGATCCAGGGTCATACAGCAAGATCCAGGGTCATACAGCAAGACCCAGGATCATACAGCAAGACCCAGGGTCATACAGCAAGACCCAGGATCATACAGCAAAACCCAGGGTCGTACAGCAAGACCCAGGGTCGTACAGCAAGACCCAGGGTCGTACAGCAAGACCCAGGGTCATACAGCAAGACACAGGGTCGTACAGCAAGACCGAGGGTCATACAGCAAGATCCAGGGTCATACAGCAAGACCCAGGGTCGTACAGCAAGACCCAGGGTCGTACAGCAAGACACAGGGTCATACAGCAAGACCGAGGGTCATACAGCAAGACACAGGGTCCTACAGCAAGACACAGGGTCCTACAGCAAGACACAGGGTCGTACAGCAAGACATAGGGTCGTACAGCAAGACATAGGGTCGTACAGCAAGACACAGGGTCCTACAGCAAGACACAGGGTCATACAGCAAGACACAAGGTCGTACAGCAAGAGCCAGGGTCCTACAGCAAGACACAAGGTCGTACAGCAAGAGCCAGGGTCATACAGCAAGACTCAGGGTCGTACAGCAAGACACAGGGTCCTACAGCAAGACACAGGGTCCTACAGCAAGACACAGGGTCATACAGCAAGACACAGGGTCATACAGCCAGACACAGGGTCCTACAGCAAGACACAGGGTCGTACAGCAAAACACAGGGTCGTACAGCAAGACACAGGGTCGTACAGCAAGACACAGGGTCGTACAGCAAGACACAGGGTCATACAGCAAGACACAGGGTCCTACAGCAAGACACAGGGTCCTACAGCAAGACACAGGGTCCTACAGCAAGACACAGGGTCCTACAGCAAGACACAGGGTCCTACAGCAAGACACAGGGTCCTACAACAAGACACAGGGTCATACAACAAGACACAGGGTCCTACAGCAAGACACAGGGTCCTACAGCAAGACACAGGGTCCTACAGCAAAACACAGGGTCATACAGCAAGACACAGTGTCATACAGCAAGACACAGGGTCATACAGCAAGACACAGGGTCATACAGCAAGACACAGGGTCCTACAGAAAGACACAGGGTCCTACAGCAAGACACAGGGTCATACAGCA
The DNA here is from genome assembly GCF_037325665.1 of Littorina saxatilis. Taxonomy (NCBI): domain Eukaryota; kingdom Metazoa; phylum Mollusca; class Gastropoda; order Littorinimorpha; family Littorinidae; genus Littorina; species Littorina saxatilis. Next base: position 32,489,554 of record NC_090254.1, read on the forward strand.
AGACACAGGGTCCTACAGCAGACCGCAAAGAGCCTATTAAGGGCCCACACAAACTTTAACTTGTCACAACAAGTTATAAATCACAAGTTGAAAAGGAACTATGTACACATTAAAAATCTTGGCATTATTAATTGTTTTGTCGTTTAAGCTATTTTTACACAATGAAAGGCGGTAAAAATGTCACGTGGGATCATAATCACCACGTTTTCTGCATGCAATCATTTCTCCAATTAGCAATCTCCCCACTGTGACAGCAGCGACTAAAGGCACTTCACATCGCCTCCTTCCCTAGTTTTCAAACCGATATCACAGGGTACCAGACCGCAATTCCGAGAATATACCAGTACTGATTTATGACGTCTCAACATAATTGTCTTAGCAAGATTAAAGCAGAGTAGATAGAAATACAAGGATCCCAGTACTTCGTGGAAAATATTGAGTAAAAATGCAGATCATTGTTGATCAAGACCGAGGGTCATACAGCAAGACCGAGGGACATACAGCAAGATTGAGGGTCATACAGCAAGATCCAGGGTCATACAGCAATCCCCAGAGTCATGCATACATACATAATGCGTATAGCCCAGCGGACTGCAAAGAGTCTATTAAGGGCTTACACAAACTTTAACTTGTCACAACGAGTTATAAATCACAAGCTGAAAAGGAACTATGTACACATTAAAAATCTTGGCATTATTAATTGTTTTGTCATTAAACAAAGATCGACCAATCAAACACAGCAATAACACCTTCCTATTTCAAGTTTTACGAATCGTAGTCACACTCAATTCGTCAAAACTTTGAACATCGTGATTTGTATGTCGTACGTGACATGAAAACCCATGGTCATACAGCAAGACCCAGGGTCGTACAGCAAGATCCAGGGTCGTACAGCAAGACCCAGGGTCGTACAGCAAGACCCAGGGCCGTACAGCAAGACCCAGGGCCGTACAGCAAGACCCAGGGTCGTACAGCAAGACCCAGGGCCGTACAGCAAGACCCAGGGTCGTACAGCAAGACCCAGGGCCGTACAGCAAGACCCAGGGTCGTACAGCAAGACCCAGGGTCGTACAGCAAGACCCAGGGTCGTACAGCAAGACCCAGGGCCATGCATACATACATAACATATCGCGTATAGCCCAGCAGACTGCAAAGAGCCAATTTTTGTCTTGCTGTATGACTGGGAATTGCAGATATGTTCTTCAAAAGATTATGCCGTGTCTGAAGCATCAATATAAACGCTTATAGCTCACAGCTGAAAAGAACACTTCCTTACTAGTACGAAACCAAATGACACTATCAATTTGAATACAAAACAGCTTCATAAGGCAAAAAAAAAAATAGGTGTGGTTACGGTAACATAGCCCAAAAAAATAGGGTAGGTAGGTAGGCAATCACTTTTTTTTCTTACTTTTTTTTCTAATTAATTGTACAAATTAAACCTACTTGACAGGGAAATAAGTGTGCGCCACGGGCGCTTTCGCTTTCATTGCGTTTTTTGCACTCGTTTTTTTTTTTTTTTTTTTTTTTTTTGACAAATGTAATAAAAAGTTATAGGATCGGCCCCTAAAAATAGGGTAGGTCGGGTTACCGTAACCACACCTATTTTTTTTTTAGGCCTAAGAACTGCTCAAACAAGGACCAATAAAAGAGAAAACTGAAGACCGTGGCCTTAATCTTACAGGTTTGAAGTTAAAACAAGTTTTGCAAACAAAACATGTGAAAGAATGTTGTTATGCCTGAATATTAAAAAAAAAGTTAGTGTTCCCAGAAACATTTATTATATATATTATTATATTCAGACAAGCTTTTTGGGAACGTGGATATGGGGACCTTATTATGTTTTCATATATATATATATTTAAATCCTACAAATAACATTTTCCAGAATGTCTTTTTATATTTGGGTACTAAGTCGACATATAAACCACAATGACAAATTTCAACTTTCTGCAAGCAGTTGAAAACGAGTTCCCAAATAACCGGCTGGTGTCAGAGTTAGCTTCATAAGAACTGCTCAAACAAGGACCAATAAAAGAGAAAACTGAAGACCGTGGCCTTAATCTTACAAGTTTGAAGTTAAAACAAGTTTTGCAAGCAATACATGTGACAGAATGTTGTTATGCCTGAATATTAAAAAAATTAGTTAGTGTTCCCAGAAACTTTTATTATATATATAATACAAGTTTCTGGGAACACTAACTTTAAAAAAAAATTAAATCGATCAACACACACACAAACAAACAAACATAACAACAATAAAAAAAAAAATTAAAAAAAAGGACATACATGTTCATGTCTTGTCGTTTTAAAAGTATAACTAAAAAAGAACTTATAACTAGATATTTAACAATGGTACATAGAACATCCAGAAAGTTGAAATTTCGCACTGTGGTTTATATGTCGACCTAGTACCCAAATATATATAGACATTCTGGAAAACGTTATTTGTTTAGGATTTAAATATATATGTGAAAACATAATATTAATAAGGTCCCCATATCCACGTTCCCCATATTCCTAAACAAATAACGTTTTCCAGAATGTCTATATATATTTGGGTACTAGGTCGACATATAAACAACAATGCCAAATTTCAAGTTTCTGGGAACACTAACTAATTTTTTTTAATATTCAGGCATAACAACATTCTTTCACATGTATTGTTTGCAAAACTTGTTTTAACTTCAAACTTGTAAGATTAAGGCCACGGTCTTCAGTTTTCTCTTTTATTGGTCCTTGTTTGAGCAGTTCTTATGAAGCTGTGTTGTATTCAAATTGATAGTTTGTCATTTGGTTTCGTACTAGTAAGGAAGTGTTCTTTTCAGCTGTGAGCTATAAGCGTTTATATTGATGCTTCAGACACGGCATAATCTTTTGAAGAACATATCTGCAATTCCCAGTCATACAGCAAGACCCAGGGTCATGCATGCATACCTACATAACTTGTATAGCCCAGCAAATAATAGTATTACATCAGGGTCTCATTTCGGGGTCGGACTTATCGCTATTTTGTTACTCAATTTCCTTGTCAGCTATTAAATTCTAAGACACCGGTACAAAATGTTTTCTTATTACGGAAGCCGAAGCGGGGTTTCGCGGGGTACCCCCGGGGTTCCGCAGGGTTTCGCGGAAAATAGCTACTGCACGCATACTGCATGCGTCAGACGTTCTCAACATCAACATTCCGCGATCGTCACCTGTGTTTCTGTTGAAGCTCCTGGAGTGACTCAGAATGTGTGTTGCCGTGTTCCACTCCCTTTTCGTTTTTTTCTTTTCTTCAAGCAAGACAGATAGTCATTGTAAATTTATCTGTGAGATTTCATTCAATTTTATTTGGGTTTAAACCGTTTTAATGACATTAAAATCATTTAAAGCTGTCGGTGTTGCTGTGTGTAGATTTCATTTATTTGTGCGAGTGCGTGCAGTTTGCATCGATGGTGCGATTAGTTTGAAAAATGTCCGATTACATTCCTCTTGACAACCTCAATTTCAAAATGAGCCCCTGTTATATTGTGGTTTTTTTTTGCTTAACGCCCAGCCGACCACGAAGGGCCATATCAGGGCGGTGCTGGTTTGACATATAACGTGCGCCACACACAAGACAGAAGTCGCAGCACACAAGACAGAAGTCGCAGCACAGGCTTCATGTCTCACCCAGTCACATTCTTCTGACACCGGACCAACCAGTCCTAGCACTAACCCCATAATGCCTGACGCCAGGCGGAGCAGCCACTAGATTGCCAATTTTAAAGTCTTAGGTATGACCTGGCCGGGGTTCGAACCCACGACCTCCCGATCACGGGGCGGACGCCTTACCACTAGGCCAACCGTGCCTGTGCCACTGTTATATGGTAAGATGTAATGAATAGGTTTGCTCTACATATTGCACCAACAGGCCAGCAAGTTGTCTCAATCTCTGTGCTATGTCATTTTTTCTAGCTGGTCCATATTTCTTCAGTAAGCTTTCGCCAAAAAGCAACAACATGCTGTCTTTGCCCACAACTTCAGCTAGTCCATCTTAAAACCGTGTCTTCATTTAGTGCTGAAGCTTTGCTCGCACATTCATACATGTTCTATTGTTGAGACAAGTATTTTGGTTAATTGCGGCTTGAATTATCTTCCCTGACGGATACATGCCTTTTTGAAGGAGATGCCCAAAACCATTTATTAAAGTTTGTATTTCAGCATGAGACCAGCTTGAATTTACGCTTGTCTTCATGAGCTTTGTCGACCTCTGCCTTTAATTATTTTTTTTTGTTTGTTTATTTTTTGCTTAACGTCCAGCCGACTACGCAGAGCCATATCAGGACGAGGAAGGGGGGGATGAAGGGGGCCACTTGTCAAGCGATTCCTGTTTACAAATGCACTAACCCATTACTTGTGTCCCAGCAGGCTTTAGTAAAACTAAATTAATACCTACTGGAAGATTACCAGTTTCCAGTATGTTAAAATAGGCTTAACCTATCTACTGCTGGACTTACATCAGAACACTAACAGATTAAACTATACATGAATCGCGAGACAAGCGGCAAGAGAAGAGATTTTTGGAAAAAATACAGGTGAATGAGCAAGATTAAGGCAGAAAAAAGAAAAGAATTCATGAAGAAAAAGAGAGCATGACAGGAAAGAGGAACCAAAAATCTACCTAACAGCAAACTAGAAAGCTCCTGCGGTTCCAAAAACAGGAGGGGCCTTTAATTTCTTAACCGCAGTGCCCCACTGCGGGAGCCTTTAATTAGGTAATAAACAATGCATGTTATTAGTAGTAGCAAAAGTATTTAGATATTATAAGAGTATGTCCACTAGAACCCGACATGTAGCATCTATATATAAATAAAATTTAAATAATATTGTGGCGGTTTCTGCGACTTCCATTACTCGCGCAGAAGCGTCTGATTGGAGAAACTAGAGGTCAAAGTATGTACCAAAATGTTGCTAACTTGACGTTGAGCAATGTAAAATAACATATTTTTTTTAAACAAACTTTGAACTCGAATTTCTCCAATCAGAAGATTCTGCACGAGTAATGGAAGTCGCAGAAACCGTCACATATGATGGTGGCGGTATAAACATACCAAGCGGTTCTGCATGTGTGCGACATGTGTAGTCGCAATCCTTGACGGAGGAGTCATCGCTCCCCAAATCACCCACGATGCCGGTGTTGTCATTGCCCAAATCACCCACGATGCCGGTGTCGTCATTGCCCAAATCAGCCACGATGCCGGTGTCGTCATTGCCCAAATCAGCCACGAATTGCCCAAATCACCCACGATGCCGGTGTCGTCATTGCCCAAATCACCCACGATGCCAGTGTCGTCATTGCCCAAATCACCCACGATGCCAGTGTCTTCATTGCCCAAATCACCCACGATGCCAGTGTCGTCATTGCCCAAATCACCCACGATGCCGGTGTTGTCATTGCCCAAATCACCATGACCAACTGAAACAAAGATTAGTTTAAAATTATAGAATCTTTGCTTATTGTTGATTTATAACACCGACACAAGACAGACGATGGACCTTCTTGACTGTCACGACCTCAAACAGCATGTAGACGCTCCCACACGCAAAACACACATCATTGACTGGATTGTCACCCACGAGTCCACTGACCTGGTGTACGACATCCTGCTGAATGACTACCTCAGATCCGATCATTCTGCAGTTTTGTTCTCTCTTAAGATGGCCAAACCATCCAAACAGAAAAAGCGCGTAGTCCGCCGTAACCTCAAAGAAGTTAACACTGACACATTTCGCGCAGAAGCAGCCCGCCGACTGCTTGATCCTCCGGTATCCTCAGACCCTGTACGTCATTACGACTCCACTCTCAGCACACTTCTTGACGAACATGCACCCGCAAAAACCAAACTCATCGTAGATTGGCCTTCTGCACCCTCGATCACAGCTGAAGTTAAGTATACAAAACAGTTGCGTCGCCGAGCAGAGAGGAAGTTGCGAACCTCAAAGCTGGTAGTTGACAGACAGATTTACAACAAGCAAATGGAACATGCTCAGACACTCATCGCAGACGCCAAACAATCGCACTACAGCACCAAAATCTGTGAAACAACCTCTGCCAAAACACTCTTCTCCACAGTGAATGACCTTCTTGGCTGCTCTTCTGCTTCTCCCTTGCCCAACAACATCGACCCCTCCAAACTGTCGCAAGCTTTCTCTGATTACTTCCATAACAAGATCCAAACCATCCGTGACAAACTAGACAAAATCCCACACCAAAACTCTTAAACTTCTCCTGCATTTACAGGCACTCCCTTCACACACTTTCAGCCTCTCACTCTCACTGACCTGGAGAAAGTCCTCAAAGAAATGACCTTGAAAACCTGTGACCTTGACCCTCTTCCCACACAACTCTACTCTGACTGTCTTCCTGAACTCCTCCCTTCTATTCTCAAAATCATCAACACTTCTCTGCAAACAGGCACTGTCCCCAACTCCTTTAAGACTGCTATTGTCAAACATCTACTGAAGAAACCATCGCTCGACCCAAACACTCTCAGCAACTACCGCCCTGTCTCAAACCTTTCCTTCATCTCCAAACTCCTTGAAAGAGTCGTCCTAAAACAACTCAACTCTCACCTTCTTTGCAACAATCTTCTCTCTCCGCTTCAATCTGCCTATCGTCCTCACCACTCCACCGAAACTGCCCTTCTCAAAATCACTACTGATCTCCTCCTTGCCACTGACCAAGCTGAAATCTCTGCCGTCGCTCTACTTGATCTATCAGCGGCCTTTGACACAGTCGACCACAACATCCTCCTTCAACGCCTTCAGTACACCTTTGGTATCCATAGCACAGCTCTTTCTTGGTTCTCTTCTTATTTCACCGACCGCTACCAGACTGTTTCGATTGACAAACTGAACTCTGACCCCATCAGGCTTGAGTGCGGAGTCCCTCAGGGCTCAGTCCTTGGGCCTGTACTAATTACTCTCTACACTCAACCTCTTGACCACATCCTTGACCGACACAACGTTCTCCACCACTCTTTTGCCGACGACTCTCAACTTCACAACAGCTCTTCCCCTGACCAGTCTGAATCTCTTCTTTCCTCTATCTCTGACACTATCACTGACGTGCAGAATTGGATGACAGAAATCAAACTTCAGCTCAATAGCAACAAAACTGAAGCTATCCTAATAGGCACTACATCCAAACTCTCCAAAGCCACTTCCGACTCTCTTCAACTCTCTGACTCTTCTGTCCCTCTGTCTTCTGCTGTCAAAAACCTCGGAGTCACTCTAGACAACACCCTTTCCATGAAACAACACATCTCTTCTGTCTCTCGCACCTGCTACTTCCAACTCCGCCGCATCGCCACTATCTGCAAGTACCTCACCACAGATGCTACCGCCAAACTGGTCACGTCCACCATTCTCTCACGTCTTGACTATTGTAACTCTCTCTTGGCGGGTCTTCCCTCTTCTTCTATCTCTCGTCTCCAACGCATTCAAAATAGCTCTGCCCGTCTTGCCTTACGAAAGAAAAAGGGAGATCATATCACCCCCCTCCTAAATCAGCTCCACTGGTTGCCCGTTCCTGCCCGTATCACATACAAAATCAACACTCTCACCTACAAATGCCTCCATGGTCTCGCCCCTGCCTATCTCTCCGACTCTCTCTCTCTCTATGTCCCTTCACGAGCACTCAGATCATCTGCCGACTCCCTCAAGCTCAACATCCCCCACACCAAACTCAAAACAGCAGGTCAACGCTCATTTTCTTTCCAAGCACCTAGCCAATGGAACACACTACCTCTCCCCCTCCGTCAACAACAGTCCCTCGAATCATTCAAATCTGCACTCAAGACATTCCTTTTTTCCACATAATCCATGCATTCTACACTGCCCACCCCAATACAATACAATACAATACAATACAATAACTTTATTAATCTCTAAAAGAGAAATTACATTGCTGAGCGTTTGTGTCCGTAATAATAACATACATAAAACATTCAAAATAAACATTTGTTCTTTGTCCTGAGAAAATATAGCACATTGGTTATCACATAAGAAAGTATATTAAAAATAAATTAACATGCATTCACCATCAACAATGCACAAAAGAAAGTCAGCACCTTGCTGGTTATCACATATTGTCTAAGAGAGTAGAATAAGAGTATATAATCATGCAAAACAAAATCAACAATACTGAAACAATACAGAACACTGACCCCGTGCATCAGAGCGACAACACCAGCATCTACCGCCCCACCTGAGAATTGAAGATGTGAATTGCAGATGGAATGAACGAATTTCTGTAGCGTGTGGATCTTGCGGTTGGTTGTCTGAATCTGTTGCTCCTGTCTGTCCGTCTACTGTCAAATTCCGGTCTGAGTGGGTGCGAGTCGTCAGCCAAAATCTTCTGTACCTTGTCAGTCAGTCGTCGTTCATGTGTTGATGTGAAATTGTCCTGCTTCCTCCCAACCACCCCACTTGCTTTCCTGATGAATTTATCTAATCTATCCCTGTCTTGCTTGTTGATGTTGCCACCCCAACACACGGAGCCAAAGTACAACACACTATTGCACGTTGAAGTGTAAAACATCTGAAGGATTTCTTGTCTGCAGATGTTAAAAGACCTGAGTTTTCTCAAAAAGTACAGGCGAGAGTGGAGTTTCTTCACAAGGGCATCAGAGTTTGGTTTCCATGTCAACTTATTGTCTATAATCACCCCCAAAAACCTATACTGCTCTACCTTCTCTACGACCTCCCCCTTGATCACTATCTCCCTGTGTACATGTTCCCCCCTCCTGTTGTCCATTATCATTGTCCATCCCACCTTGAATAACTGTACATATTTTAATGGTTGCTGGTGTGTGTGTGTTGGTGACTTTAAGTCTCCGTGTGTGTGAATGAGTGTATGTGCGCCTTGAGTCGCCTGTTGGGGAGATATGTGCGCGTTATAAATATTCGTATTATTATTATTTATGTCAAACACTCTACCGTACCTCGAAATGTTTTAGCTCTTTGCTCAAGTGCTATTATTATTATTATTAGCATTGCTTAACGTCTAGCCGACTACGGAGAGCCTTCTCAAGATATCCCCATGCTGCCAACTAAAAAACAACAAAAAACATCATTGGCGGTCTGTCACTAGCCCCGTAGATGAACCCGACATGTAGCATCTATATATAAATAAAATTTAAATAATATTGTGGCGGTTTCTGCGACTTCCATTACTCGTGCAGAAGCTTCTGATTGGAGAAACTACAGGTCAAAGTTTGTCCCAAAATGTGTTATTATTATTTCACGTTGCTTAACATCTAGCCTGTGTTGCTAACTGGATGTTGAGCAATGTGAAATAATAATAAGAACATTTGGGAACAAGCTTTGACCTCGAGTTTCTCCAATCAGAAGTTCTGCACGAGTAGTGGAAGTCTCAGAAACCGTCACTTATGATGGTGGCGGTATAAACATACCAAGCGGTTCTGCATGTGTGCTCGTCACGTCGCAATCCTTGACGGAGGGGTCATCGCTGCCCAAATCACCCACGATGCCGGTGTTGTCATTGCCCAAATCACCATGACCAACTGAAACAAAGATTAGTTTAAAATTATAGAATCTTTGCTAATTATTGATTTATGTCACTCTATCGTAAATAAGAACAAAAAGTCCCAGTCTCTAGGCTGGGGGAGGATGGAATCTGTGGCATCCCGGAGGCCGTCATTGCCCCCACGACTTCAAAGAGAGAGAGAGAGAGAGAGAGAGAGAGAGAGAGAGAGAGAGAGAGAGAGAGAGAGAGAGAGAGAGAGAGAGAGAGAGAGAAGAGAGAGAGAGAGAGAGAGAGAGAGAGAGAGAGAGAGAGAGAGAGAGAGAGAGAGAGAGAGAGAGAGAACCAACGTATGGTTCCTGATGGCTTTCTTGCCTGAAGAGTGAAGTCAGGTGTATGTAATTTCATCGTTGCATGCACAACAGAAACTTCTTAATCATAAACTCCATTATCTTTTTTGAGAATCTAACTCCTTCATCCACTTCCAAGACCATTTATTTGGATGTTTTGCCTCACTTGGCAACTTGTCGTCAAGCTGATTTGCACATGGGTCTCCATTCTTGAAAAAATCCACGCTTTCACTTATCGTGGTGGCCATTTTGAATGTAAAACAGGAAGTGACCACAAAGGGAAGCAAAGACTTGTGGGAGAAAAAGTGAATCTTTTTGAGACAAGTGAGGCCCTGATAAGGATGTTTAGGGAAAATGTAACTTTTGAAAACATAGGTAAATGTAAACATCCTTGTCAGGGCCTCACTTGTCTCAAAAAGATTGCAAGCGCTTACGATCTGCAACGCTGGGCTGTTTGACGAAATTATATTTATTATATCGCGCATGCACAAGATGTTTGAAAATGCGGGAATTGGTATTTCTTTGCGTGAAAAGGCGCGCATCCAAATTTTATTTTTGCGGGATTTCTTTCATATTTGCGGGAATGCGCGGTCTAGAATCGACACTGCGACAGATCAAAACGTGTCAGAAGGTTTTTGCCAGAATGGAAGGACGAATTTCCTTGGTTAGATTTCGACAGTGGAGTGTGCGTGAGCGCAACTCCATGACTGTGTGTAGGGGTGGGGACGAGTTTTTGCATTCAGATTGTGGGTAACCTGATTTTTGTGCGGGTAAGTTAAAAATGACATGTTACATACCCGGGGAAAGCTGAATTGACAAAAATGTGGCCACCCCTGCGTCCCGTGACAGTAAGGTGGGTTCGTATCATGAAGGAGTTAACAAAAGTGACATTTAGCCCTAATGACAGTGAGGGGCGACATTTGTATTATAGCCTACAACAATACAAATGTCGCCCCTCACTGTCATCAAAGGGTACGAGTCGTGCATCCCTCTCATTACTAGTACTATTGATTGCCAGCACTAAGAAAACTATTAGGAAAGGGTGTATTTTTCAAATAAGTCCAGAGGCTATTTAATTTAGTAGCAATGGACTTCAGACTTTTTATGGAAGAGAACAAATTCCAAAATGATAGGTTTTAAATCGTTTTAAGTAGGGCTAGGCGAGGCGCTCTCTTGCCAACATTGCGTCATAATCTGAAAGGTTCCGCGACGCAATATTCCTGATCCTGATACTTAGCTGCGTCGATATCATCGGAAAATGCACTTTCCAAACCTACTTGTGATATAGACTGCGCACATTTCTTTGCAACCAAACAGCGCCGAAACTCAATTATGTAAGACAGATCTCTTACTTTATCAACATCAGTGGTTGTCTATTGACAACTTGATGCGGCATGCGTGTTCAGATTGTTACGCGAAGCTGTGGTTCACTCTCCCATCTCTGTCAAAATGGCGGAAGGCCGAATCAAGCCACCAGCCACACGTCACTTCCGGAGAGGGACATTATTTTCTTTCGTTTTCTCCCGAGCTTTTGAGAATACGGGTTAGAAAAGTGAGTCATTATCTTCACTGGAACATATTGAATACGAACTCTAGCGCATAAGTCATTAAATTGAAAGAAGAAAGAGAAACAAATGGTTATTTCAGTATTTTTTTTTACCATGGAGACAGCCTTTAAACTTACCACAGATATGTCGTCAGGACATGAATCCAGCCAATGTGTGACTTTCGTGGTCTCGTATACACATGGAATTGCGAAGTTCTGAAGACATGGGCTTGTGAAGTTGTGTTGAAGTGGACTTGGACGGGATTTGTCGTGTTCTGTAGACCCAAAACACTGATTTGTACATTCATGTGTTGGAAAACACAGGATTTCCATTTCGTAAAGTTTCAATCAAGCCGCCATTCGTGTTTCAATTTTCAGCTACTTGAATCTAGTTTTGCCTTTCCATATTTGGCTAATCATTATGAGCTATTAAAGGGGCACGCCATAGCTAGTTCGGACAATTTGCATCGAGTCTATCATCAGAATCCTCACCTTCCAAACTGTAATATTCCCACGTTCCACATCCACAAACCCTGCATAGCTACAGAAAGCAGAAATGTTTGAAGAACTAAATCCTTGCGCGCATTTATGTGTAGTGGAAGTGAGTGACAAGCCAGAGCTACGCTTCACTCACAACCCAATTTGGCAACCGTCAGTTTAAAGCAATTTAATTGCAGATAAATGTCAGTTATAACCCTCTATTTCTGATCAGGTCTCCATGCAATCACTTTTTGTTCTTCCAGTCTATTTAGATAGCTAGCTGGGATAAATTGCAGAGGGACGTCCTCATGAATATTTCATCTACATCAGTGTTGCTGCCAGCGTTAGAGGACAATAGGTCATTTGGACCTGACCGTAAGAAATCAATAGGTCCAAATGTCCTGGCTGGCTTTAAAAGTAATAGGTCTTACCGTCTACAATTGACCGCGGCACCCTTTGTTAATTTTAAGTAAATCACAAATTTGTGTCACACACACACGCATGTGTGTGTGTTTTGTGTGTGAGTGTGGGAGGGGAAAGAGAGAGAGAGGGGGAGCTGATTTTCCCACAATAAGTTATAACGTGACTTCAAATTAATTTTGCCATTTAATGACAATAAACGTTCAACTTTGGCAATTGCCAGAAACTTAAACTGCCAACCGTCAGAGAATAACCAGGTAAACATGGTTAGATCACGCCACCTATTTCAATATTTGTCAAATATGATATGAACTTAAAATAAAATGAATGGGAAAAAATGACTAAGAATATTCAAGGACTCTACAAAAATAAAAACAAGGTAACATTTGAAACACTAGCTGTGTTGGTCCCTAGAGTACAGTGTCACTGCCATTCCTAGGTACTGGTGGATTTTCAGAGAACAGCCTCCTGGAACAGAGAGTGGAGTGTACACTAGTACGACCTCATCTAGAATACGGCAATCCTGCCTGGTTTCCGAGACTAGTACGCCAATCAACATCAATCGCAAGAGTCCAAAGAAGAGCTACTAAACTGATTTACGAAATAAAAGACTACACATATGAAGAGAGACTAAGATACTTGACTTTGCCTACACTAAAGGCAAGAAGAAAGAGAGGGGACCTAATACAAGCGTATATAATATTTAACGACATTGATGACACTAAACAAAGATTTCTTTTTTAAATCACCGCAGACTAACATTGTTGTAACACGTAACAGTACTGACAAAATACAAAAAGAAAGACATGATAATAACAATACAAGAAAATTTGCTTTCAGCTATAGACTATAGAGTTACAAATGACTGGAACAAACTAACAACTAACATTAAACGGGCTCCCAGTACAAATGCTTTCAAGAACCTCATTGACAAACACAACGCTGGACACGACAGTCGTTGCAATAGTCACTCCCGGTGCACTTCACTTCAGTGATTGCCTTCGAGGGCCGATTAGACAGCCATTGACCAGAACTATCAATTCACACAGCGGAATTCCCACTCAGAAGAGACACTCCTCGATGCGAAGAAGCCCTCTCAAATCTTCAATGCCTAACTCAAATAAATAGATAAAATAACACTGTTCTTATAAAGTGCGCTACATAAAATCTAAGGCTTACCTTACCTGTACGAGTGGTGTGCCTGATTGTACGAAAGGAAAAAAAAATCCCCTGCAGCAGCGACCATGTTCATTGTTCAGATTTCTTGAAAAGGCCCGGATCGCTTATCTTCGCTTACGCTCTAAAAACAATAATAAATATTTCACTGAGGTAAAGCAATTATTCAAATGTTCAGAAAAATATAAGATAAACTTGTGAAATATAAACCTGTAGTAAAATAGTTATTTTACAGTTTTTATTTTACACAGCAATGTTAAAAAAAAAAAAGAGAGAGAGAGATATTTTTTTTTTTTTTTTAGTGTCGTAAGCACAAGAATGCTAAAAAGAAAGCTCAGAAAGAGATGTTGTTTGACGATGCAGAGATCTGTAGCAAGGGAAGGGGGACAACCAAAGGTCAGAACCTCAAATGCTTTTGGGAACACGAGTTAAAACCCCTCAATGGTCAAGCTGAACACGAAAATTACATTTTGAGGTTACCTTGGATATGAGAACATGCTAATGTTCCCATAACCACAGATGTTCCCAGATCCACGCTCTCACACTTACAGATGTCCCCAGATCCAAGACATTTTAAAAGTATATATATATATATATATATATAT
>NC_090254.1:32503844-32561344 GCF_037325665.1 Littorina saxatilis
ATATATATTATATATATATATATAGACATAATACATTGGATATGGGGACTCTGACACCAGCTGGTTATTTGGGAACTTGTTTTCAACTGCTTGCAGCAAGTTGAAATTTGGCATTGTGGTTTATATGTCGACTTAGTACCCAAATATAAAAAGACATTCTGGAAAATGTTATTATTAGGTATATGAAAACATAAGAAGGTCCCCATATCCACGTTCCCAAAAAGCTTGTCTGAATATATACTATATATAATAAAAGTTTCTGGGAACACTAACTTTTTTTTTTAATATTCAGGTGAAACAACATTCTTTCACATGTATTGTTTGCAAAACTTGTTTTAACTTCAAACTTGTAAGATTAAGGCCACGGTCTTCAGTTTTCTCTTTTATTGGTCCTTGTTTGAGCAGTTCTTATGAAGCTAACTCGACACCAGCCGGTTATTTGGGAACTCGTTTTCAACTGCTTGCAGAAAGTTGAAATTTGGCATTGTGGTTTATATGTCGACTTAGTACCCAAATATAACAAGAAGGGCAAAGCCCATACGACTCACATGCTTGACCTTGACCTTTACATGACCTTGACCTTCAGGGTCAAGGTCAAATAACTAAACCTAGCAATGACATCATACACTAAGAACTGCTTTACACATTTTTCCTACCAAAATACATGTGAAGGTCAAGGTCATCCAAGGTCATGCAACACAAAGCTGTTAATTCAAGACATAGGAAGTACAATGGTGCTTATTGGCTCTTTCTACCATGAGATATGGTCACTTTTAGTGGTTCACTACCTTATTTTGGTCACATTTCATAAGGGTCAAAGTGACCTTGACCTTGATCATATGTGACCAAATGTGTCTCATGATGAAAGCATAACATGTGCCCCACATAATTTTTAAGTTTGAAACAGTTATCTTCCATAGTTCAGGGTCAAGGTCACTTCAAAATATGTATACAATCCAACTTTGAAGAGCTCCTGTGACCTTGACCTTGAAGCAAGGTAAACCAAACTGGTATCAAAGATGGGGCTTACTTTGCCCTATATATCATATATAGGTGAGGTATTCAATCTCAAAAACTTCAGAGAAAATGGGGAAAAATGGGAAAAATAGCTGTTTTTTAGACAACATTTATGGCCCCTGCGACCTTGACCTTGAAGCAAGGTCAAGATGCTATGTATGTTTTTTTGGGGCCTTGTCATCATACACCATCTTGCCAAATTTGGTACTGATAGACTGAATAGTGTCCAAGAAATATCCAACGTTAAAGTTTTCCGGACGGACGGACGGACGTCCGGACGGGGGGGGACGGACGGACGGACGGACTCGGGTGAGTACATAGACTCACTTTTGCTTCGCATGTGAGTCAAAAAGACATTCTGGAAAATGTTATTTGTAGGATTTAAATATATATATGAAAACATAATAAGGTCCCCATATCCACGTTCCCAAAAACCTTGTCTGAATATATAATATATATAATAAAAGTTTCTGGGAACACTAACTTTTTTTTTAATATTCAGGCATAACAGCATTCTTTCACATGTATTGTTTGCAAAACTTTTTTTAACTTCAAACTTGTAAGATTAAGGCCACAGTCTTCAGTTTTCTCTTTTATTGGTCCTTGTTTGAGCAGTTCTTATGAAGCTGTGTTGTATTCAAATTGATAGTCGGTTGTGCAAATAGTATTTAACCATGTTTCTTATGCTGTGACAATTTGGGTGTGAATGTGAGTGTGGACGTGGATATATGATTTACTGCAACATTTAAAACAAAATCATGTGCTTTTGCATTTTGGAAATAAATTCTATTGATTGATTGATTGATTGATAGTTTGTCATTTGGTTTCGTACTAGTAAGGAAGTGTTCTTTTCAGCTGTGAGCTTATAAAGTTTATATTGATGCTTCAGACACTGCATAATCTTTTGAAGAACATATTTGCGGAAAAAAATAGCACACACACACACACACACAGAGCGAGAGCAAGAGAGCGGGGGAGAGCGGGGGAGAGAGAGAGAGGAGAGAGAGAGAGAGATGAGAGAGAGAGAGAGAGAGAGAGACCGAGAGAGAGAGAGAAGAGAGAGAGAGAGAGAGAGCAAGAACATATTTGCGGAAAAAAATAGCACACACACACACACAGAGAGCGAGAGCGAGAGCGAGAGCGAGAGCGAGAGAGCGAGAGAGAGAGAGAGAGAGAGCACAATACTCGCTTGCAGTCACTCCCTGTTTACACAATACACACTGTTCATGAAGGTTTTAAACAGATACTGTTGTTTATTAGTCCAGCATCAACAACACAAACAATAACATAAGCAACTATTGTTTTAAAGAAAAAGACATACCTCGTCTTGCAAAAAGGTGGATTGTTACCGAAAATAAAATACAGTCATTTAAATCTACTGATAACTAAAAAGAACATTAAAGATAATACAGTCTTATGCATAGTCATTGAACCGAAAATTATTAACTTGTAATATGTTTGCAAAAAAATAATCGCACCCAAAAAACATGATTTTGAAGAAATATGATGTCACTAAGCATGATTAACCTTCGCCGACAGTCGCTAAAAACATTCTTCGCCGACCGTCGTCGAAGGACACATACTTTTAACACAGACAGCCATGCGTAGTCGGAGGACACATACTTCTCAAAGAAAAAAAAACGTGCTCAAGTAGAGAAAACAAGAACAAGAAAAAAAAGTACAGAAATCAGGCTTTTCATTGAATTAGATTATCAAACTAAATATATTTCCAATTTTGTACTTGCATTTATCTTTTTTCGTGTTGTGTAATTACGCACCAAGTTAATTCTTACCTGAAATAAACATTAATCACAACTCAGCTTTTATTTTGACATCGAAAATCGTTATTTCTTAAACACCATGAATCAAAGTCCATGGTAAAAGTGAAACAGGTGACTGAACAATGGGGAGGCAGAAAAAAAGAAATAAACAAGAAAAGGACCACGGGTCCTAAAATCACCCAACCGTATGTGTAGACGGATAGACACAGGCAGGGACGCTGACAAAAGTAACAGTCACCCCCCTTTCCTTTGGGTGGGTGACTAAAAATGACAATAAAGGCTCACCTAAATATATGTTCTTATCCCATTGGGGCGCATGAGGTGACTAAGAACCCAAAATAAGAGATCCCCCCCCCCCCACCTCCCAGGGCGGACCCTGGGAACAAAATTCAAAATCAAAAAAGCATTTCAATGGAAAAAAATTAATCAAAATCAAATCTGATGATACATTTCATTACGCTAATAGGATAATTGCCTAACTCAGAGTTAGATAGTTTTGAGACAACGGTTCCATAATAACGCCAACAATTGTGTCAATCATCTGTAAAAATTCCGAAAAGAAATTGCAAAGAGAAACGGTTGCTGATGCCATGTCAGCAAAATTGCCTAACTCATAAGTCAGTTATCTTAACAGCATACCCATGCTTTTCTGTCTATGCATGTGCATCCCATGGTAAACAAGATCAATAGAAATTTGGATTAAAGTTCATTCTACTGAAGTACAGAACCCAAAGTTCAATGCAGAGGCTGCTGAACAAATCGCTTTTTCTCAAAACTTGCAAAAGTGAGTTAGGCAATTATCCCATTAGCGTGACGATTTGCAACATATTATATATTATTAAACATTGCTTAACGTCCAGCTGACTACACCGAGCCGTCTCAAAACGCCCCACGCTGCCAACTAAAAAAACCTAAAAATTACCAATGAAGGTATGTCACCAGTCCTTCTGATAAACCATGTTTACAAGGACATATAATTGTGAGGCTCTGGAAACGATGAGGTACTTTCCCCTGTTTGTAAAAACCAGGTTTTAAAAAGAAAAGAGGATAAAATAATGTCCACGAAGAACTGTGATCCTTGTATCTCTATCTACTCTGCTTCTTTGCAAGACAAGTTTATACACGATTAGCTAGGAACCTGCGTAAACACCGAGGTTTACTACGAGTTTAAGCAGAGCTTTAAGACATGTCATTTAAGCTATTTTTACACAGCAAAAGGCGGTAAAAATGTCATGTGGGATCATAATCACCACGTTTTCTGCATGCAATCATTTCTCCGATTAGCAATCTTCCCACTGTGACACCAGCGACTAAAGGCACTTCACATCGCCTCCTTCCCTAGTTTTCAAACCAACATCACAGGGTACCAGACCGCAATTCCGAGAATATACCAGTACTGATTTATGACGTCTCAACATAATTGTCTTAGCAAGATTAAAGCAGAGTAGATAGAAATACAAGGATCCCAGTACTTCGTGGAAAATATTAAGTAAAAATGCAGATCCTTGTTCATCAAGACCTAGGGTCATACAGCAAGACCGAGGGTCATACAGCAAGACCGAAGGTCATAAGCAAGATCCAGGGTCATACAGCAAGATCCAGGGTCATACAGCAAGACCCAGGATCATACAGCAAGACCCAGGGTCATACAGCAAGACCCAGGATCATACAGCAAAACCCAGGGTCGTACAGCAAGACCCAGGGTCGTACAGCAAGACCCAGGGTCGTACAGCAAGACCCAGGGTCATACAGCAAGACACAGGGTCGTACAGCAAGACCGAGGGTCATACAGCAAGATCCAGGGTCATACAGCAAGACCCAGGGTCGTACAGCAAGACCCAGGGTCGTACAGCAAGACACAGGGTCATACAGCAAGACCCAGGGTCATACAGCAAGACACAGGGTCCTACAGCAAGACACAGGGTCCTACAGCAAGACACAGGGTCCTACAGCAAGACACAGGGTCCTACAGCAAGACATAGGGTCGTACAGCAAGACACAGGGTCCTACAGCAAGACACAGGGTCATACAGCAAGACACAGGGTCGTACAGCAAGAGCCAGGGTCCTACAGCAAGACACAGGGTCGTACAGCAAGACACAGGGTCGTACAGCAAGACACAGGGTCGTACAGCAAGACACAGGGTCCTACAGCAAGACACAGGGTCCTACAGCAAGACACAGGGTCATACAGCAAGACACAGGGTCATACAGCCAGACACAGGGTCGTACAGCAAGACACAGGGTCGTACAGCAAAACACAGGGTCGTACAGCAAGACACAGGGTCGTACAGCAAGACACAGGGTCGTACAGCAAGACACAGGGTCATACAGCAAGACACAGGGTCCTACAGCAAGACACAGGGTCCTACAGCAAGACACAGGGTCCTACAGCAAGACACAGGGTCCTACAGCAAGACACAGGGTCCTACAGCAAGACACAGGGTCCTACAACAAGACACAGGGTCATACAACAAGACACAGGGTCCTACAGCAAGACACAGGGTCCTACAGCAAGACACAGGGTCCTACAGCAAAACACAGGGTCATACAGCAAGACACAGTGTCATACAGCAAGACACAGGGTCATACAGCAAGACACAGGGTCATACAGCAAGACACAGGGTCCTACAGAAAGACACAGGGTCCTACAGCAAGACACAGGGTCATACAGCAAGACACAGGGTCCTACAGCAGACCGCAAAGAGCCTATTAAGGGCCCACACAAACTTTAACTTGTCACAACAAGTTATAAATCACAAGTTGAAAAGGAACTATGTACACATTAAAAATCTTGGCATTATTAATTGTTTTGTCGTTTAAGCTATTTTTACACAATGAAAGGCGGTAAAAATGTCACGTGGGATCATAATCACCACGTTTTCTGCATGCAATCATTTCTCCAATTAGCAATCTCCCCACTGTGACAGCAGCGACTAAAGGCACTTCACATCGCCTCCTTCCCTAGTTTTCAAACCGATATCACAGGGTACCAGACCGCAATTCCGAGAATATACCAGTACTGATTTATGACGTCTCAACATAATTGTCTTAGCAAGATTAAAGCAGAGTAGATAGAAATACAAGGATCCCAGTACTTCGTGGAAAATATTGAGTAAAAATGCAGATCATTGTTGATCAAGACCGAGGGTCATACAGCAAGACCGAGGGACATACAGCAAGATTGAGGGTCATACAGCAAGATCCAGGGTCATACAGCAATCCCCAGAGTCATGCATACATACATAATGCGTATAGCCCAGCGGACTGCAAAGAGTCTATTAAGGGCTTACACAAACTTTAACTTGTCACAACGAGTTATAAATCACAAGCTGAAAAGGAACTATGTACACATTAAAAATCTTGGCATTATTAATTGTTTTGTCATTAAACAAAGATCGACCAATCAAACACAGCAATAACACCTTCCTATTTCAAGTTTTACGAATCGTAGTCACACTCAATTCGTCAAAACTTTGAACATCGTGATTTGTATGTCGTACGTGACATGAAAACCCATGGTCATACAGCAAGACCCAGGGTCGTACAGCAAGATCCAGGGTCGTACAGCAAGACCCAGGGTCGTACAGCAAGACCCAGGGCCGTACAGCAAGACCCAGGGCCGTACAGCAAGACCCAGGGTCGTACAGCAAGACCCAGGGCCGTACAGCAAGACCCAGGGTCGTACAGCAAGACCCAGGGCCGTACAGCAAGACCCAGGGTCGTACAGCAAGACCCAGGGTCGTACAGCAAGACCCAGGGTCGTACAGCAAGACCCAGGGCCATGCATACATACATAACATATCGCGTATAGCCCAGCAGACTGCAAAGAGCCAATTTTTGTCTTGCTGTATGACTGGGAATTGCAGATATGTTCTTCAAAAGATTATGCCGTGTCTGAAGCATCAATATAAACGCTTATAGCTCACAGCTGAAAAGAACACTTCCTTACTAGTACGAAACCAAATGACACTATCAATTTGAATACAAAACAGCTTCATAAGGCAAAAAAAAAAATAGGTGTGGTTACGGTAACATAGCCCAAAAAAATAGGGTAGGTAGGTAGGCAATCACTTTTTTTTCTTTACTTTTTTTTCTAATTAATTGTACAAATTAAACCTACTTGACAGGGAAATAAGTGTGCGCCACGGGCGCTTTCGCTTTCATTGCGTTTTTTGCACTCGTTTTTTTTTTTTTTTTTTTTTTTTTTTGACAAATGTAATAAAAAGTTATAGGATCGGCCCCTAAAAATAGGGTAGGTCGGGTTACCGTAACCACACCTATTTTTTTTTTAGGCCTAAGAACTGCTCAAACAAGGACCAATAAAAGAGAAAACTGAAGACCGTGGCCTTAATCTTACAGGTTTGAAGTTAAAACAAGTTTTGCAAACAAAACATGTGAAAGAATGTTGTTATGCCTGAATATTAAAAAAAAAGTTAGTGTTCCCAGAAACATTTATTATATATATTATTATATTCAGACAAGCTTTTTGGGAACGTGGATATGGGGACCTTATTATGTTTTCATATATATATATATTTAAATCCTACAAATAACATTTTCCAGAATGTCTTTTTATATTTGGGTACTAAGTCGACATATAAACCACAATGACAAATTTCAACTTTCTGCAAGCAGTTGAAAACGAGTTCCCAAATAACCGGCTGGTGTCAGAGTTAGCTTCATAAGAACTGCTCAAACAAGGACCAATAAAAGAGAAAACTGAAGACCGTGGCCTTAATCTTACAAGTTTGAAGTTAAAACAAGTTTTGCAAGCAATACATGTGACAGAATGTTGTTATGCCTGAATATTAAAAAAATTAGTTAGTGTTCCCAGAAACTTTTATTATATATATAATACAAGTTTCTGGGAACACTAACTTTAAAAAAAAATTAAATCGATCAACACACACACAAACAAACAAACATAACAACAATAAAAAAAAAAATTAAAAAAAAGGACATACATGTTCATGTCTTGTCGTTTTAAAAGTATAACTAAAAAAGAACTTATAACTAGATATTTAACAATGGTACATAGAACATCCAGAAAGTTGAAATTTCGCACTGTGGTTTATATGTCGACCTAGTACCCAAATATATATAGACATTCTGGAAAACGTTATTTGTTTAGGATTTAAATATATATGTGAAAACATAATATTAATAAGGTCCCCATATCCACGTTCCCCATATTCCTAAACAAATAACGTTTTCCAGAATGTCTATATATATTTGGGTACTAGGTCGACATATAAACAACAATGCCAAATTTCAAGTTTCTGGGAACACTAACTAATTTTTTTTAATATTCAGGCATAACAACATTCTTTCACATGTATTGTTTGCAAAACTTGTTTTAACTTCAAACTTGTAAGATTAAGGCCACGGTCTTCAGTTTTCTCTTTTATTGGTCCTTGTTTGAGCAGTTCTTATGAAGCTGTGTTGTATTCAAATTGATAGTTTGTCATTTGGTTTCGTACTAGTAAGGAAGTGTTCTTTTCAGCTGTGAGCTATAAGCGTTTATATTGATGCTTCAGACACGGCATAATCTTTTGAAGAACATATCTGCAATTCCCAGTCATACAGCAAGACCCAGGGTCATGCATGCATACCTACATAACTTGTATAGCCCAGCAAATAATAGTATTACATCAGGGTCTCATTTCGGGGTCGGACTTATCGCTATTTTGTTACTCAATTTCCTTGTCAGCTATTAAATTCTAAGACACCGGTACAAAATGTTTTCTTATTACGGAAGCCGAAGCGGGGTTTCGCGGGGTACCCCCGGGGTTCCGCAGGGTTTCGCGGAAAATAGCTACTGCACGCATACTGCATGCGTCAGACGTTCTCAACATCAACATTCCGCGATCGTCACCTGTGTTTCTGTTGAAGCTCCTGGAGTGACTCAGAATGTGTGTTGCCGTGTTCCACTCCCTTTTCGTTTTTTTCTTTTCTTCAAGCAAGACAGATAGTCATTGTAAATTTATCTGTGAGATTTCATTCAATTTTATTTGGGTTTAAACCGTTTTAATGACATTAAAATCATTTAAAGCTGTCGGTGTTGCTGTGTGTAGATTTCATTTATTTGTGCGAGTGCGTGCAGTTTGCATCGATGGTGCGATTAGTTTGAAAAATGTCCGATTACATTCCTCTTGACAACCTCAATTTCAAAATGAGCCCCTGTTATATTGTGGTTTTTTTTTGCTTAACGCCCAGCCGACCACGAAGGGCCATATCAGGGCGGTGCTGGTTTGACATATAACGTGCGCCACACACAAGACAGAAGTCGCAGCACACAAGACAGAAGTCGCAGCACAGGCTTCATGTCTCACCCAGTCACATTCTTCTGACACCGGACCAACCAGTCCTAGCACTAACCCCATAATGCCTGACGCCAGGCGGAGCAGCCACTAGATTGCCAATTTTAAAGTCTTAGGTATGACCTGGCCGGGGTTCGAACCCACGACCTCCCGATCACGGGGCGGACGCCTTACCACTAGGCCAACCGTGCCTGTGCCACTGTTATATGGTAAGATGTAATGAATAGGTTTGCTCTACATATTGCACCAACAGGCCAGCAAGTTGTCTCAATCTCTGTGCTATGTCATTTTTTCTAGCTGGTCCATATTTCTTCAGTAAGCTTTCGCCAAAAAGCAACAACATGCTGTCTTTGCCCACAACTTCAGCTAGTCCATCTTAAAACCGTGTCTTCATTTAGTGCTGAAGCTTTGCTCGCACATTCATACATGTTCTATTGTTGAGACAAGTATTTTGGTTAATTGCGGCTTGAATTATCTTCCCTGACGGATACATGCCTTTTTGAAGGAGATGCCCAAAACCATTTATTAAAGTTTGTATTTCAGCATGAGACCAGCTTGAATTTACGCTTGTCTTCATGAGCTTTGTCGACCTCTGCCTTTAATTATTTTTTTTTGTTTGTTTATTTTTTGCTTAACGTCCAGCCGACTACGCAGAGCCATATCAGGACGAGGAAGGGGGGGATGAAGGGGGCCACTTGTCAAGCGATTCCTGTTTACAAATGCACTAACCCATTACTTGTGTCCCAGCAGGCTTTAGTAAAACTAAATTAATACCTACTGGAAGATTACCAGTTTCCAGTATGTTAAAATAGGCTTAACCTATCTACTGCTGGACTTACATCAGAACACTAACAGATTAAACTATACATGAATCGCGAGACAAGCGGCAAGAGAAGAGATTTTTGGAAAAAATACAGGTGAATGAGCAAGATTAAGGCAGAAAAAAGAAAAGAATTCATGAAGAAAAAGAGAGCATGACAGGAAAGAGGAACCAAAAATCTACCTAACAGCAAACTAGAAAGCTCCTGCGGTTCCAAAAACAGGAGGGGCCTTTAATTTCTTAACCGCAGTGCCCCACTGCGGGAGCCTTTAATTAGGTAATAAACAATGCATGTTATTAGTAGTAGCAAAAGTATTTAGATATTATAAGAGTATGTCCACTAGAACCCGACATGTAGCATCTATATATAAATAAAATTTAAATAATATTGTGGCGGTTTCTGCGACTTCCATTACTCGCGCAGAAGCGTCTGATTGGAGAAACTAGAGGTCAAAGTATGTACCAAAATGTTGCTAACTTGACGTTGAGCAATGTAAAATAACATATTTTTTTTAAACAAACTTTGAACTCGAATTTCTCCAATCAGAAGATTCTGCACGAGTAATGGAAGTCGCAGAAACCGTCACATATGATGGTGGCGGTATAAACATACCAAGCGGTTCTGCATGTGTGCGACATGTGTAGTCGCAATCCTTGACGGAGGAGTCATCGCTCCCCAAATCACCCACGATGCCGGTGTTGTCATTGCCCAAATCACCCACGATGCCGGTGTCGTCATTGCCCAAATCAGCCACGATGCCGGTGTCGTCATTGCCCAAATCAGCCACGAATTGCCCAAATCACCCACGATGCCGGTGTCGTCATTGCCCAAATCACCCACGATGCCAGTGTCGTCATTGCCCAAATCACCCACGATGCCAGTGTCTTCATTGCCCAAATCACCCACGATGCCAGTGTCGTCATTGCCCAAATCACCCACGATGCCGGTGTTGTCATTGCCCAAATCACCATGACCAACTGAAACAAAGATTAGTTTAAAATTATAGAATCTTTGCTTATTGTTGATTTATAACACCGACACAAGACAGACGATGGACCTTCTTGACTGTCACGACCTCAAACAGCATGTAGACGCTCCCACACGCAAAACACACATCATTGACTGGATTGTCACCCACGAGTCCACTGACCTGGTGTACGACATCCTGCTGAATGACTACCTCAGATCCGATCATTCTGCAGTTTTGTTCTCTCTTAAGATGGCCAAACCATCCAAACAGAAAAAGCGCGTAGTCCGCCGTAACCTCAAAGAAGTTAACACTGACACATTTCGCGCAGAAGCAGCCCGCCGACTGCTTGATCCTCCGGTATCCTCAGACCCTGTACGTCATTACGACTCCACTCTCAGCACACTTCTTGACGAACATGCACCCGCAAAAACCAAACTCATCGTAGATTGGCCTTCTGCACCCTCGATCACAGCTGAAGTTAAGTATACAAAACAGTTGCGTCGCCGAGCAGAGAGGAAGTTGCGAACCTCAAAGCTGGTAGTTGACAGACAGATTTACAACAAGCAAATGGAACATGCTCAGACACTCATCGCAGACGCCAAACAATCGCACTACAGCACCAAAATCTGTGAAACAACCTCTGCCAAAACACTCTTCTCCACAGTGAATGACCTTCTTGGCTGCTCTTCTGCTTCTCCCTTGCCCAACAACATCGACCCCTCCAAACTGTCGCAAGCTTTCTCTGATTACTTCCATAACAAGATCCAAACCATCCGTGACAAACTAGACAAAATCCCACACCAAAACTCTTAAACTTCTCCTGCATTTACAGGCACTCCCTTCACACACTTTCAGCCTCTCACTCTCACTGACCTGGAGAAAGTCCTCAAAGAAATGACCTTGAAAACCTGTGACCTTGACCCTCTTCCCACACAACTCTACTCTGACTGTCTTCCTGAACTCCTCCCTTCTATTCTCAAAATCATCAACACTTCTCTGCAAACAGGCACTGTCCCCAACTCCTTTAAGACTGCTATTGTCAAACATCTACTGAAGAAACCATCGCTCGACCCAAACACTCTCAGCAACTACCGCCCTGTCTCAAACCTTTCCTTCATCTCCAAACTCCTTGAAAGAGTCGTCCTAAAACAACTCAACTCTCACCTTCTTTGCAACAATCTTCTCTCTCCGCTTCAATCTGCCTATCGTCCTCACCACTCCACCGAAACTGCCCTTCTCAAAATCACTACTGATCTCCTCCTTGCCACTGACCAAGCTGAAATCTCTGCCGTCGCTCTACTTGATCTATCAGCGGCCTTTGACACAGTCGACCACAACATCCTCCTTCAACGCCTTCAGTACACCTTTGGTATCCATAGCACAGCTCTTTCTTGGTTCTCTTCTTATTTCACCGACCGCTACCAGACTGTTTCGATTGACAAACTGAACTCTGACCCCATCAGGCTTGAGTGCGGAGTCCCTCAGGGCTCAGTCCTTGGGCCTGTACTAATTACTCTCTACACTCAACCTCTTGACCACATCCTTGACCGACACAACGTTCTCCACCACTCTTTTGCCGACGACTCTCAACTTCACAACAGCTCTTCCCCTGACCAGTCTGAATCTCTTCTTTCCTCTATCTCTGACACTATCACTGACGTGCAGAATTGGATGACAGAAATCAAACTTCAGCTCAATAGCAACAAAACTGAAGCTATCCTAATAGGCACTACATCCAAACTCTCCAAAGCCACTTCCGACTCTCTTCAACTCTCTGACTCTTCTGTCCCTCTGTCTTCTGCTGTCAAAAACCTCGGAGTCACTCTAGACAACACCCTTTCCATGAAACAACACATCTCTTCTGTCTCTCGCACCTGCTACTTCCAACTCCGCCGCATCGCCACTATCTGCAAGTACCTCACCACAGATGCTACCGCCAAACTGGTCACGTCCACCATTCTCTCACGTCTTGACTATTGTAACTCTCTCTTGGCGGGTCTTCCCTCTTCTTCTATCTCTCGTCTCCAACGCATTCAAAATAGCTCTGCCCGTCTTGCCTTACGAAAGAAAAAGGGAGATCATATCACCCCCCTCCTAAATCAGCTCCACTGGTTGCCCGTTCCTGCCCGTATCACATACAAAATCAACACTCTCACCTACAAATGCCTCCATGGTCTCGCCCCTGCCTATCTCTCCGACTCTCTCTCTCTCTATGTCCCTTCACGAGCACTCAGATCATCTGCCGACTCCCTCAAGCTCAACATCCCCCACACCAAACTCAAAACAGCAGGTCAACGCTCATTTTCTTTCCAAGCACCTAGCCAATGGAACACACTACCTCTCCCCCTCCGTCAACAACAGTCCCTCGAATCATTCAAATCTGCACTCAAGACATTCCTTTTTTCCACATAATCCATGCATTCTACACTGCCCACCCCAATACAATACAATACAATACAATACAATAACTTTATTAATCTCTAAAAGAGAAATTACATTGCTGAGCGTTTGTGTCCGTAATAATAACATACATAAAACATTCAAAATAAACATTTGTTCTTTGTCCTGAGAAAATATAGCACATTGGTTATCACATAAGAAAGTATATTAAAAATAAATTAACATGCATTCACCATCAACAATGCACAAAAGAAAGTCAGCACCTTGCTGGTTATCACATATTGTCTAAGAGAGTAGAATAAGAGTATATAATCATGCAAAACAAAATCAACAATACTGAAACAATACAGAACACTGACCCCGTGCATCAGAGCGACAACACCAGCATCTACCGCCCCACCTGAGAATTGAAGATGTGAATTGCAGATGGAATGAACGAATTTCTGTAGCGTGTGGATCTTGCGGTTGGTTGTCTGAATCTGTTGCTCCTGTCTGTCCGTCTACTGTCAAATTCCGGTCTGAGTGGGTGCGAGTCGTCAGCCAAAATCTTCTGTACCTTGTCAGTCAGTCGTCGTTCATGTGTTGATGTGAAATTGTCCTGCTTCCTCCCAACCACCCCACTTGCTTTCCTGATGAATTTATCTAATCTATCCCTGTCTTGCTTGTTGATGTTGCCACCCCAACACACGGAGCCAAAGTACAACACACTATTGCACGTTGAAGTGTAAAACATCTGAAGGATTTCTTGTCTGCAGATGTTAAAAGACCTGAGTTTTCTCAAAAAGTACAGGCGAGAGTGGAGTTTCTTCACAAGGGCATCAGAGTTTGGTTTCCATGTCAACTTATTGTCTATAATCACCCCCAAAAACCTATACTGCTCTACCTTCTCTACGACCTCCCCCTTGATCACTATCTCCCTGTGTACATGTTCCCCCCTCCTGTTGTCCATTATCATTGTCCATCCCACCTTGAATAACTGTACATATTTTAATGGTTGCTGGTGTGTGTGTGTTGGTGACTTTAAGTCTCCGTGTGTGTGAATGAGTGTATGTGCGCCTTGAGTCGCCTGTTGGGGAGATATGTGCGCGTTATAAATATTCGTATTATTATTTATGTCAAACACTCTACCGTACCTCGAAATGTTTTAGCTCTTTGCTCAAGTGCTATTATTATTATTATTAGCATTGCTTAACGTCTAGCCGACTACGGAGAGCCTTCTCAAGATATCCCCATGCTGCCAACTAAAAAACAACAAAAAACATCATTGGCGGTCTGTCACTAGCCCCGTAGATGAACCCGACATGTAGCATCTATATATAAATAAAATTTAAATAATATTGTGGCGGTTTCTGCGACTTCCATTACTCGTGCAGAAGCTTCTGATTGGAGAAACTACAGGTCAAAGTTTGTCCCAAAATGTGTTATTATTATTTCACGTTGCTTAACATCTAGCCTGTGTTGCTAACTGGATGTTGAGCAATGTGAAATAATAATAAGAACATTTGGGAACAAGCTTTGACCTCGAGTTTCTCCAATCAGAAGTTCTGCACGAGTAGTGGAAGTCTCAGAAACCGTCACTTATGATGGTGGCGGTATAAACATACCAAGCGGTTCTGCATGTGTGCTCGTCACGTCGCAATCCTTGACGGAGGGGTCATCGCTGCCCAAATCACCCACGATGCCGGTGTTGTCATTGCCCAAATCACCATGACCAACTGAAACAAAGATTAGTTTAAAATTATAGAATCTTTGCTAATTATTGATTTATGTCACTCTATCGTAAATAAGAACAAAAAGTCCCAGTCTCTAGGCTGGGGGAGGATGGAATCTGTGGCATCCCGGAGGCCGTCATTGCCCCCACGACTTCAAAGAGAGAGAGAGAGAGAGAGAGAGAGAGAGAGAGAGAGAGAGAGAGAGAGAGAGAGAGAGAGAGAGAGAGAGAGAGACTTCAAAGAGAGAGAGAGAGAGAGAGAGAGAGAGAGAGAGAGAGAGAGAGAGAGAGAGAGAGAGAGAGAACCAACGTATGGTTCCTGATGGCTTTCTTGCCTGAAGAGTGAAGTCAGGTGTATGTAATTTCATCGTTGCATGCACAACAGAAACTTCTTAATCATAAACTCCATTATCTTTTTTGAGAATCTAACTCCTTCATCCACTTCCAAGACCATTTATTTGGATGTTTTGCCTCACTTGGCAACTTGTCGTCAAGCTGATTTGCACATGGGTCTCCATTCTTGAAAAAATCCACGCTTTCACTTATCGTGGTGGCCATTTTGAATGTAAAACAGGAAGTGACCACAAAGGGAAGCAAAGACTTGTGGGAGAAAAAGTGAATCTTTTTGAGACAAGTGAGGCCCTGATAAGGATGTTTAGGGAAAATGTAACTTTTGAAAACATAGGTAAATGTAAACATCCTTGTCAGGGCCTCACTTGTCTCAAAAAGATTGCAAGCGCTTACGATCTGCAACGCTGGGCTGTTTGACGAAATTATATTTATTATATCGCGCATGCACAAGATGTTTGAAAATGCGGGAATTGGTATTTCTTTGCGTGAAAAGGCGCGCATCCAAATTTTATTTTTGCGGGATTTCTTTCATATTTGCGGGAATGCGCGGTCTAGAATCGACACTGCGACAGATCAAAACGTGTCAGAAGGTTTTTGCCAGAATGGAAGGACGAATTTCCTTGGTTAGATTTCGACAGTGGAGTGTGCGTGAGCGCAACTCCATGACTGTGTGTAGGGGTGGGGACGAGTTTTTGCATTCAGATTGTGGGTAACCTGATTTTTGTGCGGGTAAGTTAAAAATGACATGTTACATACCCGGGGAAAGCTGAATTGACAAAAATGTGGCCACCCCTGCGTCCCGTGACAGTAAGGTGGGTTCGTATCATGAAGGAGTTAACAAAAGTGACATTTAGCCCTAATGACAGTGAGGGGCGACATTTGTATTATAGCCTACAACAATACAAATGTCGCCCCTCACTGTCATCAAAGGGTACGAGTCGTGCATCCCTCTCATTACTAGTACTATTGATTGCCAGCACTAAGAAAACTATTAGGAAAGGGTGTATTTTTCAAATAAGTCCAGAGGCTATTTAATTTAGTAGCAATGGACTTCAGACTTTTTATGGAAGAGAACAAATTCCAAAATGATAGGTTTTAAATCGTTTTAAGTAGGGCTAGGCGAGGCGCTCTCTTGCCAACATTGCGTCATAATCTGAAAGGTTCCGCGACGCAATATTCCTGATCCTGATACTTAGCTGCGTCGATATCATCGGAAAATGCACTTTCCAAACCTACTTGTGATATAGACTGCGCACATTTCTTTGCAACCAAACAGCGCCGAAACTCAATTATGTAAGACAGATCTCTTACTTTATCAACATCAGTGGTTGTCTATTGACAACTTGATGCGGCATGCGTGTTCAGATTGTTACGCGAAGCTGTGGTTCACTCTCCCATCTCTGTCAAAATGGCGGAAGGCCGAATCAAGCCACCAGCCACACGTCACTTCCGGAGAGGGACATTATTTTCTTTCGTTTTCTCCCGAGCTTTTGAGAATACGGGTTAGAAAAGTGAGTCATTATCTTCACTGGAACATATTGAATACGAACTCTAGCGCATAAGTCATTAAATTGAAAGAAGAAAGAGAAACAAATGGTTATTTCAGTATTTTTTTTTACCATGGAGACAGCCTTTAAACTTACCACAGATATGTCGTCAGGACATGAATCCAGCCAATGTGTGACTTTCGTGGTCTCGTATACACATGGAATTGCGAAGTTCTGAAGACATGGGCTTGTGAAGTTGTGTTGAAGTGGACTTGGACGGGATTTGTCGTGTTCTGTAGACCCAAAACACTGATTTGTACATTCATGTGTTGGAAAACACAGGATTTCCATTTCGTAAAGTTTCAATCAAGCCGCCATTCGTGTTTCAATTTTCAGCTACTTGAATCTAGTTTTGCCTTTCCATATTTGGCTAATCATTATGAGCTATTAAAGGGGCACGCCATAGCTATAGTTCGGACAATTTGCATCGAGTCTATCAGAATCCTCACCTTCCAAACTGTAATATTCCCACGTTCCACATCCACAAACCCTGCATAGCTACAGAAAGCAGAAATGTTTGAAGAACTAAATCCTTGCGCGCATTTATGTGTAGTGGAAGTGAGTGACAAGCCAGAGCTACGCTTCACTCACAACCCAATTTGGCAACCGTCAGTTTAAAGCAATTTAATTGCAGATAAATGTCAGTTATAACCCTCTATTTCTGATCAGGTCTCCATGCAATCACTTTTTGTTCTTCCAGTCTATTTAGATAGCTGGGATAATATTGCAGAGGGACGTCCTCATGAATATTTCATCTACATCAGTGTTGCTGCCAGCGTTAGAGGACAATAGGTCATTTGGACCTGACCGTAAGAAATCAATAGGTCCAAATGTCCTGGCTTTAAAAAAGTAATAGGTCTTACCGTCTACAATTGACCGCGGCACCCTTGTTAATTTTAAAGTAAATCACAAATTTGTGTCAGCACACACGCATGTGTGTGTGTTTGTGTGTGAGTGTGGGAGGGGAAAGAGAGAGAGAGAGAGCTGATTTTCCACAATAAGTTATAACGTGACTTCAAATTAATTTTGCCATTTAATGACAATAAACGTTCAACTTTGGCAATTGCCAGAAACTTAAACTGCCAACCGTCAGAATCAACCAGGTAAACATGGTTAGATCACGCCACCTATTTGTCAAATATGATATGAACTTAAAATAAATGGGAAAAAATGACTAGAATATTCAAGGACTCCTGAAACAAAAAGGTAACATTTGAAACACTAGCTGTGTTGGTCCTAGAGTACAGTGTCACTGCCATTCCTAGGTACTGGTGGATTTTCAGAGAACAGCCTCCTGGAACAGAGAGTGGAGTGTACACTAGTACGACCTCATCTAGAATACGGCAATCCTGCCTGGTTTCCGAGACTAGTACGCCAATCAACATCAATCGCAAGAGTCCAAAGAAGAGCTACTAAACTGATTTACGAAATAAAAGACTACACATATGAAGAGAGACTAAGATACTTGACTTTGCCTACACTAAAGGCAAGAAGAAAGAGAGGGGACCTAATACAAGCGTATATAATATTTAACGACATTGATGACACTAACAAAGATTTCTTTTTTAAATCACCGCAGACTAACATTGTTGTAACACGTAACAGTACTGACAAAATACAAAAAGAAAGACATGATAATAACAATACAAGAAAATTTGCTTTCAGCTATAGAGTTACAAATGACTGGAACAAACTAACAACTAACATTAAACGGGCTCCCAGTACAAATGCTTTCAAGAACCTCATTGACAAACACAACGCTGGACACGACAGTCGTTGCAATAGTCACTCCCGGTGCACTTCACTTCAGTGATTGCCTTCGAGGGCCGATTAGACAGCCATTGACCAGAACTATCAATTCACAGCGGAATTCCCACTCAGAAGAGACTCCTTCGATGCGAAGAAGCCCTCTCAAATCTTCAATGCCTAACTCAAATAAATAGATATAACACTGTTCTTATAAAGTGCGCTACATAAAATCTAAGGCTTACCTGTACGAGTGGTGTGCCTGATTGTACGAAAGGGAAAAAAATCCCATGCAGCGACCATGTTCATTGTTCAGATTTCTTGAAAAGGCCCGGATCGCTTATCGCTTACGCTCTAAACAATAATAAATATTTCACTGAGGTAAAGCAATTATTTCCAAATGTTCAGAAAATATAAGATAAACTTGTGAAATAAACCTGTAAAATAGTTATTTTACAGTTTTATTTTACACAGCAATGTTAAAAAAAAAAGAGAGAGAGAGATAATTTTTTTTTTTTTTTTAGTGTCGTAAGCACAAGAATGCTAAAAGCTCAGAAGAGATTGTTTGACGATGCAGAGATCTGTAGCAAGGGAAGGGGGACAACCAAGTCAGAACTCAAATGCTTTTGGGAACACGAGTTAAAACCCCTCAATGGTCAAGCTGAACACGAAAATTACATTTTGAGGTTACCTTGGATATGAGAACATGCTAATGTTCCCATAACCACAGAATGTTCCCAGATCCACGCTCTCACACTTACAGATGTCCCCAGATCCAAGACATTTTAAAAGTATATATATATATATATATATATATATATATATATATATATATATATATATATACAGAGAGAGAGAGAGGGAGAGAGAGACGGAGAGAGAGACAGAGAGAGAAAGACTGAGAGAGAGAGACAGAGAGAGAAACAGAAAGAGAGAGACACACACACAGAGACAGAGCGGGAGAGAGAGAGACAGAGCGGGAGAGAGAGACAGAGAGAGAGAAATAGAGAGAGATATATATATACAGAGAGAGAGAGTGAAAGAGAGACACACAGAGAGACAGAGAGAGATAGAGAGACAGAAAGAGACGGAGAGAGAGAAAGAGAGGGAGAGAGAGAGAGACACGCACACACACAGACAGAGAGAGACAGAGAGACAGAGTCAGAGAGAGAGACAGAGACAGAGATAGAGAGAGAGAAATAGAGAGAGAGAAACACACACAGACAGAGAGAGATATATACAGAGAGAGAGAGAGAGAGAGAGAGAGAGACAGACAGAGAGAGAGGGAGAGAGAGACGGAGAGAGAGGCAGAGAGAAAAAGAGACAGAGAGAGAAACAGAGAGAGAGACACACACAGAGATACAGAGAGAGACAGAGCGGGAGAGAGAGAGACAGAGCGGGAGAGAGAGACAGAGAGAGAGAAATAGAGAGAGAGAGACACACACACAGAGAGATATATACAGAGAGAGAGAGAGAGTGAGAGAGAGACAGAGAGAGAGAGAGACAGAGACAGAAAGAGACGAAGAGAGAGAAAGAGAGAGAGACAGAGAGAGAGATAGAGACAGAGAGAGACAGACAGACAGACAGAGGTAGAGACAGAGAGGGAGACAGAGGCAGAGAGAGAGAGACAGAGGGAGAGGGGGGGGGGGGGGGGGGAGAGACACAGACAGAGCAATCAAGTGAGAAATCAAACATGGTGAAAAGTCAATAGACTTACGGAGCTTTACGTAAATCCTGTGCAAGCATGAACTAAAAACGGAAAACATGATATCCATCATTTCTAAATCACAATAAACTCTCAAGGAAATGAAGACATGTTTAAAAACAACAACAACACACCAGTGCAAACAAAACACATAAAACACCTTAACTCACACACCAACCCAAAACAAATGGCTAGGTCAGTATCGATACAGGCTCCAAACCACCAGGCCAGAACCTCAGCAAAACCAAGCTGTCTCAATGCAGCAACTCAAGTCGCGCAACAACTCAACTTACAAAACGTCAGCATTTTAAAGTGAAATTTGATAATGATTGTGACAAAGGTATGTTTCTGAACATTGAACAAGAGCAAGAGATACAGGGTAATCATACATACAATGGGACGCATGTTTGTAAACATCAAATACAAATCACAAAGCCATTATCAGCGTTTACCTTATGCATATCATGAAAGTAAACATACTAACACATAATGACACTTTCCGGAACTTAATACTGAATTTGGTCCTTTGTGTACATTGCGAAGATGATAACCGTTCAAAGCTCATCAAAATGATTAAACCAATGACCGACAAAAAAAAGGTATGTACAAAAGCAGACGCCAAAACAGCAAAGGCAAAATGTGTCACAAGTGGAAAAAGCAAACCTACCCAGACATGAAATTGTTATCAAACAAATAATATTTACACAATTGTTGACAAACTGAAATAAGGCACACTCACAATTCAAGTAGTGACATGAACGGTGGGAATAATTATGTTGTATTCCCCCTTTCAATCCAGTCCCAGCCCCACCCCCCCCCCCCCCCCCCCCCCCCCCTGCATCACGCACACACCCTTCCTCTCTTTTGAGACCCTGTGAAGAACAGATCATAACCTGCGCACATTTCCCTAAGTTGGAGAATCACTCGTTGTTATGGCTCAATAATTGTCAGGGGCGGGGATATAGCTCAGTTGGTAGCGCGCTGGATTTGTGTTCAGTTGGCCGCTGTCAGCGTGAGTTCACACCCACGTTTGGCGGAAATTTATTTCTCAGGGTCATCTTTGTGTGCAGACTCTCTTCGGTGTCCGAACACCCCCCGCGTACACTACATTGGGGTGTGCACGTTAAAGATCCCACGATTGACAAAAGGGTCTTTCCTGGCAAAATTGCTTAGGCACAGTTAATAATTGTCTACCTATACCCGTGTGACTTGGAATAATAGGCCGTGGAAGGTAAATATGCGCCGAAATGGCTGCAATCTACTGGCCGTATAAAATTTCATCTCACACGGCATCATTGCAGAGCGCCTAGAACTGTACCCACGGAATATGCGCGATATAAGCGTCCTATTGATTGATTGATTGATTGATTGATTAAAAAAGGGGTTCCATTGTACAAGGTTTGAAAAGACAGCACTGATCAGTATTATAAGCAACAGAAGCAACAGCAACGCATCACTGTGTGAAGTGTTACTCAGTTGGCTAGATATTTGTTTGGTGAAATCAGCAATTCATTATGTTCTCTCCTATCCCAAATGAGGCAAAGCAAGGTAATTCAAGCCTCTAATGACTTGGCTTGATTTAAGCAATATATACACTGCTCGACAAAAGACATGTCTTGTCCATCATTGTCATCTTAGACTGACAATCATAGACAAGATATGCTTCCGAATACAATTATGGTCAAGACGATTACAACATATGAACTGATTTGAGGATAAAAAAATA
The DNA here is from genome assembly GCF_037325665.1 of Littorina saxatilis. Taxonomy (NCBI): domain Eukaryota; kingdom Metazoa; phylum Mollusca; class Gastropoda; order Littorinimorpha; family Littorinidae; genus Littorina; species Littorina saxatilis. The sequence goes on from NC_090254.1 coordinate 32,525,941, forward strand.
CCACATTTATGCATATGACGTTGGAGCGGTAATTATATAACTAACATACACTACTGGAAAAGAACTAACAAGTTCACATTTTGATCTTCACTAATTTGATCTTTACTACTCAGACCAGTGATTGATTCAATTTGCGAAGCTTTCTTTTCTCTGCTGCAATCATATTCTTTACACAAAATTTAATCTGGGTCCATTCTCTTTTCATCAAAATCAGGGATTTCTTTTGTGCTAGCAAACAGTCTGATTTGCCGGCAACGTTTCGGTGTTAATAAACTGTGTCAGGTTCTGACTAACAGCTTTTATCTCTTCAGAGCTCCACTTTTTCCGTTCGCGGCCTTTCTTTTCTTTTTTCACTGAAGACGCTGTAGGTTCTTCTGTTTTTTTCCGTTTGACTTGATCGTCTTCGGTTTCATCAGCATTTCTTTTGGTTGTGTTGTGGCCTTCATCTTGGTCTTCTTCGTCATTACAGCCAAGCTCTTCACTCTCATCCATGGTGATGTCATCCAGGGATTTCCCACGGAGAGTGGCTACATCGCCAGCTTCCATTTGAAGCAATAACTTACTCAGCTTAGCAAGCTGCGTAGTTCCTTCTGGTAGTCTGTAGTATTCCCTGTGTACGGTTATACTGTGGCCCATGAAATTTGCAAGCATGTCAAGTTCATGCCGCTTTTGGTTGAGAAGTTGTGACATGGTCACAATGTGCTTTCTGAGTGATGTGGAAGTTATCCACTCAGGGTGTTCTCCCTCGAACATTTCCGGATGACATCGCAACCTCTGACAGGAGTTGTGGCGTCCTCAGTTCTTGGGAACAGGTATTTATTGTCTTCGACACCTACAGCTGCTCTGCATTTTAAAAGGCATGCGAGCTGGTTTTGGTAATCGCTTGTCAAAAGGACAGCAACTCTTCTACCGCGCTTACCTCTGATCTCAAACCTGGCCAGTGTGGATGTCAGATTTCGTTCAAACTGTGACAGCCCTTTGAGGAGGTCTTCCTGCACGGGAGTTTGATTAGTGCCGGACAGATACTGTGACATCTCAGCTCGCTCTGCCTCCCCCCCACGTCTACGATTAAACAGAACAATCTGAGTCAAGGTCAGTTCATTCAGGCTTTTCCATGCCGTAACAGAATCCCCATGAACTTGTAATTCGTCATAGTGAATCTTAGCCTGCTCCGCCAAATAAACATTTAACTTTCTTATGTCCCTCGCTAAAGGCATGGCCTTGGGTTTGTTGAACCGTCTGACTTGAATTGTGTTCAGCGCAAAGGTCCCTATTTCCGCTGTCCAGTCAGCGTCATAGAGATCAATGAAACCCTCTGCCTTTAGCTTCAGTTGCGAGTCACCCGCTTTAAGTGCATTCGATTTCATGATCTTTGCACACTTCAAAAGAGACTGCCCAATGTGTTGTGCCAGTGTCGGTATACTAAAGACTCCGAGCTCTTGTTGAAAGCCACAGACATCCCTGACAGTATGGACAACTTCGTTGAAATGTTGTGGATCAATGCAATCTTCCAAGCACTGACATGTGGTGCGATCTCGCAGTTTGATCAAAAACCGGCCAAGTTCGCGCACCTGTTGTCTAACATTTTGGTGCTGATGTCGCTGATGCCTGCATTTCGAGTATCTGGTTTGCCCAAATTGCAGGATCAAAGCATCGTTGGCAGCAACTTGTCTGACCTTGCCTACAGCTAGTGATCCTAATATGTCTGATTTGTAGCTGTCTGTTACATTCTGGGGGACAGGCATCAGAAGTTTTCCTTGTTTTTGATGGTCTCTGCTGGTGTCCCTTGGACTTCTCAGTCTGCACCGTTTGATGTGGCGCCAGAGGGCGTTCTTTTGGAACATCCCCTTGCAGTGTGCACAAGGGACAAAGCTGTTGACATCCGCTGTTGTATCGGTCGGCCTCTTGCAGGGAATCATTTCTCCTTCTTGTTTCGCGATCACTATCTTGTTGTAATTATAATCTCCCCTATTCCTCAAATCAGTCCATATCGTGTTTCGTTCCTGGCTTCTTTTGGGAAGTCCTAGCGCAAGTGCCACCTCTAATTCATTTGAGTGCATGTCTTCGAAGTGCCTAGAGATTTTGGCATATAACTTTTGACAATAAACACATGCGTGTTTCTTTGCCCATATGCCCGATGAAACACTTGATACGGAACAACCAACACTTGCAGAAACTGCTGCTTCTGAGGACAATGATGGACCCGATGATGACAGTGACGATGGAATTGGACTCAAGGATGGTCTGTCAGTTGTTGGCAAAGTGTTTACAATCATCGGATCATCCTTGAAATCAACATCATCATCACTGTCATCGGTGTTACTATCTGATAGCCTAAAATCTGGATCTTTTGTTTCGTCATCATGATCAAACTCTTCATCACTTTCATGAACTTCCCTCTCATCTCTATCAGCATGATTTTCTGTGTTTCCAATATCTTTGGCTGTATCACACATCTCCCCTTTATCATCATCATCTCCCTTTCCTTCCTTCACATCATCCCTCCCCTCTTCAACATCAGTGCCTACATCATCCCTCATCTCTTTATCAACATCAGTGCCTACATCATCCCTCTCCTCTTCATCAACAGCAGTGCCTACATCATCCCTCTCCTCTTCATCAACATCAGTGCCTACATCATCCCTCATCTCTTCATCAACATCAGTGCCTACATCATCCCTCTCCTCTTCATCAACATCAGTGCCTACATCATCCCTCATCTCTTCATCAACATTAGTGCCTACATCATCCCTCTCCTCTTCATCAACATCAGTGCCTACATCATCCCTCACCTCTTCATCAACATCAGTGCCTACATCATCCCTCTCCTCTTCATCAACATCAGTGCCTACATCATCCCTCATATCTTCATCAACATCAGTGCCTACATCATCCCTCTCCTCTTCATCAACAGCAGTGCCTACATCATCCCTCACCTCTTCATCAACATCAGTGCCTACATCATCCCTCACCTCTTCATCAACATCAGTGCCTACATCATCCCTCACCTCTTCATCAACATCAGTGCCTACATCATCCCTCACCTCTTCATCAACATCAGTGCCTACATCATCCCTCACCTCTTCATCAACATCAGTGCCTACATCATCCCTCACCTCTTCATCAACATCATCTCTCACCTCTTTGTTAACATAAGAGACAACATCATCCCTCACCTCTTCATCAACATCAGAGACAACATCATCCCTCACCTCTGCGTTAACATCAGAGACAACATCATCCCTCCCCTCTTCATCAACATCAGAGACATCATCCCTCACCTCTTCGTTAACATCATAGACAACATCATCCCTCACCTCTTCATCAACATCAGAGACTACATTATCACTCCCCTCTTCATCAACATCAAAGACAACATCATCCCTCACCTCTTCGTCAACATCAGAGACAACATTATCACTCCCCTCTTCATCAACATCAGAGACATCATCCCTCACCTCTTTGTTAACATCATAGACAACATCATCCCTCACCTCTTCATCAACATCAGCGACAACATCATCCCTCACCTCTTCGTCAACATCAGAGACAACATCATCCCTCCCCTCTTCATCAACATCAGTGTCGGTGTCACCCCTCTCCTCCTTGTTTCTTTTCTGTGCATTTTTCCTTTTCTCTTCTAACTGTAGTCTTCGCTGCCAATCCGTTAACAATGGAAAGGTCACCGAGTCATCAGAGTCAGACTCATCTGAAACACACACACATTCATTGCATAGTTATTAACTACCCTATGAACATGAAATCACATTTTGCCGGTGCCTCATTTCTTGGACACAATCTGCTGCAACATCAGATTAGTTTGACATCAACCACTTGCTGACTCACCTAACTAGTGCAATTAATCAGACCTTGTAAACTCAAGATGTTGTTTTTGTTTTGTGTCATGCCCTCTAGCACTATCAGTCAAATGTGAACAAGGTTATGTGGCAGTTCATGCAAAACGTGAAGTTTTTGGCCTTCAGAACAAATGTTCATAAACTGAAAAGGGCAAAATTTGCCTTCGGATTTTGTTTTAACATGAGGCAGCCACATAAGTTATATTTTACAACAATGGTAGTCAAACACTTAACTTAACAAGGGGACGGTTTCAGAACAACACCAAAATAATGACATTAGGAAAACAACGACACCATGCCTACCCACAATATGGACTGATTATATGTATAGTATGCATCCAAGTTATTTGTTCCTGGCATATAACCACGTCATGTCCAAAACAGACGCTAGTTCTTGGAAAGAAGAAAACAAGTAAGCATAGCATAGTTATTTGGACAAAAACGAAAGTGTCCGTATGACAGAGAGAGATCAGAGAGAGAGAGATAGAGAGACAGAGAGAGAGATAGAGAGAGAGAGAGACAGACAGACAGACACAGACAGACAGAGACGGAGAGAGACAGACAGACAGACATACATACAGACAGATAGACAGACAGAGACAGACATAGAGACAGACAGACAGACAGGCAGAGAGAGAGAGAGAAAGAGAGAGACACACAGAGAGAGACACACAGACAGAGAGAGACACACAGAAAGAGAGAGAGAGACAGACAGACAGAGACAGACAGAGAGTGAGACAGAGACAGACAGACAGACAGAAAGAGAGCGAGAGAGAAACAGACAGACAGACAGAGAGACACACAGACCGACCGACCGACCGAAAGACAGAGAGAGAGAGAGAGAGAGAGAGAGAGAGAGAGAGAGAGAGAGAGAGACCTACCGAGAGAGAGAGAGAGAGAGAGAGAGAGAGAGAGAGAGAGAGAGAGAGAGAGAGAGAGAGAGAGAGAGACCGACAGAGATAGAGAGAGAGAAAGAGAGAGAGAGAGAGAGAGAGAGAGAGAGAGAGAGAGACAGACAGACAGACAGAGAGAGAGAGAGAAACAGACAGACAGACAGACACACAGACAGACAGAAAGAGAGCGAGAGAGAAACAGACAGACAGACAGAGAGACACACAGACCGACCGACCGAAAGACCGAGAGAGAGAGAGAGAGAGAGAGAGAGAGAGAGAGAGAGAGAGAGAGAGAGAGAGACCGACAGAGAGAGAGAGAGAGAGAGAGAGACAGACAGACAGACAGACAGAGAGAGAGAGACCGACAGACAGACAGAGAGATAGAGAGACAGACAGACAGACAGACAGAGAGGGGTCAGACAGGGGGATCAAAGGAAGGAGTACAAGGGAAAAAAGAGAGAGACAGTCAGTAGAAGAAAGAAAAGGGGAGCGGGTGAAGGGGGGAGGGGGGGCACAAGACAGGGTGGGAAAAATGCAACACAGAGGATAAAAACAAATAGGATTGAAACAAACAAGGGAGAAGTGAGAGGGAGGGGAAACAGACAAAAAGAGTGAGAAGGGGAGAGAGGTTGAGGAAGAGAAGAATGGAATACTGGGGAGCGGGAGAGAACGAGAGGATATATACAATATTTTGATTACTCAGTGCTATATGGTCTGGTGGGGGAAATCCATAACTTACGCGGAGATTCATTTTTGTTGATCTGCTGTGGTTCCTGGTTGTCCCCTTCCAAGCCCTGCGTTTGGGTTTTTTCGTCCATCATGTCTCTCATCTGACATAGATGCATATATATATATATATATTAGTTACGACGTAACCCATTATCGTTGAAAGTAATTGTCAGACTCAAGTATAACGGATTATCGAACCATTTTATTTCACGAGCGTAATGAGATCCATGTTTTAAGACTACCCCCTCCCCCCATCCCCTCCCCTTCCTGACCCCTTGTAGATAGACTTGACCCTGACTGTGACACAAATATCAGTTCCTGCTCCCACTAATGGCTATGCTAAAATACTCTCAGCACCTGAGAGGCACAGCACCAGTAACCGGCTTATTAGAATAAAAATGTCACCTGATTGGAAGCAAGCTGTCCATACTGGGGATGTTCCAAGTGAGTCAGTTAGTACAGCATCCTCTCGGGTCACATCACTCGCTCATAGTCACTGTAACCAAAATCAATAAAAAAATTGTTATTAGAACGAATAAAACAGTTTTTATTGTTCCGCTGGGCCTGATGTTGATTACTTAAAAGTACACTAACGTCCAGTTCAGCTGATTTAACTTGTTACACTATTGTTACACTTCATGCAGCATGTACTAGCTCAAAGTTACAAAACGTAGATGTTTAACTAAACTTTACTTCATGCACACAGACCGAACCAAAAGTTAAAATCTGCAGTGATCAGTCATACCATTAAACAGACACAGCCAGTTTTCAGGTCCTGTGGAGGTTGCATGGTGAGTATACATAGGCTAGGACTTACACATCCAAAGATGGGGTGGGAGAGGGAGGAGATGATAGGGGAGGGGGGGTTATCACAGCTGACAGGTAAAAAGAAAGGGGGTGATTTATGAAGCCGTCCTTATCTTGCAGTGGTACCGTGTTTACTAGCAGACTTCCTTTTTCACTGTGTGAATTAGTTTCCAGCAGTGTCGACTTCCCCAAGCGATAACATTGCTAACATTGCTAACGGCACCAGGAGGAAGATCGGGTTATTTATTGTGTTGTTACGCATGCAGGTGCTGCCCCCCCCCCCTCCCTTTAAAAAAAAAAGGTGCCAAGCTGTTGTCTTATTAAATAAATTGACAAAAAATTCCAAAGTGCTGGCAATTGCCTTCAATCGTGTGAGTTCCGGTTGGATTAAGATCCCGGCCTCAAGTCGTCAATGTTAAATTTTGTGATTTTGAGTCCTAAAATAAGTAAAACAGCAAAACCTTTTGGAAACTTTTACCTGAGGTTTACACCTCGATTATTCCTTTCTCGACATTGTAACTAATAAATGTAAATATTGCAGCCACATCTTACGATAACTTATGATAAGAAGAAGAAAAAATAAGAAAAAGATTTTAATACGGCAACAAATTCTAAACTAAACAAAATAAAAACTAAACACAGGAATAAACAAAGAAACAAAAACACAATCATATAATCGATGCAAATTCAAATAGATCAATTACTTTCAATTACAACAACACAAATCAACGTCAGGGAACAAGGACGTTAAAATCAAGTTTGTCTCAACCTCCAATTAAAAACAAAAAGTTAATTAATAAAACACAAACTTACTTGATAACTTGTTCTCCAAATGCTGCTTACCGCCTTCAAACAGCATTCAAGTCAGCCAGAAAAATGTGATAACATTTCCACACTGCAGGCCGATGGCACTGTGTAGCATCATTAGATCGGAATGTGCCACATAAGCTTGTCACATTGTAAAGACAAAGCAGGTCTCACGCGATAGCGCAAGGCGGGAAACATGGATGCTTCCGATTGGGCAAAAATAAATGCAAGTCTTCTGATTGGTTAGAAGAAAAAGGCAAGGTCAAGGTGAAGCAGAGGGAGGAGTGTAACATTTTCCAAGACCTCTGTTCCCCGGCAAATTGTGTAAAAGTTACACACACCGGATGTGGAAAAAATTATCTTGACATCCAAGTCAGGACTCCACCAAAATCCCCACCAGAGTGCGTGTGACCTCTCTGGAGACCGAAATAAAGGAAAACCTTGTAAGGACCTGAGTGTAAGTCCTGACTAGGTGTCAGGTCCTGAGGACGTTGGTGTGTATAGAAGGTCAGGTCCTTACTCGGTTAGCAAAACAAACACACACACACACACCACACAGACAGACTTACACACAAAGGGACAAAACACACTCATTCAAAGCTGCCATTATAATACCATGCTGATACGGAAAAAACTCTCCATGTAACTTAAGTCAATACTCATACTATAACTATAGTCGTCTTCAAACAGCCAAATTGATGTAACTTTCAGCTCACATCTTAGTAATTAAAAAGAAAGAGATAATAAATTATATATTATATACAAAATCAAGTTAAACTGGAAGATGAGTGCCTGATCATTGAATTATTATTTCTCAATGTGCATATATATGTATGATAATAGACAATGGCACCGCAATCTTTGGTTAAGATGTTTGTTACTCGCTTATTGAATGAGTGTAAAGACCTTACAAAATGTCATCAAAAGTTAGTTTACTCCTCAGCCCAGGAAACACATGAAATCAGCTTTACTGTTGGACAGGAATTGTTGTTCTGTACTAAACTGCTCTCTACTGCACAGTTTGTTTGTTTGTTTGTTTGCTTAACGCCCAGCTGACCACGAAGGGCCATATCAGGGCGGTGCTGCTTTGACATTTAATGTGCGCCACACACAAGACAGAAGTCGCAGCACAGGCTTCATGTCTCACCCAGTCACATTATTCTGACACCGGACCAACCAGTCCTAGCACTAACCCCATAATGCCAGACGCCAGGCGGAGCAGCCACTAGATTGCCAATTTTAAAGTCTTAGGTATGACCCGGCCGGGGTTCGAACCCACGACCTCCCGATCACGGGGCGGACGCTGCACATTCTATGTATCTGTGACTGAAACATAGAATGTTCCAGTGTTTTTACTCACACAATTGTGCTTAAAATCATAATTATTATGCCATGAATAAATGAGTCTCACTTATGAAAGAAAAGCTATTCAATCACAACTTTACTTTATTTACTTTATTTGGTGTTTAACGTCGTTTTCAACCGTTCAAGGTTATATCGCGACGGAGGGAAGGGGGGTCAATCACAACTTTCTGTTTTAATTTATGCTTTCAAAAGTTGGTTTTAGGTTTAAAAAACCCACACACACACACAAACAAGAAGAAGAAAAAACCAAAAACCCAACAACATCCTTTTCACAAAGAGATGAATATATAATACAATATAATGCAAATCTGTTCAAGCAAAAGTAGTAAAATATCATGCCTTTTTCTTCCGTCAAAATCTGTGTCTTACACGCAAAAATAAAAACCCAGAAAATAAATACACGCATGTACTACATTTTTTTCAAACTCAACAGCAGAAACAATACACAATCTCTCTTGCCTATTTTGGTATCTCAAGAACAAAAGCAAGGCAGAGAAAAAAAATTAGATGAGAAGTGAACTAACACATAGTTTTTGGCCCCTAGTTGCGGCCTATATCTTGGTACTGTAGTTTAAAGGATAATAATATTCAGGAACTGTATTGTAGTCTCCCCTGGAACCTTTATAATTATGTCAATGTACAAAGGAGATTCAAGTGGTGTTTTTTTCCAATGGAGTATTCTTCAGTAACATGTTTGTAACAGAACGTAAAACAAAACTCACACCATTAGATCTCTATTCATGTATATTCAACAAGCACCCACAGAAAAAAAGACTCATCATTTACAAATCAAACCAAATGACCCCAATTAACACAGGAGGATAACTCCTTTCAATCAATAACTTACTTCCCTTTCTTTCAAAGCTCAATTTGTTTTCAATATGAAAAAAAGTATGAACGATACACACTATAATAAAATTGTGGTCAGTCTTTAAGTTATTTGTATTTGTTTTTAATCCAGAAGGCAAAAACAGTCCAACTATTCTGTAAATAATTTCTGCTCGATTAATACATTAAAAAAAGTATACACTACCATTATAACAGCATTTTTTATGTTATACCAGTTAATCATTGTTCGAAAAGAACAAAAGGAAAAAAATCAAACATGAATATTGTGGAGATCTATTGCATGTACATGTATATGAAACGTGCAAATATACACTGTCCTGATGACGAAAGCAGCTTTTGATGTAATGTAAACACTGTAAACGTCACTTAGGCACTTACGTTTCATGTAAACAGCTTTCTTTCTTTCTTTATTTGGTGTTTAACATCGTTTTGTAAACAGCTTGAAACAATGTGATACTCACTAAAGCTCATAGAGTACATGATAATTTAATGCAATTTCCTGATAGTTATCAAATAAGTGTGACAGAAAAAATTCCACACACCATGTTCTTCATTACATCAGTTCTCGTTGTCGCAGAAAAAAAATATTCTGAAAGTATCGTTGTTACTTTGTTTGTTCAGCATCAGAATTCATATTAAAAAAAAAAGCAAAACTAAACCTAAGATAAAGATAAAATGGAAGAACTACACAGATCTGACAGACGTATTACCAACAACAATTAAATAACCAAACACAATGGCAACTGTGAATTTAAATATACCCAACATTAAAGTAACTCAATATCAACTCCTACGGAAACTACTGTTCTTTCTATTATCTAACACAAACTCTGCTGGGCAAACGTCGTCTGACCAAAAAACGAAAGAAAAACCGAGAGAAAATTAAGTTATTTTCTCAATTCTTGTGTGTGGAAAAGCTTTCCAAAGACACAGTCATCACATAAAATCAGAGGTCACCCAGGGGTCGAGTAAATACTTCAAACATGGGATCCCTGCACGGTACATATCTGACAACTCCAAACCCTGGATTACTGCTTGACTATAAACCCTGTATGATTCCTCTATCATAAAAAGTTTGAGGCGTTAGTTATATATAAGTATAATTAGTGTTGACGCTTGAGGGCATTAAATACAAACAAATCACTCAAAACATGAACCCTGATGAATGTCACATCAATGTTTCAAACACTGAGACTCAAACCCTGTCAGATTTTTCCACAGCACAATCTGTCATAAACCATTGTCTTCAAACTCGGACTGTTGTGCAGAGAACATGCATAACTGCTGAAACCCTGATGCAAAACGTCATATATTTGTTTCTGATAATGTGTTTAAATTCCACCACCATCACAATCTCATAACTTCACCATCGCACATACTACAAACCACAGATATACCTTGTTGGTAATTAAACTCTTCTGTAACCAACTCGTAACCAACTCGTAACAAGAAAACAAAGGACATTTGTTTTGCAATTAAGATGCAAACTTATGAGCAAAAACAGACCTTTCACTTACTGTAAAACCTTGCCTAGATTCTTCATGTTAGTTACATGAATTGCCAGAAAATATTTCTTTAAAATGAAATTCACAAGAAGAAAGATAAAAACAAAAACAATTAAAAAAAAAATGAGTAAACAGAAAATGAAATGATCTGCTTGATATGAATAATAATAATGATAATAATAATAATAATAAAAATAAACAGATACAATTTTTACATGCCCAAGGGAGCCATGTCGCATTTTTCACTTCAACTAGCCTTCACAATAATAATCAACTGGAGATAATGCTGACAGTCTTCCTTGACACATCACTCATTGTAAAAGCACATGCGCACACACACACACACTTGCACTAGTCAAACCAATGTAAGAAAAAAGCTCCCTTAGTGCAACTAAACCACCTGCTGCCTATCATCACTTCAAGACATACTAAGGCTGGAAACCTCATTAACGTATTCACAAGAACAACGCAGTGACGTACAATACTCGTCACTGATGACACACACGACTGCTATCAAACAACGGAGTGCTTTTCATACAATAATATGCTAGACTTAATTCCAAAACTGCAACCTTATGTACAAATAACCCATAAGCTCTTGTTCTTGATTGAGGTGCAGAGGTCAGGAGGCGACTATCGCACACAAGGTCAAGGTTTCATGTCAAGGTCGAGGTTACAGGTTTAGAGGTCGCGCCCCTTCACTGGGGGCCACAACATAAAATGTTGCTGAATGACCTGAGCCTTTGTAACGATTCTGCAAGTAGAAAACAAGTGAACAATATTACAATCAGGGATGTCGTTAGGCGTCGGACATCAGACATATAACGATGAAAATCCCCAAATGTCCGATTCACATTGCCGCATGTCGGTCAGATGTCCTATCGTTTTAGCCTGAGCGTGGTCATTGTTCGATATGTACTCCATTCCTTCGGACAGCGCGATATTCGTTAAGCAAAACTGTAGAGGGTCCCAAGACTAGGAGGACTTATGGGCATTTTGCCAGACCTTCACAACATTGTTTGTCATATATATCGGTTTTCCCCGTCTTCAAAATCAAGTCAGGTGTATGTTCTTGTCCATTCTGTATGGAATCTAATTGTAGTCTGAAAATCAGTACAGTCAATACAAATTTGGGGCTACCCAGGACACCTCCTACCTCCCCCCCCCCCCCTTTTTTTTCAAGTTTAGCGCGTCACCGGACCCCCATACAAAAGGACGCAGGGAAGCATGGTTTGGGCAGCTTTGACAAAGTAATCACACAAAAGTCAGGATCACATCAATAGAACTCCTGAATCTGTGTAGACTTAATGATCTAAAGAATTTTGCTCCAATGGTTTTGTTTGGGTGCGTCATGTGCTTGTTTGTATGTGTGTGTATATTTTTGTCTTCCAATTGATGAATAGACATTTAAATATTACTGTGTATATGTGTGAGTGTTTTTTCTCTCCGTTTACCAGAAAATATGCCAACATTTTCTTGAAAAGCGGTCAATACCTGCATGCTTTCGATGACCTTGTCAACAGCCTCCTTCTTCAGTAAGGTCACGGTACAACCGCCGAAACCTCCGCCGGTCATGCGCGACCCATACACTCCCTCTGACTTCATTTCCATAGCCGCTTCCACCAGGAGGTCCAGCTCTTTGCAGGAAACCTCATAGTCGTCCCTGTGACAAATAACAACATTCAGTATTCAGGAGCCATCATAAAACTAACACGGCTTTAGAGAGTAGATAGCTGATCTGGCTCTAAATCCTGAATTGTGACCCTCCACCACGGAATGAGTCACATGTCACCTTTGCATGATTTTCATATTTTTTACATTTTCCTACATAGCTTGTTATGCTCTATCCAGTGGTGAAAATAGAAAATACTACATGGCTTGCTGTGTCGTACCAGATTTACACGAGTTGTTTTTTTAAATATTGAACTGCGAGTGTAAATCTGGTACGAAACAACAAGCCATGTAGTATTCTGTTTATCCTACATACTGTACTTATGTGTATTTTACTAAAAATAAGTCCTGCATTCGAGACAGCTAAATTGAAGACGCTTGTTTTGGAACCTCGATCTCTTCTAAAGCCTTGTGCAATCTATTACGTCAAAGCAAAGAAACGTCACTCTGAAAGTGTGGCGTGACGTGTTAGTTCTAAAGATTCAATGAGGGTAAATTAGCGAGCGCAATTTGTGTTTCTATAATGACGTTTGTCTCGGTGACTTTGGCATCATAAGCAATGGAAAAAAAAGAAAACAAGAAGGGCAAAGCCCATACGACTCACATGCTTGACCTTGACCTTTACATGACCTTGACCTTCAGAGTCAAGGTCAAATAACTAAACCTAGCAATGACATCATACACTAAGAACTGCTTTACACATTTTTCCTACCAAAATACATGTGACCTTGACCCAAGGCCAAGGTCATCCAAGGTCATGCAACACAAAGCTGTTAATTCAAGACATAGGAAGTACAATGGTGCTTATTGGCTCTTTCTACCATGAGATATGGTCACTTTTAGTGGTTCACTACCTTATTTTGGTCACATTTCATAAGGGTCAAAGTGACCTTGACCTTGATCATATGTGACCAAATGTGTCTCATGATGAAAGCATAACATGTGCCCCACATAATTTTTAAGTTTGAAACAGTTATCTTCCATAGTTCAGGGTCAAGGTCACTTCAAAATATGTATACAATCCAACTTTGAAGAGCTCCTGTGACCTTGACCTTGAAGCAAGGTAAACCAAACTGGTATCAAAAGATGGGGCTTACTTTGCCCTATATATCATATATAGGTGAGGTATTGAATCTCAAAAACTTCAGAGAAAATGGGAAAAATGTGAAAAATAGCTGTTTTTTAGACAACATTTATGGCCCCTGCGACCTTGACCTTGAAGCAAGGTCAAGATGCTATGTATGTTTTTTGGGGCCTTGTCATCATACACCATCTTGCCAAATTTGGTACTGATAGACTGAATAGTGTCCAAGAAATATCCAACGTTAAAGTTTTCCGGACGGACGGACGGACGGACGACTCGGGTGAGTACATAGACTCACTTTTGCTTCGCATGTGAGTCAAAAAGGGGGAAAACAAACGCACGCACACGCACACACACAAAACCAAACACATAAACACACACAGAAACAAACACACACACATACACACACATACAAAAATACACACACACGTACCGTAAAACCACAGTATGTTTGGGGAATACAAGTACATCACATTTTCGCATTCAAACCGTCAGGTGTGGATGTGCCCAGGGATAATATGAAATTGGACTCTACTTGTTTTCTGTCTGTGGAGGTGCTGTACATTTGCTTTTTTTCTTCATCCAAACTCAACCCTGATTAATATGACTGTCAAATTGGAAACCGGTAAACCGGACTTTCTTTGCATCTGTAAATCATTAAACTTGAACTTCAAAATGTTATTTTACACACATACCTGAGAGAATTATGACTGTCGACCCTGATTAATATGACCGTCAAATTGGAAACCGGTAAACCGGACTTTCTTTGCATCTGTAAATCATTAAACTTGAACTTCAAAATGTTATTTTACACACATACTTGAGAGAATTATGACTGTCGACCATGAGTTTCCCAAACAGCACGTAATCGTTTTTTTCCAATGCAGCGGCAGCATCGTCCGTGCGCTTGATCTCAGTGATGACATGACGAACCCGACGGTAAGTCTCTGCATCCAGCTGATCCTTGTAGGCTGAAAAACAAGCAAGCTTTTAACTCATTGTCTCCCAGGTACGGATATATCCGTACCCACTCATAATTGGCTCTATCTGACCAGGTACTGATATAACCGCTCATCGCTTCCTGTAACGTCGATTTAACGCATGCATTCCAGCGTGTTGATACACTGTAGGTACTACACAGCTACTACAATTCTGAGTGACCAGCTGCAGCACAGCTGGTCTCGGCTAAAAAAAAATTGGTCAACATAGGTGGGGTAGAAAATATATATACTTTGGGTACCTAGGGTTCCCCACAAAGGCTCCACTTAGAGGGTCCCGGGATCCCTAACTTCAGTATAACTCTAGATAGAGGATCCGGAGACCAGGAGGTACATGATAATATTAATAAATCATTTTTGAATAGTGCAAGACCCGATAACAGCTCCATGCGCTTTACAATTCCAATACAAGAAACATAATAACCTGCACAAATAGAAATATAAAATTTCAAAAATAAATTTTCATTTAATTAATATACTTACCAACTCACATAGATAGCAATAACTTCGTTCAGTTGCTAAGACATTGAAGCACTCTTACATGGTTACATGGGGAGATAACTCTAAAGAAAAACACCCACCCGCCATATAAGGCATGGGTCACGGTAGTTATCTCCCCTACCGGCGCCCGCGCATGCGCAAGCCGTACACCGGTAATACTCATTCCGTTCTGAAACCCATATCCCTTCAAATAAATTGCGGGGAAGGCTGGGAGGGAATTCAGTATGTGAGTTGGTAAGTATATTAATTAAATGAAAATTTATTTTTGAAATTTTATATTAAATTACATATTCTTACTCAACTCACATAGATAGCAGATTGCTAATCTAGGTGGTGGGTAAAAATATATACTCACAGTTAACATCGAGAAAGCATCTGTCCCGCAGCCACCATGGCTGGCAGACCAAATGTTCCATCCATACGAGAACTTGCGATATCCCGCAAGTAAAAGTTCATGAACACATCCTCAGATGCCCAGTAGGCTGAGTCCATGACTTCTTGAAGTCTTCTGGATCGTAAGACCGCTGAAGACGATGCCCAGGCTCTAAGCTCATGAGTTCGGGCTGACCGGAGAGGAAGGACTGACTGCCCCCCCCCCTTCTCTTTGCCACCAAATGTAAGCCTGTCTTACTAGGGTGGAGACCCATCTCGCCAAGGTTGACTTAATTATGTCCTTCTCCCTCTTCGTATTGACTGATAGGAAAAGAAGCTTTTGACTGGAGGATCTGATCGGATTTGAACGAGACAAGTATGCTCTCAGCACTCTCACAGGACAGTTTGCAATATCCGGGTCTGAAGGAGCGAGAATGGAGCTCAAAGGTTTGATCTGGATTAATGGCGAGGGTTTATCTGGTTTTTGGTTTTTTTGCTAAAAACTTCGCGCAAAACCTAAGTATGACCGAACCGTCCTTTTCAAAGGACACATCGCGAGGTGAGCCTGACAAGGCGTGAATTTCGCTACCTCGTCTACCTGACGCCAACATGACAAGAAAAACTGCCTTTCGCGTAAGATTCGCCAGACTGGCAGAGCATAAGGGCTCAAAGTCTTGAGTTCTTAAATATTCCAGCACTAAGGGCAGATCCCATGCTGGAATAGCGGATTTCGTTTTGTCAAAACGAAGGGAAGCTCCCTTTAATACGCTAGTAATGAAACCTTCGCGTGATATAGAATGTCCTAGCTGTTTCAAGGTAACTGAAATAGCTGACCTACGGACTTTCAAAGAAGCCGGCGCGGCGCCCTGACTAGCTAGCCAAGACAAATGATTTGCCACTTGAATAGATCGGGGTGACGTAGGTTTCACTCCGTTAGCCTTGCACCATTTAAGCCACGCCAACCAGTGAGAGGTATAAACTGACGACGTAGAACCTCTATGAGACGCCTGAATCAAATCGATAGTGGCGTCTGACGCACCTGATCTTTTCAATGATTCCCGCACAGAATCCAAGCGTGCAGGGCAAGCCACTGCGGATTCTCGTGGGGAATGCCCGATCGAGGCTGAACCAAGTCGCCTCTTTTGAGATCTAGAGGAAGAGGTGGGCCGTTTGACAGTCGCAGAAGGTCCGGGTACCAAGGCTGTCCCGGCCAGTATGGTGCCACGAGAATCAGAGATGGTCTTTCCATGTCTGCCTTTCGCAGGACCCTCCCTAGGAGGGGAATGGGAGGAAAAGCGTAGGCGATCAGCCCGCTCCAAGAGATTTCCAGAGCATTGACTTCCCACGCTTCGGGATCTGGAAATGGGGACACGAAAATCGGCAGACGGCGTGAGAACCGTGTGGCGAATAAGTCTATGGACGGCTTCTCCGCTTGGGCCCAGAGGCGAAGAAGCGCTTGATGAGTGATCGTCCACTCCGTGTGTACTATCTTGGAAGACCGACTCAGAGAGTCTGCCAAGACATTCAGCCTTCCGGGAAGGTACTTTGCTGACAAAACTACACCGTGATTGTGACTCCACATCAAGATCTCGCATGCCCTGTGCGACAGGGGCAGAGAGCGAGACCCCCCTTGTCTGTTCAGATAGGACACCACTGTGGTGTTGTCGGAGTGAACCAGAACATGTTCCCCCTTGACAAAGGGTAGGAACTCCGTCAGTGCTAGAAAGACTGCTTCTAACTCCAGCAGATTTATGTGCCATTTGACTTGCACCTGGTTCCAGAGACCAAAGGTCGTGTGACTTTCCAGGTGAGCCCCCCACCCCTCGAGAGAGGCATCTGTGAACAAGTGCCTCGAAGGCGGGGAAAGGACTATGGGAACTCCCTGCGAGAGCCAAGCTGTGACCAGCCACTGTTTGGTCGTTTCTATAAACCAGTCCTGAAGTGGGACTAGAGTCTCCCAGTCCTGAGACTGAGGGTCCCACCTGGAGTTCAGCGCCTCCTGAAACGGGCGCTTGTAAAGCCTGCCCAAATGAGTCAGAGGAGCCAGCGATTCCATCTGGCCTAGGATGGACGTCAGAGACCTGACCGAAGCCATAGACAGAACCGCCGTGGCATTTATGTGATCCCGGATCTTGTTTATCCTCCTCTGAGTGGGCTGAACTGTCCATTCCACAGTGTTGAATACCATTCCCAGATACGTAAAGTTCTGGGAAGGTGTCAACTCGGACTTCTTGCAGTTGATCATGAAACCTAGCTCCGCTGCCTCCTGCAACACGGTCTGTGTGTGCGTGAGGCACAGAGATTGTGCCTGATTCTGAATTAGCCAGTCGTCTAGGTACGTCCGTAGACGAATACCTTGACCTCTGATCAGTATGCAAAACTGGCGAACCACCATCGTGAAGATCCAGGGAGCCAGTGAAAGGCCGAAAGGCAGAGCCCTGAATTGAAAAATCCTGTTGCCCCAAACAAAGCGGAGCCACTTCCGGTCTGTTTGGTGCATCAGGATGTGGAAGTAAGCGTCGGAAAGATCTATGGAGGTGACCCAATCGCGTGGCCTGAGGGCCTGCCTCACTGAGGTGGGAGTCTCCATGGTAAACTTGATCTTCCTCAGAAAAAGATTTAGCTGAGAAAGATCCAGCACCGGACGCCATCCTCCCGAGGCTTTTGGAACGACAAACAGACGTCCGTAAAAGCCTGGGGAGGCATGGTCCCGAACTTCTTCCACTGCCTGCTTCTGAATGAGAAGTTCTACTTCGGCCTGAGCGGCCTCTCTGGCTTCCGGTCTGGCCGGAAACCGAAAAGCCGGAGGAGTTCTGGTCAATGGAGCCTTCTGAGAACTCCAAAGAAGCCGGAACCCCGATCTGAGCACTCCTGCAATCCAGTGATTGTTTGACTTCTTCAGCCACACTGGCAAAGCCCGCAACAGGCCTCCCGCCACAGTAACCGTGGGGGACGCAGGAGTGCTGAGATCGGGGGGGCATCATTGGGGGTTAGGCTTTCGACCTGACCCCCTCTTCCCGAAGGAAGGCTTGTTCTTGGGGTAAGGTCGCGATCGGTTCCCTCCTCTCGAAGCTGAACCCCTACTCGGCTTATGACCAGGCTTGGAGGACCCCGAGAAAGACTGGGCAGGAGGACCGCTGTGCTTAGCTTGCTGCTTCGAAAAGGCAAACTCAGAAAGTTTCACGAATTGCAAATCTTTGTTTTGCTGAGTTTGCTTCTGAAGCGCGTCCAGAGTGTCCTGTCCAAGAAGGGAACCTTGAAGGATCGGTGAGACCCTGAGCGATTCCAGAATGTTCTTGTCTTCTAGACGAGAGCCCGACAGCAGAGCTTCACGTCGCCAGAAGACGGCCTGCGCATACAACCTCGCAGACAAAGCCATTTGCTCCGCAGACACCCTTCCTAAGGTCGCAAAAAGGAGCGAAACGTCCTTAGGATCTGCATCATGCCTGAACTCTTAAGGGTTCAGAGAGGATGTCACTGCCCGTGAGAGGGAACGAATTAAAGTGTCAGTCAGAGACGATAATTCCAAAGCAGCGCGGCCGCATTCTTCGACAGCAATGAGATCTTTCTCTTTTACAACCAGAAAGCCTCTCTTTGTTGTAGCCGTCTTGCCGAATGGAAGCCAGTTCCGGTGTAACCGGAAGTGATGCCGAGGGTAAGGCAAAGGAAGAAATCAAAGGTCTGCTAAAAGCAGCGAGACGAAGCTTCCTCTGAGAGGCCGCAACCGGAACCGGCGCACGACCGGAAGCAGCCAGCCAAGACTGAGCCCCTGCAGGCGCATCCCCATAAGCTGATAACAGCGGAAGAGGAACATCGCCCTGAAACACTTTCGCAAGTTGATAGGCCACAGCAGGTGACTCCAAAAACTTGAAGTTCTCAGTCCGCTCTTGCGAAGGGGCAAAGTCAGCAAAAGCTGATGGAGGAGGAGCAGCGGAAGTGGTTGCCGCAGCCACCCCTTCCGAGAAGTAGCGTGCAGTAACCTCTGCTGCCAAAGCCAACAAATGAGGTAGCTTAGCCGGAAGTCGGCGTGACGCTTCCTCTTCTGCTTCTGATGCTTCTTCCTCCAAATCCTGCTCATCCCCAACCGAAGCATCATAATGATCAACTGAGGGATGTCCAGCAGAACCGACGTCCGATGAGGCAATTTGAGCCGAAACCGGAAATGGTTGTGAAAAATTTCCGGAAACCGGAAACCCGTGGATTGAACCACCATCCGGCTGTCCAATGCCAGCGGAAATGCTGGGAAAGGAAGCGGAAGTAGCCTGAGCAAGGCTAGCGGAAGCCGCAACAGCGGAACCGGAAGCCACAGGCTGATGAATGACTCCCGCCAGCAGCGAAGTGCTAACGGCGGAAGTCAAACCTCTCCTGCCACCGGAAGCCGCCCCGACGCCAACGGTGGGAGCGGAACCAGCAGAGGACTGTATAGCATGAGCATCGACCAGCCCCAATAAATTGGAACCAGAAGATCCTGTAACCTGTCTGCCAGCAGCCGCCCCGACTGGAATTGCGGGGGCGGAACTAGCAGACACATGCCCTTCACATCCCATGCCCAGGACCGTGAAAACGGAGCCAGGTTGGTCTGTGGGAAAACCCTTACGGTCAGTGTGCAATTCCGCCGAAACGGAAACCGACTTAAAAGGCTTGCGTACTTCGCCAAGAACACCCGGAGGTGCTGATGTCCTAGACTCAGACAAAAACTTGTCAAAAAATGAGTCCGACATATCCAACACCGTCGTTGGATCTGCCACCACGCCAGCGGACGTGACCGTAGCAGACGGTTCAGAGCGAACCCGCGCAAGCGAGGAAACATTAGTAACACCCGAAGGACGAGACAGAGCAGCATGTTGGGCTATTTGTCTTTCCGACGAGATCAACTCATGCACTTCTGTTTTGAAAGACGATAAAATCGCTAGCAAATCAGTCTTAGACAAAGATGAATCTGCGCTAGGCGCTTGAACTTTAGTGGAAGGAGCCGAAAGAGAAACGGATGGTTTGTCAATCGCAACTGAAAACGATTCATCATTCGCCGGGTTGAAAACAGAGACAGAAACGTTATCCGCCGGTGGAATTTTCTGAGTTCGAGACGGAGTGGTGGTAGCCACCTTAACTTTGGATTGGGGCGCTTTGCCTGATTGAGAGCTAGGAGAGCAAGCCTGTCTGGTCGAACTCCGAGTTCTTTCTCTCTCCTTATCTTTCGGTTTGTCCGCCATATTGGATGACAAAGCTGAACCAAAACATAAGACGCAAAACGTTCCAAAAAGCTAATAAATCGCGTCTCGGTAATAAAAAGAAAGATCTCACCCAATACTTGGAGTAGTGAAGGAGACAACGAAAGCGTAACCAAGGTCCGATGGTCAAACACCGACGTGAATACCAGCAGATAGAAAATTGACGAGTGCAACACACGTCTTGCTCCGTGCGTTGAAGAAGAAGGAATGAGTATTACCGGTGTACGGCTTGCGCATGCGCGGGCGCCGGTAGGGGAGATAACTACCGTGACCCATGCCTTATATGGCGGGTGGGTGTTTTTCTTTAGAGTTATCTCCCCATGTAACCATGTAAGAGTGCTTCAATGTCTTAGCAACCAAACGAAGTTATTGCTATCTATGTGAGTTGAGTAAGAATATGTAATTTAATGCAACTTAAAACTAACAAAGCAAAAGATTAAGCACGGTCAACAACAGCACACACAACAAAACAAATCATTGGAGAAAATGCAGGAAAGAGCGCTTACAAGGAATATGCATTATAAATACACCCCCCCCCCCCCCCCCCTCCCCATTTTGTAAGGCACATTCCTCACCAACACATGTTTGGAATGCCATTATGTGATGCCAACTTTTGAAAGTTCTCAGAGCGCTTCACAAAATCACATTTGTTAATTTTTGTTGGATATGGAGTGCGTCCCTGCACACCCGCTTTTTCAGGTTATAAAAGTGTGTCGCTGGACCTCATTTCAGCTTCCAGGGATGCAGGGACGCAGAGTTAATGAAGCTTTGGGTAGCTTGATGACTCAAAACTGGGTGTGGTTTTTTTTCACACACCTTCATGACTTTAAAAATTCATTTTGTCCAAAATTCAATTTTTTGTTTGTTTGTTTATTTGTTGCTTAACGTCCAGCCGACTACGCAGAGCCATATCAGGACGAGGAAGGGGGGGGACGAAGGGGGCCACTTGTCAAGCGATTCCTGTTTACAAATGCACTAACCCATTACTTGTGTCCCAGCAGGCTTTAGTAAAACTAAATTAATACCTACTGGAAGATTACCAGTTTCCAGTATGTTAAAATAGGCTTAACCTATCTACTGCTGGACTTACATCAGAACACTAACAGATTAAACTATACATGAATCGCGAGACAAGCGGCAAGAGAAGAGATTTTTGGAAAAAATACAGGTGAATGAGCAAGAAGGCAGAAAAAAGAAAAGAATTCATGAAGAAAAAGAGAGCATGACAGGAAAGAGGAACCAAAAATCTACCTAACAGCAAACTAGAAAGCTCCTGCGTTCCAAAAACAGGAGGGGCCTTTAATTTCATAACCGCAGTGCCCCACTGCGGGATCCAAAATTCAATGCAAGTAGAATAATAAATATACTCAGTAAGACAAAACTCTGTAATTTTTCTTGTCACAACACATCCCCGACGGGCTGCATATACAGCCGAGCTTTGTACACTACCGGGCCACACCTGCATTCGAAGCAAATACAAGTTTTCTTCTGTTGACCACTATCGGTGCTAAATGACTGCAGGTGCGAACCGACAGTGCGCAATGCTCGGCTAGCGTTGATAGCGGTCTAAGGGAGAAAACTCGTGATTGCTTCATATGTACGGGTAGTAAGAGTTACTTCTCTTATTTGTTTGCAGAATAGCATAGTTGTACTCAGCATCCTTTTTACATTTAGTCAAGTTTTGACTAAATGTTTTAACATAGAGGGGGAATCGAGACGAGGGTCGTGGTGTATGTGTGTGTGTGTGTCTCTGCGTGTGTAGAGCGATTCAGAGTAAACTACTGGACCGATCTTTATGAAATTTTACATGAGAGATCCTGGGTATGAAATCCCCAGAAGTTTTTTTTCATTTTTTTGATAAATGTCTTTTATGACGTCATATCCGGCTTTTTGTAAAAGTTGAGGCGGCACTGTCACACCCTCAATTTTCAATCAAATTGATTGAAATTTTGGCCACGCAATCTTCGACGAAGGCCGGACTTCGGTATTGCATTTCAGCATGGAGGCTTACAAATTAATTAATGACTTTGGTCATTAAAAATCTGAAAATTGTAATTATATTTTTTTATAAAACGATCCAAAATTACTTTTATTTTATTCTTCATCATGTTCTGATTCCAAAAACATATAAATATGTTATATTCGGATTAAAAACAAGCTCTTAAAATTAAAAGTATAAAAATTATGATTAAAATTAAATTTCCGAAATCGTTTCAAAAACTATTTCATCTTATTCCTTGTCGGTTCCTGATTCAAAAAACATATAGATATGATATGTTTGGATTAAAAACACGCTCAGAAAGTTAAAACGAAGAGAGGTACAGTAAAACATTCTATGAAGCACAGCGCAACCGCTACCGCGCCAAACAGGCTCGTCACTTTCACTGCCTTTTGCACTAGCGGCGGACTACGTTCAGTTTCATTCTGTGAGTTCCACAGCTTGACTAAATGTAGTAATTTCGCCTTACGCGACTTGTTTCATTATAATTATGGAAACTGTTGGTGATCATTGAGCTTTGCTTAGGCCTGCCAGACAGGTGTGTTTACAACTACCGTACTGGCTTTAGTAAAGTGTCATGGCAGCCGGCTAAGGCTGGCAAGGAGATATGGGAGAGGTGGAGCCAGTCACAATTATAGTAAGACTTAGAACGGTGAAACACCCCTTTTAAGACCCCCCAATTTAAGACTTCCTCCATTTCAAGATCTTGCTTTTTCAGTGTTTATTTTCATAAGCTTAGTAAATCTACCTCCATTTTAATATTTTTGAAGGTCGGGAGGTTCCACTGTACAGGTGTAACAATATCCCGTCTGGTGAAACCATGCACTTTATTTGTCTCACAGGGGACCATTCTGTAAGAACAAAACAAATGTTTTTTTTCTCAGTTTTTTCATTTTCATTACTTTATTGTCCCATTGCTGTGAAATTCGAGTTTCTTCTTCCCAGAGGAAAGCTAGCAGCAACAGAGTCGCGCTAACCAGGTTTCTGCGTGTTTAGGTGTATTCAACCAACTGTATTTATGGCAGAATAATCAAGGCCTTATGACAGCGGTCTGGACAAAGAAAAATAACGTTGTATGGGTCCCAGTTTCCCATTGAATATTCTATTGTTTTCCCGGCAATATAACCCCTATATCATCCCACAAATGTGAATCAGTGACAAGCTCCTGAGAACCCCCCTTTTTAAGATCTTATTTTCACGAATTTTTCAAAGTCGAAAATGCCCCAGAGTTCGGCTGTAGTTACAGCATCCAAAAGCTGGAAGTAACACCAATAAAGCACCCACCTTCTAAATCCGCGTCTGTTGCCTCTCGTAGACTTTTCTTGCCCATGGTAGCAGCCACAGTCTCACACTGACGGCGGCGCGTGGGATACTCAGACCCTGTCAACTCGTGCTTGACGTTGGAGTTTGTGATGAGGACGCGCACATTGGGATCTTTCATTGGCACCAGACGACCTTCGCAGGATCTGCACATAGGTCACTCGGTGAAGAATTCATGATTGTAGTAATTTAGCTACATGCATGTATACAATGCAATCATCAGTAACATGTACTTTTTTTGTGTGCTCCAGAAATGAAACAGACTCTTTGTGGGAAGATATCACAAGAAGCTGAATGAAAAACAAACCAGTGGTACATTCCACCAGCATCAAGAATATTTCTTATTTATCAACTTACTTTACAGCGTAAGAACACATATTCTGCTGACTGTGTTAAAAACAATTGCCTTTTCATCTTACAAGATGTATGCAGGCTAGTCATTGAACTTGTTATGTTTGAAGTTGTTGAACACTGTTCAGTTCAGTTCTGAGCTAAACAATACAAAACATGTACATGTACCGGCCAGTCATTGAACATTTTAAAAAGATTACTTAAAATTGATAAATGAAAATGTTTAACACGTTTTGCGTGATCTATTCAACATGTACTGCTCCAGCTGACAAAAGGTTCAGCACAATGGGAGAAATGACATTATTTTGACAATCAATTGGTTCTTCAAAACTTTCATCAATCATAACCCTTTTTCTAAATGTTAATACAATACAGTGAAAAAAGTAAGCCCTGTACATCGAATAAGTATTTTTGATGACCAAGCTAAAAAAAAAGGAATTCTCGAGAACTGGAATTCCCTAAAACAAGAAGACATGTTTTCACTCTTTCACATTGTGTAGATACGCAGTTTCGAACTATCTTCTGCGTTTTTGTGTGTGTTAAATAATGACCTATACTGTTCAAAAAAAGAAACGCATAGTTGCTACTTGCCAAATTTGTTTTATTTTTCGAAAAAATTAACAGAAAATCCAATATTTAGATTATTTGTTTGAAATTTGGTATGGACACAGTTGAATGCACACACAGTTCATTTGCATCTTCAAATCAATCAGTCAATCAATACGATTGGGTGCAGAGGCTGTCAAGTCAGTAGGGGGTGTGACTGCCTTGAGCAGCAACAACTGCCCGGCACCTTCTGGGCATGGACTGGATCAGATGCCGGATATCTTGCTGTGGGATGGTGTCCCACTCCTCCTGAAGTGCCTGCAATAGATCGCGGTGATTTGTCGGCGCTTCTTCTCGCCTGCGCACACGTCTGTCCAATTCATCCCAGAGGTGTTCTATCGGGTTCATGTCTGGCGACATGGATGGCCAGGGAAGCACCTGGACATGGTGGTCGGTGAGGAACTGGGTGGTGAGTCGTGCTGTGTGCGGGCGAGCGTTGTCCTGCTGGAATATGGCATCCTGGTCAGCCAGAAGAGGAAGGGCGTGTGGGCGCAGAATTTCCTCCACGTATCGCTGGGCAGTTATGCGCCCTTGGACGTGCACCAGGGTGCTCCTTCCAGCGGTATTGATCGCCCCCCACACCATGACGCCTCCACCACCATGAACGGGTGCCTCATCCGCACAGTTGGGCGCGTAACGTTCGTTTACTCTCCGGTAGACCCTCCTCCGACCATCATGTCGCTGGAGCAGGAAGTAGGACTCGTCGCTGAACCACACGTGTCTCCAGTGATTCCGGACGGTCCAGCGAAGGTGCTGGTTGCCCCACTGCACTCGGTTCTGGCGATGGCGGCGGGTGAGGACAGCTCCTCTGTGAGGTCTGCGAGCTCTCAAACCAGCTTCATGCAGGCGGTTCCGCACGGTCTGGTCCGATAACCGGTGTGGCCCGGGGAGAGCCTGGACAGAAGATGAGGCCGACAGGAAACGATTCCGGAGGTGGCGGAGCCGTATGAAGCGGTCGTGAGCAGCAGTTGTCGCCCTTGGTCTTCCCGCTCGTGGCAAGTCAGCAACGGAGCCAGTGGCTTGAAACCTGACCCACAGTCTACTGATGGTGCTCTGGGACACGTGGAAGTGCCTGGCGATTGCACTTTGACTTTGGCCTGCTTGTAAACGACCCAATGCAATTTGGCGGTCTTCTCTGCTCAATCGGGCCATCTTTCGTCGCTGAATTGTCGTCCGATTTCTTTGTGGCGAACAATCCGCTTTTATGGGTTTTGGAAGACATGGTGAGAGCTCAATATTCCCTGAGTTTCACGAGATTACACTGAAGCATGACGAGTGGTCATGCCAAATGAGCAATTTTGACATTGTAGCCACTGATAACGCATGCGTCACGTGCAGAGCTCACTTGTGGCAATGGACGAAAGGTCGACGACCAGATAAACATTTTCTGCAGTTTGGTGGATATCCTTGCAGCCATATAACTAAATTAACCAAATATTACAAGCTATGCGTTTCTTTTTTTGAACAGTATACGATAAATGATTAATTAAAAGTCCCAAACATAAGCGCATAATTCAAACACATGCACACTCACACACACACTCACACATATACCTGCAGTCGATCAAAACAGCATGATCAGTCCTTCCCATCACTGATATAAACTGGTCCATGATTCCACAAGGCATACCCGCAAAGTCATGCTCCGCTTTCTGACATGCCACAGCTTTCTTGAGCTGTTCTACCGTCGTCCCGGAAACCTGCTCCAGAAAGGTGAAGGTCGCGACCTCTAAGGCGGCTGAGCTTGACACACCTCCGCCAAGAGGCACAGAACTTACGATGACGGCATCAAAGGCAGGGACTTCACCTGAAGAATCACAGAATTTGAATGAAGTTCATAAATTGTTGGAGGTTTTTACTCACACTTACAAGCTGAAAACTCTGTACACTGCAGGGATTGATAATTATACTTTATAGCCCTTGCTTATTTTCTTACAAAGCTTTAATGAAATTACCATAGAAGTTTGGGCCTATCTCAAGTATTGTTTCGGTACACCAGTGCAGTAGACAATGTGTATAAACTGTACACCTAAAGGAAGTTGTGTTGTATGCAAAAATGGGCGGGGATGTAGCTCAGTCGGTAGCGCGCTGGATTTGTATCCAGTTGGCCGCTGTCAGCGTGAGTTCGTCCCCACGTTCGGCGAGAGATTGATTTCTCAGAGTCAACTTTGTGTGCAGACTCTCCTCGGTGTCCGAAAACCCCCGTGTGTAAACGCAAGCACAAGACCAAGTGCGCACGAAAAAGACCCTGTAATCCATGTCAGAGTTCGGTGGGTTATAAAAACACAAAAATACCCAGCATGCTTCCTCCGAAAACGGCGTATGGCTGCCTAAATGGCGGGGTAAAAAAACGGTCATACACGTAAAATTCCACTCGTGCAAAAAACACGAGTGTACGTGGGAGTTTCAGCCCACGAACGCAGAAGACGAAGAAGAAGTATGCAAAAATGACAGTTGTGAACTAAGTACCTCATGACTCATTTCACATCAGCCGCTTCTTCAAAATGATGTTAGAAGTTGTTGGACGCTGTCTCTGCGAAGTTCAGTTCTGAGCTTAACACACACACAAAATGTAACCCTCCAGATTCAATATCAGAGAGTTCAGCAGCATTTTAAATTGCTAAAAGTAAAATCCCTACAAAACATGCTTTCAATAATTTGAAATTGATCAGACCACTGGGGATGCCAAATGATGAAAGTATACCCTTAATTGAGACAAGCCAAAACGGCAAAAGTGTTGCTTTATTGCAGGTGTCATGACAGGCATATTCTTTGGTCAAAAGGATAGACAATGGAACTCTTGAAGGTGTCTTTTATCCTGTCCTCACACAGGTACCACTGTACTACCATGGAATCCCCTTTTCAAGATCCCCCCAATTTAAAACTTCCCCCTTTCGAAGACCTGATTTTGTCCATTCATAACCTCCGTAAAATGTACTTCCTTTTTAAGACCTGATTTTCTCACATTTCTGGAGGTCTTAAAAACAGGGGATCCATTATTAACCCCTTCACTGCCACAGTATAACAGCATTTTGGTATTGCTGTGTGCCAGGGCAAAATTTCGCTTTCTTCGGTAGGTTCACTATAAATCTGTTCACTGCTCGATCATTTATTGAGATATCTCTTAGATCTTTGGCATGTGTTTTGCTTATACCCCTGGCTATTATAGGATGACATGATCATTGGACTTTGTTTGTGATTGTTATAGTAAACATTGATATAATGACCATTTTTGTCAAAAATTACAGTTTCCGGACTTACACACACACATTGCAGCCCGTAAAACCACACAAAACACTGCTAAAACTGCCCGTGTCAAACATCAGGTACTCACATTACAGCCCATAAAAGTATTCTTCTGTGTGGTAATCCATAAATCACTTCTTGTAGAGCTTCCAGAACACTGTATCGATTGAAAACAGGTCTACGAGTTGAGGTCCGACTTTCGGCCGCCATTGTGAATCCAATAGATCGATTCTAGTCACTTCTAACAAAGTTTTCACCACGTGGTACTAACTTATCCGAACGGTCAATGGGAAAGAACTGTGTTTAGGACCCCTACAAGTACTTGGACAGTGGTTACCTCCCATTTAGTTTTCAGAAATGTCCTGAAATGTTGCTGATGCAAATCCCCCGTACTTAAGGTACGGTTATGGGCGTACGACAAACCGAAAATGACCACGTATGTAGTACGGGGTGGGCAGTGAAGGGGTTAATTGTATATATTAGTATCATCTACATGTTTGCGTCATAGCATTGGTACAATGCACATACCTGGAAATTTATCAACAACTCCCTTGACGTAGTTGGCCCACTTGGGACTGCCAGGGCTGAGACCCTTGTTTGGAAATTCTGTGTACGTTGGTTCATCTGCTCCCTGCGTCAGTGTCTCTACGCGGCACGTGCTGCCTTCCGTCTTTCGGCCCACCATCACTGTCACCATTGGCAAAGCCTGCAAAGCATCATTTATGGTTTGCATAGATTGTTTCCAAAATGTGTCATTTAATACAGAATAGGAACAAGAGATTGCAGGTGAGAAGAACAAGAACAAGATAACAATGAAAATGTACTCGCCAAAACAGATACAAAAATCTGAATACAGATGAAATCAAATAATCAACACCGAGTATAATACAGAGAAAGGCAAGAGAAGTGGAAGTTACTGCACACAAGGTTCCACGGCACTCACTGATGACCTGTATTCGTGTGAAATAGTGTGTACAATTGTGACATATTCCCATATGGATGAAAGCTGGACATTTTATAAATCAGCTTGCCCAAACATGTTTAAAAAATATCAGCATTTTCCCCTCAACCCAGTTTGGTAATTGCAACTAATGCAGATAAAACCCAAGCAAAACATGATACATAAGGTTGTAATGTACACTTACATTAATTTATTCAATTAAAAAAAAAATCTGGTCAAGGGATGTATAACTACACAATGAACGGTTGGCAGAGATAGCTAATTTGGCACTAATAACCTGAAGATCTGTTTTCTCGATCCATGCATGAATGTTAATATGAGTTGTTCCTGTAAAGCTCAGCCTCATACTTAGTCAATTTAGAAATATTCACATTTCACTCGATATGTAATGTCTACCTATTTCCGGAGATAGCTCTAAGCGTTATCTTGAACTTAAGCGTATTAAATTCATAGCTCAGAATCCAGTGACATTCTTGACTTATTTTTGATACAAGCTGTAAGCAAGCCAAAGAACATTTGTCGTGAAATTAATTGACGGATTGAGCTTTAAACGTAAGCATAATTAATTAATTTGGTTGTTCAATCGAGAATTCTTACTATGTGCACGGTACATTTCTAGAATCGCGTAGCGCAAAGTTGGAATTCCTACAATGGCAGCCATTGTTGGAATTCCAACAAAGCGCAGGTCATTTATATTATTATATCATATGAAGTCTTATATCGCGCGCGTATCTCTAGACTCGGACTCCAGGCGCAGGGATCTATTTATGCCGTGTGAGATGGATTTTTTTCTTTTTTTTTTACACAATACATCACGCATTCACATCGACCAGCAGATTGCAGCCATTTCGGCGCATATCCTACTTTTCACGGCCTATTATTCCAAGTCACACGGGTATTTTGGTGGACATTTTTTTATCTATGCCTATACAATTTTGCCAGGAAAGACCCTTTTGTCAATCGTGGGATCTTTAACGTGCACACCCCAATGTAGTGTACACGAAGGGACCTCGGTTTTTCGTCTCATCCGAAAGACTAGCACTTGAACCCACCACCTAGGTTCAGACATGGGATTCAGAAAAAGTGATAATTAAGGAAAAAAAAAGTGGGGGTCTGGGGGCCGCAGAAGGCCCCCAGTAGGGTCCAGGGGCAACGCCCCTGGTCGGGGTCTGGGGGCGAAGCCCCCAGAAGCTGAAGGTTTTTAGTATTTTAGACACACAAAAATGGCCCTGAAATGCATATTTCAGCTTAATCATAGCCCCCCCCCCCTCCCTTTCTCTTCCTTCCCATGTTTCTCAAATTAATTTTACGCTAAGACTCAAAATAAGGAGGAGAGAGAGAGAGAGAGAGAGAGAGAGAGAGAGAGAGAGAGAGAGAGAGAGAGAGAGAGAGAGAGAGAGAGAGAGAGAGAGGCGGGGATGGGGGGGGGGGGTGGTGGCGTGTGACGGTGTGGTTTCAATGTTCTTACCTTGTCGGTGCCAAACGACCCCAGTGACTGATTACACGACTGGGTTTTCAGGATAGTCAGGTGCTTGTTGCTTTTCAAGTGGCTTTTGAGGGCAGTCTTTCCATTGGAACCGTAGTTGATAACATTAACATCGTTGCACAAAGTGCACTAAGCTTTTCCCGGCAAGTTGATTTTAGCAAAAGCATCGCCAACTTTCAGTTTCACGTCTTGTGTCTTCTGGCCTTTCTCGTATTTCCAGCTCAATGATACAACTTCATTGAGCCAGTCGAATCTCCAGAGATTTTTCTTGTACTTCTGCTGGTCAATTTCCCGGGATAGAACGGTTTCGTCTCGCTTTAGCTTCCTCATCATTTTGGCAAGTGGCTCGAAGCGATGTAAAAATGGCGCCGAATCATTCTCATACGGTATGCTTTAGCTTATACTGAATCCCCGATAGCTACGTTGAAACGGTGACTGTAGGAGACAAAGACACAGAGCGCGTTCCCATACGGATCGACCAGCAACAGTCTGACCGTTTTAGGAACCAACCGTTCAAGAATAGTATGGAATGGAGCGTCGCGATCAGCGGACCGGCCGAAAAACTTGGGTCTTTACCTACATATACCCCAACATTTTCTCAGCGGATTTGCACGAATCTCAAGAATGATCCCTGGAGCCTAAAAATTTACGGAATTCCGTAATTTTACGGAAGAATCCCATGTCTGTAGGTTAGGAAAGGGGGGGAGAAAATTGCTAACGCCCTACCCAGGGTCGAACTTGCAAGTGCGTTACCACTCGGCCACCCAGTCCCCATTTCTGGAAAAGCGCCGATGACGAGATGGGTCGCAACACCCACATGCCGTTCTTTTAGTGACTTAATATCAGCAATGTCACGTTGTCGCTGGCCAGTTCCTTTAAAAGTTATATCTTTGTTTCAAAGCCCTCTGGGCCCAAAACAATAAAATACTTGACTTGACTTGTGAAAGGAAATGGGTGTGTTGCCATAGCCGGCTGTGATTGGCTGGGCTGAAATTCCACTTATGTACACGGACACAACGTGGCAATGTAACACGCCATTCACACCTTCCCCCTTGAAGTTTCGCTCTTTATGAAGCTTATTATCGAGTCAGGGTTAGATCTACTCTTGGCCCAAAAGCATACCTGAAACAAAACTAAAAATAAAATGCACGAAAACGGCAAAAAGAAAACGGCAAAAAGAGAGCGACAAACGGTCACAAGCCTCGTCTGCATTATGGCGGTGAAAAATGGAAAGTTGCCACTCTCACCGTGTGAGAAAGTGGGACGGTTTAACCTTGCGTAAAATGTCAAAAATGTCATTAAACTCACCATTGGAAAAACAAATCCTGCATTGTAGTCGGTGTGTTCGCCTATTAGGTTGACTCGACCAGGCGCACAACCCGCCAACATGGGTTTAGACTTGAAACGAGCTTCGAAAGCAGACGACGCTGTTTTTACAAGATCATCGATGGAAGGTACTTTCGCTGCCATTTTGCTGCCGGTCTGTCCGCTCTGGAGAAAGTAACAATATAGCAAACGTGATGTCAGCACAATCTTACGAAATGAGAACTCCCAAGTATTGTCCTCAGGAGACTGTTATCGACTAAACTTTCACTCGACTGAGCGCTCTGTTTTGATGATGCAAGTTCCGGAAGACTACTTTACCATTGGGTGTGACGTCATATGACACACACACACACACACACACGGCACTGACACACACAGTACCACCCCCGCTGGTTATGGGGAAGAATTTACCCGATGCTCCCCAGCATGTCGTACTGAGAGGCGACTAACGGATTCTGTTTCTCCGTTTACCCTTGTTAAGTGTTTCTTGTATAGAATATAGTCAATGTTTGTAAAGCAGTATGTAAGAAATGTTTAAGTCCTTTGTACTGGAAACTTGCATTCTCCCAGTAAGGTAATATCAGAGACATACATACACTATGTCTCTGGTAATATATTGTACTACGTTGCAAGCCCCTGGAGCAATTTTTTGATTAGTGCTTTTGTGAACAAGAAACAATTAACAAGTGCCTCTATCCCATCTCCCCCCCTTTCCCCGTCGCGATGATAACCTTCCGGCGTGGTTGAAAACGACGTTAAACACCAAATAAAGAAGACACACAGTACAGTGCACATACACACACACACACACACACCCCACACACAAACACACACACACACACACACACGCTCACACACGCGATAGGTTCTAATCCTGTTTTACTTTTCCCGTAGCCGCGTCACAAGAACCCGAGACGAAGGAGACTTGATTCGCACTGGACAAGGGGACGCAACCATGGCATTATCAAGAGCAACACCCGTTCCAGTTGTCGACCTTGCGAAATTTGTCATACGTGATCATGAGTGCTTATCAATTAGTTACTTAGGCACAGTAAGCCTCCTGTAACCCATCACATATACTGTTAGGCTTTTACACACAGTACAAACACCCTTTCATTTTAACACTCACCGTTTGAGAACATCCTAGGTGCCCTCCGTAAAGAGCGAGCAATTTTCAAAGAATTTATTTTTGCGTGGTATATCTTGAATCGTGAACCCGTGTGATCCAGTTTCCCTTTTTACATTTAGTCAAGTTTTGACTAAATGTTTTAACATAGAGGGGGAATCGAGACGAGGGTTGTGGTGTATGTGTGTGTGTGTGTGTCTGTCTGTGCGCGTGTGTGTGTAGAGCGACTCAGACCAAACTACTTGACCGATCTTTATGAAATTTGACATGAGAGTTCCTGGGAATGATATCCCCGGATGGTTTTTTCATTTTTTCGATAAATACTTTTGATGACGTCATATCCGGCTTTTTGTAAAAGTTGGGGCGGCACTGTCACACCCTCATTTTTCAATCAAATTGATTGAAATGTTTGTAAAGCAATCTTCGACGAAGGCCGGACTTCGGTATTGCATTTTAGCTTGGTGGCTTAAAAATTAATTATTTTGGTCATTAAAAATCTGAAAATTGTAATAATTTTTTTTTTTAAATATAAAACGATCCAAATTTACGTTCATCTTATTCTACATCATTTCTTGATTCCAAAAACTTATAAATATGTTATATTTGGATTAAAGACAAGCTCTGAAAATTAAAAATATAAAAATTATGATCAAAATTAAATTTCTGAAATCGATTTAAAAACAATTTCATCTTATTCCTTGTCGGTTCCTGATTCCAAAAACATATAGATATGATATGTTTGGATTAAAAACACGCTCAGAAAGTTAAAACGAAGAGAGGTACAGAAAAGCGTGCTATGCAGCACAGCGAAACCACTACCGCGCTGAACAGGCTCGTCAGTTTCACTCCGTTATGCACAAGCGGCGGACTACGGAGTCGGACATTGTGAAAATATGCAGTGCGTTCAGGTTCATTCTGTGAGTTCCACAGCTTGACTAAATGTAGTAATTTCGCCTTACGCGACTTGTTTTTTACTGTAAATAAGGCGTAGTTAAGGATGCACACATCAGCTTTACATTCGTTGGCACATTTTGCAAACGAGGTAGACATACTTGCAAGTTGTGTTGTTGTTGTGCAGGTTTACATGGGTAATGTGAAGCACTTCCTGGCTACAATTCATGGAAACTTTCTTGCTTTTGTTGACATGTTCTTGTATCTAACGCGTTGTTATAACGATGCACTTTTCAGCTTTGCATTCATACGGATATTTTGCATAACAATGTAGATGTATACACATTTACAAGTGTTTTGGTGTGCAAGTTGACATATGAATTTGAAACAGTCCATCGGAGCGATCCATGGAAACTTCCTTGCTTTTGGTGACATTTTCGAGTAAATAATGCATATAGCACCTTGCACACTTCAACTTTACATTCATATTGATATTTGTAATAACAATGCACATGCGCTTATATTTGTTTTATTTTTTTGTTTTTGTGCAGGCTCACAAAAGGGTCTTAAACAGTTCCTCAGGGCGATTCATGGGGGCTTTCTTGCTGTGTTTGACCCTCGTAAAAGCAATCTTCCAGACATTATGATACAGGCAGATCTGTTGACTGAAAGTGATCAGGAATTTTATCTGGAAAGGAAGTACGAGTTTATGTCCGTAGAGATCAGGTACAGTAAAGACACAATCCCTCCGTACTTTAATTCAATTCGCAATGAAGATATATAGAGAATACTACATGGTTTGCTGTGTCGTACCAGATTTACACGAGTTGTTTTTATAAATATTGAACTGCGAGCGAAAGCGAGCTGTTCACTATTTGAAAAAGCAACGAGTACAGGCTCACGCACACACACACACACACACACACACACACACACACACACACACACACACACACACAAACACACACGCACACTAACACATTCATACAAGCATACACGCGCACACATATACACACATAAACACACATAAACACACACACACGCACACTGACACACACACACACACACACACACACACACACACACACACACACACATACACGCAAACATACACACACACTCACACACACACACACGCTATCAAACACGCACACACACACACAACTGAAGACACACACACACACACACACACACACACACACACACACACACACACACATTGACACACACACACACACATTGACACACACACACGTATATACTCACACACACACACATACAAACATACACGCACACCCTCATAGTACACACACACACACATTGACACACGCATACACACACACACACACACACACACACACACACACTCACACACACACACACACATTGACACACACACACACACTCACACACACACACTCACACA